>NW_004567122.1:24646137-24783342 GCF_000260355.1 Condylura cristata | reverse complement strand
TCTGGACTACACCCTAGTTCTTCTATGCATAAATAAAATAAAATAAATCTTAAAAAAAAAATAATAGTCACATCCTTCCTCCAACCCTAACCCCCAACAACTGAACTGTTCTTTATCACTAGAATTTGGCCACAATCACTAGAGAAGCTGTCTTATGGGACACGTACAGTATGTAATAAGCCTTTGAGATTGATTTTTTACCCTACTCAACTTAATGCCCATGGGTATCGTCTGCTTGCATATGCATGATCTAAAATTATTGGATGGCTTTATGTTTTTATCTTTGACAATGGGATGGACTCCTCAGTGAAATAATAGCCACTGAATCATGCCCCATGGCCAGTACAAGGAGCACTGGCTGCTTCAGCTGTGACCCACGAGTTTGTCCTGGTATGGCATAGCCTGGCGAGGGGCATCTCTGACCACTGACATTGTGAATGGGATGCACCTGAGATTTGACTTCCTCTTCTCTCGCTCTGCTTTTAAACATTAGCATTTTCCACAACCCAAAGATTTCAGCCCATTTCCAAAAGCAGGTTTCAAAACCAAGAGCAATGAAACTATAAAACTGTAGATTTTTTTTCAGGGAAGCATTTTGCCAGGGACTGTATCGACTGTTATATTTCTAACTCCAGTCCTCCATGTCATGTGCCTGCTAAGGTGACTGTAATCTCTGATTGTCTGATTTGTAGAAAAGTTGTTCAGATTCAGATTTCAATCCTACTATGTTAAACTCGGAAATGATTAGCCACAGGGTAAGAAACATCTACATGGTGATTTGGCAAAGATTAATATTGCTGCTGAGCATTTCAACTGTAAGTGAAAAAAAAAGTAAAAAATGGAGGATTAGGTGGCAGAGAAAGCTGTTTTTGTTTTTAGACTATAAATGATTATTTAGTGAGCTTGTCTTTTTACAGCGTTCTGTTGTTCAGGGAATTTGCAACAATTTTGAGAAACCTTAGTTTAATGCAATAAGAATTTCAAAAGCTAGATCTTTGTTGGCTATAGATCAGCTCATTTATTTCACATGTTAAGGAAAAAAATCTCAAGACATTTTATATTTATAATCAGCCACATAAGTAAGACTGGATTCTGGTAATATAATTAATTTTAATATTCAGCAGGCATTTATGAATACCTATTTGGTGTAAATGACCCTCTGATAGGCATCTGATAAATATTTGTCGAATACACGGCAAATGAATAAATTAGTAAGTGGATATACAAAGACAAGTTAATAAGAATGAGACCAGATGTCTCGGATTTTGGGATGCAATAAATGATGCAGACTTCAAGACAACACAGAAGTCCACAGAGAGAATCTGTTAGAATTCCTTTACTTACTGACGTTATCTTTGCATTTTGTTTAAACCAATTCTAAGAAATGATTAGCAAGAACTGTCAACGACGTGTTTTGCATGCATTGGAAAATGCTTGCCATGTTTTCTAAGTGGACAAAGTAGTGATGGGACATTCCTTCCTTCACTAGTGCTTTCCAGGGTAGATTGCAATAGAGTATTGCTAATCTAATCTGTTGCACTAATACTCTAATACCAATACTCACACTATGAGTAGGAATTAGCCCTAATACTATGTAACTACCTTTTGAGCCCTCTTTAAATTCCAGTATCTGTGCTAAGCACCAATTGTGCTGAGCCACCTTGTGAGGCTAGTAACAGTGCCTTTACAACTGAGTTAACTTGGGTTCAGCACGTTCTAGTGGTATTGCAAGGTCACAGTGCCAATACTTGGGGAAAGCAGGGTTGGAGCACTCAGGTTATTTCCAGAGCGGGAGCTCATCCTCTCTCTTCTTCTCTTTCCAGCTGTTTTGTTCCTATTGGCTCATTGAAGCCAGTGTTGGCTGGTATTTGAGGTGAGCCACACTGGATTTACAGCATCTCCTTAGAGACTATATAACTGCCTCTTTCCCCTGCTAACATTCCCTGCGATCAGTCAGTCTCCTTCCTTGAGCTATCTAAATGCATGAGTATGGCTGTCCATAAAAGGAAGAGAACATGGAGGTAGGCTGTGTAGAGAAGGGAGGTGTGGAAAACAAGGCTGTCACCTTGGTGGTAGTTTCCAGGCACTCACTAACACTCCCTGGGGAGATGCTTCATAGTGGGGACCATGTGAACTCTGGGCTTGGGTGCTAGATGGACACATGGCCGCATGCTCCCTCGACTCGGCCACTCTGCCCAGCTCCATAGAATGCTGAGGACCAGTGGCAGTTTAAGAATACTCTGGGCAGGGCCCTCCCTGGTGGTGCAGCGGTTAAAGCACAATACTAAGAAGCTAAAGCCACTTCAGCATGAGTTTGATACTCACCCTGGAGGTGAACCACATGGCGCGGCAGACCTCTCCTGACCCACCCTTTGCTTCCTTCAGCAGTGTACTTCATCAGTTGGTCTGTTCTGCTCCCCACTCTTATCTCTGGTGAATCCTCTCATTGCCCCTGCACCTTTGGCCTGTATCCCAGTTCGGTATGCATAAATAAATCTTAAAAAAAAAAAAAACTGATTTCTTAAAAAAAGAAAAAAAAAAGAACAAAAAAAGAATGCTCAGGGTACAGGTTCAGGCCAGACTCGGCCTTCACACCATGGAGGAAGGAGTTAAATCCTCCCCATCTCAACTTAGACATAGCTTTGTTTGGGAGGATTTTTGGTTTTCCTTGCTGGATGGCTGCAGGTGCAGGTGCACGTCCCCTGCCCTTTTTAGCCATTTGTCTTCACTGTGAGCCCCAGGAGAATAAGGAGAGGATTTTTCACTCCCTGCTTTAACCCCAGGCCTGAAAGAGGGCTTTGAACACAGTGGCTGCTTAGTAAATAGTCATTCAATATGTTGTAATGTTTTGCCATGTGACGAAAGAAAGAAATGATCTGGAGACATTGTATGAAAGGAACAAATAAAGCCAGGAGATTCTCTGACTGTTAGAATTTGAACATACTGAATGTGCAGAACTCCTCATTTTGTTCCCATAGAACCTGACTGTGGGTTTACCTATTTTTTTTCTTTACTGTTCCTTGCTGACTTCTTACTCCTTTATTTACTTTCTTCATTTTACCTTTCCTTCTTGCTGTCACTTTGCTTTGGTTTTGTCTATTTCTCTGAAAATCTTTTTCTGGAGGAAAAAACCCCCCGCATATTAATAGCTAAGTAAATTGATAGGGGAAAAAGATATTGTTCTTAATAATTTAGGGACAACTATTTGAAAAATAAAAGTAAAACTAGAAGAAAATTCCATCTACTCAACAGAATACAGCAAAGTAAGTAGGGAAAAAATGTCATGGAAAATTGGACAGGTCAAATAGA
This sequence comes from Condylura cristata, assembly GCF_000260355.1. Taxonomy (NCBI): domain Eukaryota; kingdom Metazoa; phylum Chordata; class Mammalia; order Eulipotyphla; family Talpidae; genus Condylura; species Condylura cristata. Next base: position 24,780,033 of record NW_004567122.1, on the reverse strand, counting down.
AATAAATATTAATCTAAGGATAATTATGATACATACATACAAATAGCTTAAACTAATCCAAGTATAGGCTCTTTGTACTCAAGTAAGTTGAATTGCAAGGCTAAGATCAAGCAAAGTATTGCCTACATGATACACATTCAAAACAAAAAGGTACAGATAAGATAGACAGGAAAAGATTTACAAAGAAATATAAGCCAAGACTGAAATTTTAACATGGAAAAAAAATAGTTTAAAGCATAAAATATTAGAAGGTAAAACTATATGTCAAGAAATATAATCACAAACATGTATGCCCCTGGCAACATAACATCAAAATGCATAAAGCAACAACTGATAGATGTAGGAAGAAAAAAATTAAATAAAAAAATCATAATTGAAGTTTTGATACACCCTCTCAAAAATCATAATTGAAGACTATAGTAATACAAAATAGTTTCCTTTCATATTTATTATATTCGATTCTTTTTGTTTTCTCTCTTCCTCAACAGAAATAAGTACTCCATTTGCAGTTTAACACTGTACACCCAGCTCCTAGCACAGCTCTTGACTCATAGTAGAAATTCAAGGGACATTATGTTTATTAAGTCACTCTTAATACCAGTCTGAAAAGTCACTTGAAGAACACCCCACTAAATTTCCCTTTCACTTGACAAGATGGCAGAGTTTGAAGACTGCTGCTGAGAAGGGGAAGGGCAAAGGGCACTGCTGGGCTTGGAGCAGTGGAAGTGGCTTGATTCAGTGTTGTGTTTCAGGAAGTTCACTCTGGCAGCAGGTGTAGAGAGATAGGCATAGCTATAGGGTGAAGACAGCAGTCCTATTGGAGGCTCTGACTTACCTAAGGCGGATGAGAAGTGAAGAGATGGGAAGAACAGACTCACAGCAATAGCAATTGCGAGGAGGAGGAAAACGGCTGGGTAGATGAGGGCACAGAGAAGGGAGATTCTGAGCTGTGCAGCTTGGTTCCAGACTAGGTGGAAAGTCAAAAGAAACACTGGAAGGAATAAATGTGTGGGGGGAAATGCTAAATCTATTGATAGTTGAAGCTGTGTAGTGTTTGTAAATCTGGGGTCACCTGGTGGGGAAAGATGTTGTTACACAGCTAGATACGTCCCCTGCACCTGACAACCGAGACATGGAGATGTGACTTTTTGAGTGTTGTGAGGCATGGAGAAGGTTGAAGCAGGGGAAGGCAACGTGATCCCCAGCTTCTCTCTGAAGAGAACGCTGAGCAGGGCCCTCCCTGGTGGTGCAATGGGTTAAAGCGCAGCACTGTAGCTACCCGCAGCTTCAATGCGTGTTTGTTCCCTGGCCCGAGGTGACCCACATGGTGCAGCAGACCTCTCCTGACCAGCCCGCTGCTCCCCTCAGCAGTGTACTTCATCCGTCGGCCTGTTGTGCTTTTCACCACTCAGTCTCTGGTGAAGCCTCTCACTGCCCCTGCACCTCTAGTCTGTACCCCAGTTCCTGTATGCATAAATAAATGAATAAATAAATAAATCTTTTAAAACAGAGAGAGAACTGTGAATAATAACAATATTGTCCAAAGGCAGAGATGGGCCAGGCAGCCACGAGGTCCGTTTTCCCTCTGGGAGAAAGAAGCTCCAGCGTCCTGGGACTCCTTGGTACCCGAACCAGTGTCTCTCCATCAAGGATGTCAGTCTTCCTCTTTTTTCTCTCAGTATCCCTGTGCTTTATACTCAGCCCTAGGAGAACTGAAGGGCAGGGGAGAAGGCCCTGCCATGGGACCAGCACCCTCAGCAAGAAAAGATTGCCCAGAAGAAAAGATTGTAAGTAAACTGCCTGGAGTCACCAACTAACTAAACTTAGGGCCTCAGGGTTCTAGTGTATGAAAAGAGCAAACTAATAGTACTCACTGAGAGGATTGGCACGGATTAAGTAGGATCATTCATGTGAAGGGCCCAGCATGAGTGTTCAGTTTATAATCAGCCACAGTAAATGGTGGCTGTTAGGATTTTCTAGCTCTCCACTTTTACCTATTACTCCTATGGATGGGGGCTGAGACAGCGAGTAGGTTTGTCCAAGGCTGCGCGGCCTATGAGAGCATCTGCTGTTGGGAATTGCATCGATTCTGATCTGTTGTTGGCCTCTCTGCCTTGAAATTAGCATGTTGAGGCCCCGGAATCTCCTTCCTGCCCAGCTCAGGCACTTTTCAAATATTGCAGAAGCTGGCGAGGGAAAGTTGAGTGAACAAATGAATGAAAGAGTAAGTGAAGGATAATAAGCTTCCTGTTATGGCCTATCAGCATTGACCTTTCTCTGATTTCACGCTGTAAATTGTTAGAATTGATTTTGAAGTGCAGTCTGGTGCAGCCTCTCGTTAGCTGGTGTATGTGTGTGAGAGTGTGTGCACATGTGTGAGCATATGCATGTGTGTGTCTTTGTGTGGCTGTGTGAGCATGTGTGTCTGTGTGTGTGGGCATGTGTGTGTGTGTTGAGATTAACATGGGAATAAATTACAGATGTTTAATCATCTCAGTCCCTGACAGGCCAGTTAAGCAGTTATCAAAGACATAATTTAACACGCACTTCCCTTTCGGCCCCCATCAATCTCAGCATGGACAGAGGTAGACTACAAAGTGCCTCATGAATTAATAAAGAGACAGCAGCTTATCCAGCCTTTACTGCTATATTGACTTCATATTAGGATTTGACCACAATAAACAGCAAAGAACTCATTTCCTGCCTAAGACGCAGAAAAGTTAATCCTCAATGGGAAAGAGAAGATTCGAGGCAGGGGCTTGCGCTGGGTCAGGGAGGGATACTTCCCTGAGGAAAACATTTCAGAGTCAGACTTCCAAGAGTTGTCTTGTGACCTTTGAACTTTGTGGCCCAAAGTGGTTAGGGTTCTGGGGTGCCGGGTGGTGTGAGCTTTACCTCAGAAAGTTTGTTTATGAGGAGACAGGGCCTCAGGGAGAAAACACTGTGTGAAGTGAAGGATGACAGTCAGGTGCCAGGGTGGGGAAAGCTTGATGTGGAGGTTTCAGAATCCCCCCCCTTTCTCCTCAGTGTCTCTACCATGGAAGGAGGACCCCGTCTGGGCTCTCCCATTGCCAAAGGCCCTTCTTGTTTATCTGTCTGTCGGTCTACATTTCCTTTTGTGAGTTACAGTAAATTGGCACATGCAATCCAAAGAGGATGGGATACCCACAAGAATGGATAATTAGGGTTTTGGTGTTTTTTTCCCCAGTTTCTCAACCTGACTTTTCTGAAGCTAGTGGTAGCAGCCTTGTCACCCCCAGAGGCCTGGGCTCTGGCTCCAGCCTCAGTTTTCTGCATCAGCCGGTACCTACTGTGTCCTCTTGTTCCGTGCCCTGATGGGACAGCCTCTTTTCACTCATGCCATTTTTCCTTTGGAAGAATTCAGCATTGAAAAGTAGATATTGCTGCTTTATTTCCCCTCCACTGTTCCCAGCTCTATGCTGGTGCTTCTCGTATCCTTTGTCTTCCTAGTTTTCCCTACCACCACCCCTTCCACTGCTTTTACCCTTTCTCCCTGCCCCCGTTATCATTTACCTCAGAAACTTCACTTATTAGTGTGTACTAGTTTTTATGAGTCTTTTGTCTAAAGGCCCTTCTTGGACTAATGACCTACACCTGGACCCACCACGTTTGCTCTGGGGTTTGTTCTTGCCTGTGGAGTGTGGGGCTTGTTTTGTCAAAAACCTATGACATTACTTGACCCAGAGGAGGTGTGTGTCTTTTAGGTCAATTTCTGTGTACGTAGCTCACTTCCGATGTGTACTTTCAGAGTGAAGCCCACATGAGCTGGGATAAGGGCAAGGTGGCTGGATGTCACCGTGTCCTCTAGGGGGCGCATCTCCTAACTGGCCAGTTGTGTGATACGCATGTTTATTCAATACATCTCTTGGAATACTGTTTGGTGTGGCTCTCATCTATCCGATTTCCAGAGCATCCGCCATTTGAGGGCGGAACTGAGGCTAAGGAACACCACTGACTTAGGTGGTCATAGCAATGAGCTTCTTGTGGACTGAGAATTACACCATAGGTGGTTGATAAATGCTTATTTTATTGAGTTGAGATATGACCCTCTCTTTTGAGGGGCTATCCTAGAAAAAAATAGTGCACTCTGGAAAAGGTTGGTCCTGACAACTTTAGTTAGAAGAAACCTTCCTCGCAGGGATGTTGTCCTTGGGACTGACAGCTAGTGAATCATGGAGCGACTCAGTGCTTCCCCCTAGAGCAACTCAACTGCATGGGAATGTTTGCACTATTTCCCAATTCTTAGTTCGCTTTTTTTTTTTCCATCTCAATTGTAATCCCTGTGGGTTTCCCATCACCAAGTCACCTGTGTGCCATTACCATAATCCCGTGCATTCTCCCTCCCTCCCCCCCCCTTCTTAGTTCACTTTTTAATTGTTCTGTATCACCTTCTTTGTTCTCAGGCATTTGCTTGTCTCTCATTAACAGGTACTTGGTTCTAGAATTATTTCCTTTCCTTTCTTAGTTATTGCTGCTAATTTCTTGTAAGTTGGGACATTGGAGCTTCAAGAATATTAGCAATGGCTTGAAAAAAAGAGATTAAAAAGCCCTAAGGAGGTCAGAGAAAGGTTATGATGAATGGCTTTCTGGTGATAAATATACATAGAACTTTGGCTGTAGCATGAAGGCATGCAAACATCTTTGCTTCTTGATTCTTTGCTGAGCAACAGTCCATAGAGAGGAATGGACAGATGACCTGTGCATCTGGAAGGTTATTCCTTCTGATGACCCCACCAGAAAGCCTACCGCCTCGAATTCCATGCCACACTCGGGGTGTCTGTGGAATGTACAGCCTCCATCCCTGCAGCTGCCTCACCTGAGCCCCCTTGAAGGCAGGGTCGGGCCAGGTGGACACACTGTTCTTTTTAAGCCACTTACTCATCATCCTTGGGGAGTGACTTAGGAGGGGTCACCCTACAGAACTCAACACAGTGAGGTGACATTGACCTAAAGTAGAAAATATTTGGGGGAGTATTTATGAGTTGTGTCAAGTAATGGACTCTCTCTCTCCCATCTTGTTTCCTCATGCCTCCAACAGAATGAATGGTGGAGCCAGCTTGAGGGCGGGGGACGTGTAGATTTTATTAAATTAGATCCCAATAAGTGGAACCCCAATTTACAGTGAACCCTCTAGAAAGGGAGCATGTGGCATGGGAGACAGGATGGGTACCTCCCTCTGCTAGTTTTTCCTGTTGTGCGCTGTGTAGGACTTAGATCTGGGATCTGCTAACCCAGTATATTTTCCCTTGGGTCCCTAAAGATTTCGTTGATAGTGGGAGAGGAGTGAGAATACGTCCCCTCTCCTGTTGTCTTCCTTCAGCCACCACCACCACCACCCCATCTTCTCATCTCAACAAGAGGCTTCTCATCCATGCAGTTACTCAAGGCTGGATCCTTAATCCATGTCTTCTCATATGACATGGCCACCAATTCATGATGGCTCTATCTTCAACTTTGTCTTCAACCCAGCTGCCTCTCTCCATCTTTAAGGTATCACCTTAAGGCTTGCCTGGAAGACATCAGTAGACTATGAACTCACCTTGCTGTTCTCCCTCATACTTCCCATGTTCCTCCCTGCCAGGAACCAGAGAGAACGACCTGAAACCTTGACGTGGCTCATGGAGACCCACTGCTCTGAACTGTCAGATGCCTTCTCATCACAGAATCAAATCCCAAGACCTCACCATGACCCATAGGCCTGTGCATCCTGGCCGTCCTTGCCTCTCTGACCTTATTCCAACTATTCTGGACTTTTTTTTGTATTTCTAGAACATACTTTCTAGAACAAAGGCTCTCATCTCAGGACCTATGGCTGGTTCTCCTCTGCCTGCACACTCTTCCCTGAGAGCTCCCTATATCCTGTTCACTTCCATCCTTCGAGTTGACAGTAGAGGTTACCTACTCAAAAATGCTGGTCTTGACACTCCTCTGGTTTTTTAAATGAGGTAGTCCCCTTGGCTTTTATATATATATATACACACACATATATATATATATATATATATACATATATATATATATATATATACACATATATATATATATATATATATATATATTTTTACATTATTCTTCATTTCCTACATTTTTTCATCTCAGTTGTAATCCCCATGGACTTCCCACCACCACTTCAGCCATGTGCCATCACCATAGTCCCAACTATTTGCTCTTCCTGTCCCAGTTTTGATCTTGTGTATAGACTGTCTCTGGTTTATAGTTGTTAGTTGATGTTCTTTTTTACTTTATTACAATTACTATATATATCTTTTTCTGCTTTTTTCCCCCTCTAAATACATTACTGCTTATATCCACGTCCTGTTGTCCTCTGTCCTATTCTCCAGTTCTTTATCTCTTTGCTCCCTTACTGTACTCTAGGAAGTAGCGACCTCACAGCTGTGGAGCACTATTGTATCCCCTAGTGTATTTGCTTCCCAGGGTTGACTTAACACCGTACCACACGTGGTATAAAATGACAGAAACTTCTCACACTGTTCCGTGGTCCGGAGCCCTAAATGGCAGGGTTATCAGAGCCACGTTCCCCTTAGAGGCTCTGGAGGAGGAGCCTCCACTCTCCGCCTCCCTAGTCCCATTGCTTCCTCCTCTTCTGTCTGTCAGATCTCGCTTGCCCTCGATTTTATGAACACACTTGTCATTGCAGTTAGGGCCTACTCCAATCAGGATAAACTCCCCCTCCCGAATCCTTAGTGACATCTTTTGTCATATAAAGTCATATCACAGGTTCTAGGAATTAGGCCATGGACTTGTTTGAGGGGCCATTAGTCAGCCCACATACTTAATGAAGTACCTGGTACCTGATAGGTGTTCTAAAGGACTCGTTGAATGAATGAATAAGTAAATGTCTGCATGAATCATGACAACCAGGGTTTTTGGGACCAGAGAAAGCAGCCAGCTTGACTCAGTGACCTCATCTTTCATTAGAAATATCTGCCCTTGGGCTCTCCCTGGTGGCACTATGGGTTAAGACGCAGCACTACAAGCTAGCAGTAGCTGCCTATGTGCGAGTTCAAACCCCGGCCCTGGATGTGACCCACATGGCACAGCAGACGTCTCCTGTCATGCCTGCTGCTCTCCTTAGCAGTGTTCTTCATAGATCTTCCTGTTCTGCTCCCTACTCTGTCTCTGGTGAAGCCGCTCACTGCCCCTGCATTTCTGGCTTGTAACCCCATTCTATATAAATAAATAAATAAATCTTAAAAAAATAAATAAATACCTACCCTTGGGTGTCTTTTCCAAGAGGGAGTTTGGATCACTGCACTGGTGCTTGCCTCCGCCTGGGGTATCTCCTTCACCCATCATCCTGGCCATCTGTTGGGGCCTCTTTTGGTTCACAGACCCTCATCATTACCCACCAGGGAAGAAAAAGTCACCCTAAAGTGAAAGGAGGGTAGATACATCAGTTACAATCTTGAAGTAGGATTCATTTACCTAGTGAGGGTCTGATGAGAAAACCACGGCTTGTGCTGTGGGAAGGGTGAAGGGAACAGTAAGGATGGTGAGGGTCCTGGTGGGAAGTGATTATCGCTACAGGGACTGAAGGGACACGGGGTTGGGGTGGGGTGGGGAAATGTTATTATCATTGTCATAATAATGAATTGCATGAAGGAATGCAATTACCATTAATTTATATGGAAAATTTTTTTGAACATTCCCAGTCCCCAAAAATAACTCACCAAATTATACCAAAAAGGAACGTTCTACTTTCCCATGGCAGGGGACCTGTATTAGGCATGCTAGAAAGGACAAACAGCTCTCTGCAAAGCCCTGCAGGCAGAATAGCGTCATCCTGTCCTGTGTCTTCTTCGCGGGGTGTTCCTTGCCCCTCTGAGTCGCTCCCCGGCTCTCACCGCCTTGCCCTAAGTGTGGAGAAGGGCTGGCTGCAGTATTTTCTCACTGATCCCGTGAGCTCCGTGGCCTGTGGCAGGATCTCACTTTATTAAACAGGACAATCAATTAGCCCTGCTCAGGCCATGCTACCCCATCCAGTAATTTCTCTTAAGCAGGGCTTTGTTGTGTCTGTTGACAGCTGCATGGGAGGCGCACCTGTCAGGTGGGCAGCAGGTCAGGCCCCTTTATTGTGAGGTGCTCCAGAGGGCCTCTGTGAGACTGGCCGGCCCCCTCATGTTAGGTATCATGACAGAAGTCCCAGCAGGGTGCCTGGCAGGCATGAGACCACACATCAGCCTGAAGGAGGTCCAGGACAAGACAGAGGTCGTCCCTGGCTCAGCGTGGGGTTCACCCCTACACAGTCGCCCCAGGTCTTAGAAAGCTCAGAGGGGTCTGAGATACAGTTCCTTCACAATGCAGCTACTGTTAAGGTGGCTGAGGATTACAATAGTAGGTTAAACCTGCTCAGTGTAATTCAAACAATTTAAGGCTGTGTGCAGTAGGCAGCAAAATTCCTTTGTTGTCTCAACCCATAATAGATAATAACTTTTTAGAACTTGTGGGGTATACTTCCAGATTTTTCCATGTCTGTATCCTATATGTACGTGTCTGTATGTCTCAAGCTTGTTTCATAGTTTTCAAACTTCTGCATACAACTTGTTTTTCTTTAGAATATAAGGCCATTCTCGAATTCACACATAAAACACTTCTGAAAAGGTGTTCAGGAGTTACATATGCAAAAGTGAGTAATAGACATACATTTTCTAAGTTGGTTACAATCTCAGAGATCTAGATTATTCTAGCACCTCAGTGATATTCTTAGAATTTGTTCTTACACTTTGCATTTGACCATCAAGCCCACAAGTGTAGGCCCGGGGGTTGTAGATCTAGGCTAAAGACTGTCCTTGCCATGCTCTGGTGAGCTTTGTTTAATTGTGGTAAGCATTAGAGGTTTTGTCAACATTTTTGTTTCTCTTCTTACTCATCTTAATAAAATCAAAGAACCTGATGTAATAAAAATACTCCAGGATGGCCATGCACACCTGCCCTTAACCTCGACTGGGGGCTGGCAGTACGTGCCACCCAGCAGAACTTGACGGTGCATCTTTTGGCCGCATTCAGTATGACCGGATGTCTCACATGAGTGGTGGATAGAGGGTCTCCATTTGCGGTATACAGAAGCGTTCAAGAGCTGAGATGATGGTGTCAGGATACCTATATTCCTGTCTTTCCAGGAAGTGGGAGCTAACTTGGCAGGATGAGAAGTCAAGGTCCTTGCTCAATGGAGATGGAGCAGCTTGCAGAGGCGTTGGGGGTTAGGTGACTAGGTTTGGAGTTCTGCTTTGAGGAACAGTGGCCAAACCCACACTGCGGAGCTGCCCTAATGAGAAAGCAGGGCCAGGCAGCCCTCGGTGCTGCAGTTCATTCTGTGAGCAGTCACCTTTGCTCAAAGCTCCTGACACCAGCCCAGTGTCACTGCCACACAGAAGCTCAGCCTTTGAAGTCTTATCAGGAAGTGACCTTGGCCATACTGCTCACAGGCAGAAAGCTGCCATCTTGTCTGTTCACTTCCTGTTGCAAGTCTTGTATATAATCGTGTCGGTAGAGCCAATAAGCTGTGTCCTAGCAGCAAAGAAAAGCTGGGAGGTAGATTCTGACTTCTTTCTAGAGAGAGGGTATCCTAAGATAGTTAATTCCCCAAACTTTAGAACAGCGTTCAAAAGCTGCAAGAAATCCAGGAGGAAACCAGAGCAGTCCTCTACAAGGACAAGTAACTGGATTCTTTCAAAGACTACACAGTAGTCTTTTTATTTCATGCATATACTGTAATTTCTTTAGCAATCCCCTTAGTGGTATACATTAAAAGAATCTTTATTTTTGCTACAAAAATCATACCACAGTGACCATTTTTGAGTATGGGTGTATATACATAAGTATGCAGACACATGTGTCTACCTTATCTTTATAGAATTTGCTCTTAGGAGTAGTCGTTTTTGCCATACAGTATTTAAGATCTCATATTTTGATACATATTATTACTTCATCTTCCCAAAAACTTTCTGAAGTGCCTTTTTTTTTTTTTTTTTGGTTTAATGGAATTATACAGCTTTATTCACCCACTGCTCAGGAGGAGACCTACGCAGCAGCTCCCTAAGCTCCCTAGCAGAAATGTTTCTTTTCAAAGAGGTCATACACGACCCCGCCACCTATGCTTCTATGCTATGCTAGGCTCTCTGGGGGAGCTCAGCTGTGCCCTACGTCATATTTTCTGTGAGGCAAACAGCACTGTGGAGTATACTGGATAGAATGACCATTGTAGTGAATACAGCTTCATTTACATGTATGACAAACCTGTTTCCTAGATCAAGTCATAATTATCTCAAAGGGGTCAAAAAAGGTTCTGACTTACAGACATACATTACTTTGGAGCGTGTCCTTATGGTAGCTTTATTTGCCAGAATGTCAGAGTAAATGGAATGGTCTCTTGCCCTGACGAGCCAGACAACAGAAAGTTAATTGTACCAGTGTTAGGGGTCTTGTCATGGATTTCCCAGGCTATCAGTGTGGGTACTGTGTGATCCAGTTTTGTGAGTCTGCACGAGTAGTAATTCCCAGATGTTTAAACAAGCCACAGGGTTACTGGATGTGGTTACACAGAAATGATTCCGCAATTCTAGGAGGTGTCATTTCCCAAAGTCATCTATGAAAAGTGGGCCCTCTGGAGTCGTGCAGTCCACAGCATGCTCAGCAGTACACAGCACCCTGCCAAGCAAAGCAAGATGAGTAGGCTAGACAGCCTTCCAATACTTCTTTCTTTCTTTCTTTTTTTTTTTTTAAAGATTTATTTATTTGTGCATACATAACTGGGGTACAGGCCAGAGGCTCAGGGGCGGTGAGAGGCTTCACCAGAGACAGAGTGGGGAGCACAACAGGCAGATCGATGAAGTACACTGCTGAGGGGAGCAGCAGGTGGGTCAGGAGAGGTCTGCTGTGCCATGTGGGTCACCTCCGGGGCAGGCGGGAATCGAACTCATGCAGAAGTGGCTTTAGCTTCTCAGTGCTGTGCTTTAACCCACTGCGCCACCAGGGAGGGCCCCAATACTTCTTTTGGACTGTCAATTCATTTGTCTAAGGCCACTGATTACGAAACATTAAACTGTATCCCCTTTAGAGCTGTGAGGCAGCTGTGATGACAGCAACTAAGTACCTAAGAAACACATCTTGAATTCTGTGACATTTTACATCCCCAGCTTGGGCCAGTGGCCAATGATTCCTTCTTTCAAGTGACATATTGATTGTACATATATGCAGGGTGACTATGATTGTGTTCAGTGTTTGGAGCTCATCATCTGTTATCCCATTCTTATTGTCATCCTAGGCCCAGACAGTATCAAATTGGAAGCAGTAGTGTAGAAAATTACGAACAAATCAAAAAAGACTACAGCTGTGAAAGGAATCAGGCCATTGCTCCACATTTAGTTCTTCCCCTGATGTGAACACCCTGCTCCCTTCTCCACCCTGGTAGGAGGGCTCAGAGCTGGGCCTCTGCTGGGCTGATTAGAGCCAAACTCTGACCTTGCGCTGAAGTTAGGTACAAGGTGTCCCTGAAAGCAGCAGCTTCTCTTGTCCTAGAAACCACTTCACAGCTGGGAGGCCAGGGGGTGGCTCACCAAGGTGTGACAGTGAGAACGCGTGAGTGACACCTGGTGATTTATGTGACTCTGAATGGCAATTTCACTCTGACAGGGCACCAGGGATGGCCCGTCCCCCCGGGTTTTATGAGATTCTCATTAATCATACCCCTCCAGGTGGATTTGCAACCCAGGGGATAATGAGAGGATGCCATGCTACTGGCTGGCATGAACGTAGGCGCAGTTTTATCAGGGTGGGTAATTTCATGCATCATCAGAGTGAAGAGCCTTAACGAATGGCGTGTGGCAAGGTGCACCTTGTCACCGTGATAGCCCGCAGCTCCTGTCATTGTGTCGACCCTGTTGTTACTTGCGTTGGCTTCACCTGCCTGCGGTGGGTGTGAATGGGCTGCATTCTACTCAGACCAGTGCACATGCTCACCTCTTGTTCTAAGAAGTGCACTCCGGCTCCTTTCTTCCAGCTCACAGAGAGCCTGCACCAGGAGAATGGGGCAGGGGTATTCCTGCCTCAGAGGCTGAACCTCTGAGGATCCCTGCCAGTGGGGTGAGAGCCCCAGCTGGTAGCACCTGAGATGGCAGATAAAAGCCTGTTCGCGGCCCTCCCAGGTGGCGCAGGGGGTTAAAGCACTGCACAGAGAAGCTTAAGCCACTTCCTTATGAGTTCGATCCCCGCCTGCCCCAGAGGTGACCACATGGCGTGGCAGACCTCTCCTGACCCGCCCGCTGCTCCCCTCAGCAGTGTACTTGGATCATCTGCCTGTTCTGCTCCCTGCTCTGTCTCTGGTGAATCCTGTCACCCTCCACATCTCTGGCCTGTACCCCAGTTCTGTATGAATAAATAAATAAATCTTTAAAAAAAAACAAACCTGTTCACCTTGGGCCACCTCCTGTACTCGGCAGTCAGATAATGGGGTGGAGGGAGAAGGCACCCCCCGCACCCCGAGGAAACCTGGGTTGGAGGCCCGGCTCCATGCTGCCTCCTCCCTGCCCACTGCCCTTCCCGCCCGCCCATCACGCAGCTTCCTCGAGCTGGAGCACAGGGACCTTACCCTCACTCCCTTAGGAGTTCTGCTGGGTCTGGAGTCTCTGACATACTTAGAATGTGGGGTTTGCCTGGGTGCTAGGCAAGCTCTGAGAACAGGGCTCTCTCAGGGAAGGTATAGAACCTGTTGGAAAATCTGCTTGGGAGACCCCCAGACCACCACAAGCTTCAGATCTTCTGTTGACAGAGCTGGGGAAAAGTTGAAGAGCTGTCACAGCCCTCCTCTCTCTGACCCCCTGACCTTTCCGCCCCTCCCCCCCCCCCCCCCCCCCCCCCCCCCCCCGCATGGACGGACACCCACTCAGCCAGTATTTGCAGACCTGATGTCACAGTGGTCTAGGGATTAAGGACACAGTCATGGACCAAACAGATTAAGGCCTAACACTCATGGAGCTGATATTGCAATGGGGAGAGGCAGGCAGAAGGAGTGAGCAGAATAAAGGGTGTGGGGGGGAAGGAAGGCCGGGCAGGCAAGCAGCAGAGAATGGGCAGCCACATTGGGGGTGTGGGTGAAGCCTCGAGTCAGCTGGCTGGGAAGGGCCTGGTGGGGAAGCGGCACCTGGCAGAGGCGGGAGAGTCTGTGGGTGCTGGAGGACCTGGCCGAGGCAGGCGCGTGCGGGGGCCGCTCGGAGTGACAGGAACACTGGGTGGCTCAGCCGGGTGGGCGAGTCAGGCGCTGACAGGCCTCACTGTGCTATGCTTCGTGAGCTCTGCTGAGGATGGAGCTTTTCCTTGGAATGAGACAGTCATGGGGTTGGGGTGCAGCAGGGGAGATGAAGACAAGGAGCAGCACCACCCCATGCTATTAGAGAGGGCAGCTCTGACTTTTGTGACTCGTCCCTGAAGCGGGGCGGGGATGAAGGGAAGGTGCAGGAGTCTGTGATGCTGAGAGCACTGGGATGCTGCTGTGCTGGGGTGGCTTTCGAAGCTGTTCTGTGCCGTGCATGATTTTGGACCTGTTGGGAGAGTGGTGATGCAGAGAGATGCTGAAAGTTTGGACTGGGATGCGAGAAGGGGAGGCAGTAATGACGTCAGCATTTCTGGGCCGAGCAACCGAAGGGATAGAATCACCATTATCTGGCCTGAGGAAGACTGAGTGGGGTGGCTGGAGGAAGAGAAGCGTCCATGCAGTCTGAGCTGCCTGTGAGCCACTCAAGTGGAGCCTTCTAGAAGGAGGTCCAGGTTGGAGACGCAGGTTCAGGGTTGTCACACTCCACGGCTGATAAAAGCTGTGCCACGGGAGAGCTGTCCAGCATAAAAAGTAAGAACAAGAAGCAATCCCAGAGCTAGGTCCCAGAGCACCCCAACACTGAGTAAGAACCAGCATCGTCACAGGTCTCTGTGGAGAGAGAAACCAAGAGTGACGCCCCAGAAGCCGGACGGGAGTGGTGCTAAGTGCGGGTGGTCAGCTCTGTGCGCTGTGCCCGGCACTGCGGCGCTGGCAAGCTCAGGGACCTTTCTGTTTTGTGCAAGGTTTCATCTCCAGCCTCTGGACTGGGGCCTGGTGCCCAGCAGGAGCTCAACACATTGTTGAATGAATAGGCAAGTCCAGTAAGAGAGGGCTGAGCATGCGCCCTGGGAGGTAGCAACTGGGAGGTTGTAGGGTTCAGTGGTGTGGTGAGGACAAGGCTGCTTTGGGGCGGGTCCCCGGGAAGAGCATGCGCAAGCACTAACAGGACAGAGAAGTGGGCTCGCTGCCGGGGAAGGGTGTGCCGAGTTCCGACTGTCTGATCACGCCACAGACAGCGGCTCTTCCTGTCACCGCTGCACCCTCACCAAATAAAGCCCCGATGCCCTCCCAGCCCAGACGCCATTCACCTCTCTCCCCTTTGCTTTTTGCTGTCTCTCCACTGACCTTTCTCTTGCAGCCAATGAGAGTAGATTCCAGCTGTGCCCCTTTGGGCTCCATGTGTAACTGCCAGCAAGTTGCCGTCCTCAGTCACCTCAGTCTCTTCATCTGTACAATGGGAATAGTTGCAGTATCCCTCTCATGGGGTTGTTAAGGGAATTCAGTGCTGGTGTTCACTTGGCATTTGATGAGCATCATAGTTGTTATTCCTGTTTTTGCTTCGGCCATAGCAGCTTAAGAGTGTCCCATTCAAGAGTGTCCATTCATTTACACCTAATAATAATAATAACAATGATAGCAAATATTTATATAGTGCCTACTTTATACTAAATGGACATATGAGCTCATTTAGTTTTCAGAACAATCCTACATGGTGAGTTCTGTCAGGGTGCTCACTTTGTAGAAGGGGAAATGGAGTAGTTAGTTACCTTGTCTCTGTTTGGACAACTCAGGGACCAAGAGCCAGATCCCTAAGTGTTTATTGTGAGTCAGTGCTGTGCTGGACCCTGGGCTTTGGAAATGTAAAATATCCTTTCGGTGACCACCGCCTCCCTGATTACTTTGGGTCCAGGTACCTCTTCTGAACGCACACCATCCTTGCAAGCAAGGAGTGGGGTACAGGCCAGAGGTGTGAGGGGTGAAGGGATTCAATAGAGATCGAATAGGGAGCAGAACAGGCAGATTGACCAAAATACACTGCTGAGGGGAGCAGCAGGCAAAGAGGAGAGGTCTGCTGTGCCATGTGGGGCACCTCCCTGGCTGGTGATCTAACTCGTACTGCAATGGCTGCTGATTGAGTCATAGCACTGCATTTTAACCCCTGCGCCACCACTCTTAGTTTTTGTGAACTCAGAGGGGAGGAGCTAGTAGTGTTCCTCTGTCCACACATATGATCAACAGGGGTCTGTCTCCCCGCTAGTCCCAGATTCCCGGCTATTAGAGCAGATGCTTACTTCCTGTTAAGATCACACCATCAAGTGCACAAACTAGGGGCTCTCTGGAGGCCACCTTGTCTTTTCTTGAACCCAGGAGTCCTGTTGGATTTTAGTCATTCACTCCTTTGGGGAGCTCTGCGCCTCAGAATGCATCATGTGTATGACTCACCTCTGAAGTCTCCGAAGGCTACGGGCCTCCCCTCCTGTCTGCCTCCCCATATAAGATTGCAGAGGATTGCTTTCCACTCCAGCTTCAAGCATAAGGAACAGATGGAGGGCGGTGTGATGTCTATGGTCTCCTTCCTATGTTTTTTAAAAAAGAATAAAACAGGCAAGAGATCAATAAAATGCCAAGTAGAGGAACTATTTATTCCTTTACCCTCTACCAAGGAGGTAATAAATAAGAGAGCCCATTGTCTCAAGCCCGCTGTTCTTAAAACAATAATATATATATTTATATATATAAATAACTAAACTCTGGGTGAACCAGACGCATCCAATCCACATTGCCAGGGGGATGTGGGTTTCAGGCTGGTTGCTGTGGCCTATGAGGGGCTCTCTGGAGAGGTCCAGACAAAGGATGGTGGGGGAACAGGGCATGAGGACCCTGCATACAGTTTTCTTCTCAGTTAACAATATACATGTCTCATAGTTTAGTTGATCTAATCTGTATGGCGACCTCCCAGCTGGCAGTGCTGTGCTGGGTTCACATCAGTGCATATCAGTCTACAAATCAGTGCTTCGACTTCCAGTTCCCTGGTTGTAGTCCCAGGAGTAGAAAGTCCTTCCCCTGTTCTCCCTGTAAGTACAGCTAGAAGACTTTACATCAGCTAGGACAAAAGCATGTCAAGACTGAATGGTGAAAAGAAGATGACACACCCACTGGGGACTTCAGGGCCCAAGGAATGTCAGAGTGTTGACTTTGCTGGTTTCTGTTTGCCTCGTGTGTCCCCTGTGTGGAGCTGAAGAATCCAGCAACCTGGAAACTGGTACAGATAATACAGCTCCCTCAAAGCCTGTTCTGGGGTTAGGAAAGGAGCAGCCTGGTGGCACAGAAAACTTGTAGACATTAAATACTCTACTTCAGCCAGTCATTCTAGAAAAATCTCTGACATCATGTAAAAGTCAAGAGGGGAGACCTTTTAACTAGATTGTCAAAAGGCACCTGAGTCCCCTATCAGAAATCCCAGTGGGGAGGCTGGAATTCCGCCTCAGTAGCAGGAACATGGAGCCTTTCTCTTCCTGCCAGAGGTAGCCTCAGAGGAGGCCTAGTGGGGTCAAGACTTCTACTTCTACCTCTCCCTTGGTCATAGGTCATGCTCCCTTCCACGCTCCCAACCCCATGGTGACAGTGGAAGACTGTGACAGGCACTAGGGAGGGACATCTGTTCTCTGTAAGGGAGGTATCGGTGGAGGCGTCGTAGAAAGATGGACCTGTTACCCTTCCCAGAGCCTGAGGAACCCCCCCTCCTTTTTGGTGTCAACAGAAACTGAGTTGGGATCTTGGAATTCTACACTTACTTGTTCTGGCAATACTGAAATGACACCCCTGTCCCTTCTCCTACTGGGACAGCATTAGAGGAATTCAGTAAAACAGGTTTTAGTAAGATCCAGGTGTGTTCATCAACCTGATTCTGGTAGTCATTTTGCAAGGTGTAAGTCAGTATATATGTGTGTGTATATGTATATGTGTGTGTGTGTGTGTGTGTGTGTGTATGAGAAATCATCACACAGTACACCACACACACACACACACACAGATACAGTTTATCAGTTATATCTCCATCTAGCTGATATGTACAAAACATGCATATATATGTTTGTATACATATATATGTAGCTAAAACCCAGAGTCTCAAAAAACATAAGGTCCATATATCTGAGTTTCATTTAAAAGGCATTCCTCATACAAAGAACCAGGGTGCTCTTAAACAATAAAGAGTAATCCCAGCGACCAACACTAACATGACAGATATGTCAGGATTATCTGACACAAATTTTTAAAAAAGATTATTTATGCATACAGAACTGGGGTACAGGCCAGAGGTGTGGGGGTGGTGTGTGTGAGAGGATTCACCAGAGACAGAAGGGAACAGAACAGGCAGATAGACGAAGTACACTGCTGAGGGGAGCAGCGGGCGGGTCAGGAGAGGTCTGCCACGCCATGTAGTCACCTCCGGGGCAGGCAGGAATCGAACTCATGTGGAAGTGGCTTTAGCTTCTTAGTGCTGTGCTTTAACCCGCTACACCACCAGGGAAGGTCCTATCTGACACAATTTTAAAGCAGCCATCATAAAAATGTTTCAGTGAGCAATTATCAACACACTTGAAACAAATGAAAAAATAGAAAGTCTCAACAAAAGGATAGAAGATATAAGGAGGAACCAAAACAAATAAATAAAGCTGAAAAATCCAATAACTGAAATAAATTTAATGATAGGCTCAGTAGCAGAATGGAGGGTACAGAAGAGATAATTAGCCAGCTTAAAGACACAACAGGTTTCCTAGACTGAGCAACATGAAGAAAGGAGACTGAAATGAACACTCTCAGGAACCATGGGACAGTAACATAAGCTCTAATATGTTTGTTATCAGTTCTGAAAGTAAAGAGAAAGAGGGCAGGGCTAAAAAGTAGTCAAGAAGGGTAAAGGTGGATAACGTCCCAAATAGGGCAAAAGAGTCAGGTTATAGATCCAACACAGTTAGCAAACTCATAATGGGACAAATATAAATAAATCCACATTAAATTGCAACATGTTTCCATGTCTGGAAGCTAAAGACAACTGAAAAAATCTTGATGGTATTCAGAGATTAATGACTCTTTGTATATGGCAAAACAATTTTTTTGTATAAACAACAGGTAACATTCTATTTGTCTCTCTTTTGTTTTAACTAAGGTATGGTTGGTTACAACACTGTATATCTGTTGAGACAACACTGTATATCTGCATAGAAAACACAGTATCTGTCAAGATTCAGGATCACACCTTTTCAGGTATATGTCACCACAGCACACCCACCAGCAAAGCACCATTTTCCTCCACCATAGTCCATCCCTTGGGCTCTGCCACACTTTGCCTGTTCCCTTCCTTTCCCCCTCTTGTAGCTTCAACGCTGTAGTCATATTTCTAGGTTATATTTTTGGTTTGGTTTTGTCTTGTCCCTTATTTTGTTTCTCTGCACGCCATGCATAAGATTAACCATCCTGTATCTGTCTTTCTCTGACTTATTTTACACAATCCCCTTCCTTTCCACCCATATTGTGGCAAGAGTTCATATTTTTGTACAGCTAAGTAGTATGCCATTGTATATATTGTTAATCTACTCCTCTGTTGTTTCTGTAACTTGACTATTGTGAATAGCGCTGGAATGAACATAGGAATGTATATGTGTCCCTGTTAGTGTTTTTGCATTCTTCAGGTAGTTATCTAGGAGTGGAATTGCCGAATCACATGGCAGAAATAAGATTTTTGTCGTGTGAAACCTCCACACTGTTTTACACAGGCCAGACCACTCTACATTCCCATCAACAGTGTACAAGTTTCCTTTTTCTCCACATCCTTGCCAGCACTTGTTTCTGGCCTTTGTGATATGGACCGTTCTCACAAGTGTGTGATTGTACTCATTGTGGTTTTGATGTGCATTTTCCTGATGATAAGTGATGATGAACATTTTTTCATATATCTGTTGTCTGTCTGAATGTCTTCTTTGGAGGAGAGCCTGTTTTAACTTTTCTGCCCATTTTTGTATTGCTTGTTGTTGAGCTGAGTAAGTTCTATGTAATTGTCAGATGTATGACATGAAAATATACCCCCTCTTATTAGTGTGTCTTTTCATTTTAATAATAGTTTGTTTCATTGTGCGGAAACTTTTGAATTTGATGCAGTACTGTTTATTCATTTTTTGCTTTTGTTTTCCTTGCTGTAGGAATAGAGTCCCCAAAGACATACCTGATGCTAATGTAGTGGAATGTTTCCTGATATATTCTTCCATGTATTTTAGGGTTTCAAGTTTCATATACATGTTGTGAGATAGTGGTCTAGTTTCATTCATTTTTTAAGTCTGAGAGTTGATGCCACGGCCCTTCCCCATTTTTGGCTAGATTGTTTTGACTATTTATGTTTTTTTGTAATTTTAGATAGGCTTCAGTAATGTTTTTCTTACTTATTTGAAGACTGTGTGGCAAAATAAAATAATTTGAATGATAGAGTATTTCTTGTTAGAAAGAATGGGGAAAAGACAGAGTGGCACTGCATTTTTGAGCTTATAAAAGAAAACTAGACTTCTATATCCAACAAAAATACTTTGTAGGAGTGAAGGGATAAGATATTCTTAGACAGACAAAGTCCAAGAGAATTTGCCGCTAGTAGAGTGACTAGTAGTATAACTCTGAAAGAAAGTTTAAATAACATTTTATGAAAAGAAAAGAATCTTGGCACTTTAAGAAAGGAGTCAGAGTGTGGTAAACAAAGATGTGGGTCGTTACATAGGAGACAGAGAATTTCTGTATCTCACTGAGTTTTCTAAATTATATGTCATGCTTGAAGTAAAAATTGTAACACTGTATGATGTGGTATACATAAAGAAAAGATTTAGGGCAATTATTAATGGCAGAGTAAAGGGGTGTAAATGAAGTAAGATTCCGATACTTGAATTGGTAATATTATGAAGCAACAGACTGTAATAAGTTATTTAAAAAACTATACAAAGAGATACTTCAAAAACACTACAGATAAATCAAAATGGATTCTAAAAAATGAGTAACTCAATATAAGACAGAAAAAAGAAAACGGATACAAAAAATAAAGAGAACAGATGACAAAAAACATAAAATGACAATCTTCAGCATCAACATTTTAAATGTAAATGGTCTAAACACACCAATTAAAACCAGAAACATTCATGGTAGATTAAAAAACATGACCATACTATGTGCCATCTATATGAAATTTCAAATAGAAAGATATAGTAAGGTAGAATGTAAATAAGGTACAGGAATTAATCAAAAGAAAGCCAGAATAGCTATATTGTTATCAGATAATGTAGACTTCAGATCAAGGAAGATGCCAGAGATGGACATCATGTAATAATAAAAGGATCAAGAATGTGTATACATCAAATAATAGAAATGTAAAAGTATAAAGTAGATTGAAAAAAACGAAAGGAAAAACATTCCTAGGTGGAGATTTCAAAACTCCTTGACAATTTGTAGAGCAACTAGAGAGGACATTGACAAGAATACAGAACTCAACAACATCATCAACCAGGGGATCAAGTGAACAGTTATAGGGCACTCTGCCCAGCAACAGCAGAATACATATTCTTTTCAAGTGTTCAAAGAACTTACACCAAGACAGACCATAAATTGGGTAAAAAATAAACCTCAGTGAATTTTGAAAGAATTTAAATCATACAAGATATTCTCTAAGCACAGTGTAATCAACTAGAAATCCTTAATAGAAAGATAACACAAAAACTTCCAAACTCTTGAAAATAAAACATCACACTTCTAAACTATTGGTCCAAGAAAAATTCTCAAGATAATACATGATACAATTAAAATAAAATTACAGCATTTCAAAATTTGTGGCACACAATGAAAAGAGTGTGAGAGGGAAATTTATAGTATTAAATGTCTAAATTTATAGTATTAAATAGTATTAGGAAAGAAGAAAAGTCTGAAAGAAGTAGTCTAAGCTCACGCCCAAAGAACTTAGAAACAGCAAAATAAACTCAGAAGTAGAAGCGAGAATATTTTAAAAGTAACCATACAAATTGATGACACTAAAAAAAAAAAAAGAAAGAAAAGAAAGAAAGAAGAAAAGAATCATAAAATTGATAAACTATTGAGGGTGACAAAAGAAAAAGAGAAGAGCCACAAATTAGCAGGATCAGAGATCTCACTGCAGACCCTATATATATCTTATCATGAATAAGGTAATATTGCAGACAGCTCATGTGACAACTTAGATGAAGTGGATCAATTATCCAAATTCCTAAGTATCTGCAGTGCATGCAAAAGTGAATAATTTCAGTAGTTCTAAACTAAGGAAACTGAGTTAATAAATTAAAACTAAGGAAACAGTTAATAAATTAAAACTTCTCCTAATGGAAATCTTCAGACCCAGATGCTTTTGTTGGAGAATTTTATCAAATGTTTAAAAATTTAGAAAGGATTCTATATAATCTCTTCTGGAAATTAAAGAGGAGAGATGTCCAGTTCATTTTATGAAGCCAATATTATCTGATACCAAAGCCAGACTAAACACTACCAAAAAAAAAAAAAAAAAAAAAAAAAAAAAGGAAAGAAAGAGACCACGCCTGAACTCCAGTCACTGCTCGCCATTTCGTATGCGCCATTATATTTGAAAAAAAGAACACAGAAGAGCCAGACCCCTCATGAATATACAATAAATTCTCACTTAATATCATCAATAGGTCCTTGGAAACTGTGATTTTAAGTGAAATGTTATATAACAAAGCAGATATTCCACTAGTGTTTAGTTTAATGGTAGCTGGATTGCTTTTTTTTTTTCTCATCCACATAATGAAAGGAAGTCATCTGACTTAAAAGATCTGCTGTAGACACAAAAATCCTTAAGAAATGTTAACAGGGTATTCAACGAAATATAAAAATGTATATATATATTATGACCAAGTGGGATTTATTACAGAGATACAAAACTAGTTCAGTGTTTAAGAATTATAATCTACCATATTAACAGGCTAACAGAAAAATCACATGATCATATCAATTGATGTCCAGGAAACATTTGAAGAATTTCAGTTCACTCATTGAAAAAAAACTAAAAAAAATAGGAATAAAGGGCCCTCCCTCGTGGCGCAGTGGGTTAAAGCACAGTACTAGGAAGCTAAAGCCACTTCAGCATGAGTTCGAACTCTGCCCTACCGGAGGTGATCAGAGATCACACTGCAGACCGGAGTATAAGTTAGAACCTCGCCCCACATGGTGTGGCAGACCTCTCCTGACCCGTCCGCTTCTCCCCTCAGCAGTGTACTTCGTTGATCTGTCTGTTCTGCTCCCCACTCTGCCTCTGGTGAATCCTCTCGCTGCCCTTGCAACTCTGGCCTGTACCCCAGTTCTGTATGTATAAATAAATAAATCTTAAAAAAAATAGGAATAAAGAGAAACATTCATGACTTGTTATACAGCTACAAAGACTCTCTGTAGCTGGCCTTATTATAATTATAAAAGAATGAATGCTTTTTCTCGAAGACCAGGAACAAGACAATGAGATCTGCTCTTACCACTCTTCATCAACACAGTGCTGGGAGTGTTAGTGCAATAAAGCAAGAAAAGGGGGAAAATGACAATTTTTTTTTTTTTTTTTTTTTTTTTTTGCTCTGCAGCAACAGTTAAGAGGATGAAAAAGCAAGCTATAGACTGGAACAAGAGATTTGCAAATAACTGCAAAGGACTAGTATTTAGTATGTATAAAGAGCTCTCAAAACTCAGTGAAAGGAAGCAAACAATCCAATCAGAAAATTGGTTAAAAGGTACGAGTCACTTCTCTAAAGAAGACAGATACTTGGGTGACAAACACATGAACAGACCCTCAACATCATTAGCCAGTAGGGAAATGCAAAATCAAACCACGAGCTATCCCTACATACCTCTCAGAGTGACTAAAATAAAAAAATAGTGACACCAGCAAATGTTGTCAAAGATGTGGAGAATCTAAACCATTCACGCATTGCTGGTGGGAACATAAATTGATAGTCACTCTGGGGAAAAGTTTGGCCATGTCCTAAAGAGCTAAACCTCAGCCCTCATGCAAAGCAGCCATTGTGCTCATGGGTAGCCCAGAATTGACAATATGTTCATGTAAAATCTTGTACACAAATGTTTGCGGCCACTTTATGATAATAAGCTTAAAATGGGACCAATATAGGTGGTCAAACAAACACTGTCCTACCACAGGGCATGCTGCTGGACACGGAACACGCTTGATGAGAGAAACAATCGGAGTGAATGTCGAGCCAAGTATACTTAGTGAAAAAAGCCAGTACCCAGAGTTACATATGACATGCTCTTCTTTATAATAATCTTGAAATGACAAAGTGATAGAAATGAGAACAAAGTACTTTTTATATAATACTCTTGAAATAACAAAATTACAGAAATGAGAACAAAGTAGTGGGTGCCAGGGGTTAGGGTTGAGGAGAAGGGGGTCCTTGGGGTGATGGAAAGCTTCCGTGTGTTTGTGTCAGTGTCAAGATCTGGGTGTGACATCATCCTGTGGCTTTGCAAGATGTCATCGTGGAGGAAGTGAGTTAAAGGGACAGGTGATCACAGTATTATTTCTTGCAATTTCATGTGAATCTCCAGTTACTTCAAAAGAGAAGAATTAAAAATCAATTAGTGCTGCATTCTTCCTTTCCCATTTCTAATAGAAGGCTGCCCGCCTGGCAGTGTGTGACGGGCACACCCACGCTGAATGGGGGTCAGCTGAGGATATGGGGATCCTAACTCAGTTTATTTCTTGACTGAGCAGCATGGGCTGCTGGCATGGCTGAGGCTGTTACATTTTAAATTGCTTTGCTTCTTAGTCATATATGTTTGATTTGTGCTCATAATAGACTGTGTTTAAAGACAAGAAACATAAGGAACCCGATGATGAAATACAAGATAATTAAGAGCAAAAAATGCTAAGGCGACCCTCCTACTTTAAAATTATCTCCACCAATCTGTAAATTGTATTCATCTGATAAAAATCCCTATATAGAACACCAAGATGTCTTTGGTACTTCAGAAACAGTGTTAAGAAGAGAAAATAGAGTGGCAATTATATCCAATTTGGCTTTTCATTTATCGAGAATAAAGGCTCCATCCACACCCACAATGTGGTATTTGCAGCATGCTTGCAAATAGCGACCTGAAATCTTTCTCCTGCTGTCATTTATAAACACAACATAGAAATTATGAAAGTAAAATAGTAGTGTTTTTAAGTATAAAATTCCATAACTTCAGATGTTAATTCTTGGAAATCAGTTTTTGTCTCTACTTGATGCTGTTAAATCCCAAAGTGCTTTTCAGTATCTCTCCAATCCCCAAACCAGGTATGACATATCAATTTTCAATATATTTATCAGGAAATTATGCTTCCTCTTATACAACTTAGCAAAAAATGAAACCTTGGGCTTTTGCCTTTAAATGATATAAAGTAGACATTTATCTATGACTGTTTATTATGGATATCGTTGATTGCATTAACACAAATTTTATAGTATAATATATAATAGGATGCTCTTCAATCTCTCCTTTGAAAAAACTGTATATTTTATTTTCTTACATTGTTGTTGATTTTTGGACAGTATTTGATTTCTCCCCTTGTACTTAGCTCTTCCACCACCATAGTACCTGGTTCCATCACCCCAGTCCCTGTGCTCTTCCCTTCCCTGTTTTGACCCCTCTGTCTCCCCCCTCCCCTACTGGATGCCTCATATCTATGGTCAGTTTGCAGGTTTTGTCTTTTTCAGACCATTGTTCCATTTCTATGTATTTCACACTAAGTGAAACCATTGATATGTATCTTTTTACTTCTGATTTATTGTGCGTAGCATAATCCCTTCCAGCTGCATCCATGTTGTCTCAAATGGCCTGAGTTTATCTTTTTGATTCCTGAGTAGTATTCCATTGTGGGTATTTACCACCTCTTCTTGATCCACTCGTCTGAGGGAATTTTTTACTTAGCACACAAAAATGGATGAAATACATCTAAGTTTTTGAGTGAAAAGCTGTGAATCCATACATGATGTGATAGGGCTGCTGTGTGTGAGCATTTGCCAGCTTTGGGGTGCCATCCCGTGCATGGCAGTTGTTGTGTCTAATGTCCTAGATCTAGAGCAAGTTGGGTGTGGAGGCCCTGACTAACTAAGTGTTCTTTATAACTGAAAGTGATTGTAGGCCTCAACCCTGGATTGGGGTCAAGAGACTTCTATTTGGATGAATTAAGTAGGGAGATAACGAAATCAATAGTTTTCTCCTAGGCATGTTTCAAGTCAGTCAGATGAGGCATCTCGTTTTCATGTGCATCTCGGCTTCTTTCTCATTTGGTATATTTTCTCTTTCAAATCACAGAAAACCCCAACTCAACTGTTTGAAGTCATCTGGAAAATGGAAACCCCAAAAGGCAGCACAGCTCAAGGCTTGATTATTTCAGCTGCTCATTTCCTAGAGGTCTCCATTCTTTCCCTGTTCTGCCATCTTCCCTTGGGGTTAACTTGGGGTCACAAGATGGAAGCCATAGGTCTAGGGATCCCTTGTAGTAAGTAGATGAGGGCCTCCTATTCCCCATACAGTTCCTGGTGGGAAGGATAGAAGCCCCTTGATGGTCTTAGACCAGGCTGAGGAGAGACACCTGAATGGAGCTGGCATCCTAGAAGCTGAGAAGGAAGAAAATTTGGTTTTACATGACAGGGATGCACACTGAGGACAGAAGAAAATAAATATACCAAGAGGCTCAGAAAGGAAGGTTCTCCAGGCACCTGATTTCTAGGACTTTGATTCAGAGATATTACCAGCTGCCATGGACATACACCTTGTGTGGAAGGGACACAGAGGAGCCTTGTGTTATGAGGTCTGGTTCTGAGTCAGATCCTGTCTAAGCTGTGAGGCTCAGATGAGCGAGGCCTGGGGCCCAGTGCAACAGGAGCCACCACTAACCCTAAGACAGTGATTGCGATAATGAGCCACTTGACCACAGGCTTCCAAACAGCTGCTCTCTCTGCCTTCACTGTATCCACCAGTCACTTCCCGTCTCCCCAGTCCCTTCATACAGCAGTCAGAGTGATGTTAAAAGCAGTGTCATTCTTCTGCTCAGCACCCTCCAGCAGCGTCCATGACACCTAAAATCAGGCTTAAAGCCCCCATTTGTTAAGGCCTAGAAGCCCCATGTGGTCTGGCTCTGGCCTCTGACTACCTGTGTCTTCTTCCACAGTTCTGTCCACCCCCTGCTGAGTGGCATTGCCAAGGTTCATTCGAGCCTGTCCTCACATCACCTTCCTCATGCCGATTGTACCCCCACTAGAGCTCCTGCCTCTGTTCCCCTCATTCACACGTCTCTCCTTAAGCACCTCCTTGGGTTGGTATCTAAACTGAGTCAGGTCTCACCTGGCGTCCTTCATCCCTCATCTTCTGGAGTTCACTTCAGAGCCCTTACATAACCCTAATGACCTGCAAGGGACATTTTGGACATTTCATTGGAAGAGAGCACATACGCTGTTGTTGTAGATTGTCATGACATTTACCATTGTGCTGATGAGCTGAAAAACAGGGTCATGACAAAAATTTGTGTGTTTCTTTGGGAGGAGGAGGGAGACCAGCCCCTCGCTTCACTCGCCTCCTGCCTCGCCCCTCTGTGCTGGCTGCCCATTCCCAGGAAGATGTGGTGCTTTGAGGCTTAGAGAACTGACCTTCTCAGCCCCAATTCTCCAGGGGCACCTGGCATTCTTAGAGTAACAGAGCTCTCTTTCCTCCTGTTCAGTGCTTAGCTTAGGTACCAGCCCCGGGAGCCAGAGGGGCTCTTATCTGTGGGGTAATAGCTCCGTGAAGAGCTTTATTGCTTCTCTCTCTGCACTCTCACCTTCCCATCACTGCCTCTTCTCATTCATCCCAAGTTCTTAATTAAAATCCCCTCTCTGTACCTCTTCTTCATGGCCTTGAAAGATTGTCCGAATCACAGTTGTTTCTTGAATGAACACCTCACTTCAGCCATGCTTGACTAAATTCTTTGCCCTAAATCAAAGTTGAAAATAGTTATACCTGAGGGTTAATTTTAGGTCTAGGATTTTGAATCTGTTCCCTACATTCTCTTAATTTCTAGCTGACTAAATGAATCATCACTGAAGAAATCAGCGTCAGTATTCAACTTAGGAGAAACCTTTATCATCATCACTCTTTTTAGATCATAATACCCCTAACACCTATAAATACTAGCAAAATAAAGGCATAGACTTGAAGAATGGAAAACAACTGCCTCAAGCTCCCACTTGGGAGGTGAGGAAGGGAGGCCCAGAAAGTGTAGGCTCACCCAGGCTCACCCGGCCAGAGAGGGGTGGAGGTAGGACAGTGAGCCTCTCCTTGTATTGCCTGTCTAGGGCTCGAAGTTTGACACGCTGTTTCAGTCAGATGCATGGTTTGTCTCGAAGATGTAATAAGTCTTTTTTTTTTTGGACAACAGAATGTTAAATTATGTAAGACAAAGAAGACTATCTCCTGCCTGTTCCCACCTTCACACTTGACCGACCAGCCTGGCTGCCCCGAGGATGTCTGATCAGCCGAGGGTGGGCCTGACCTCTAACTAGTGAAGGCAGCCTTTCGCTGGAGCTAGAGAAAGGCCCCTGCTTCTCCTGATGTTTATGGCTGTGTGTCACCTCTGGGTACCCTGCTGGGCTGTTTACAGTAGACAATGACCTGCATTTGGCAGTTTGATCAC
Organism: Condylura cristata; assembly: GCF_000260355.1. Lineage (NCBI taxonomy): Eukaryota > Metazoa > Chordata > Mammalia > Eulipotyphla > Talpidae > Condylura > Condylura cristata. The sequence goes on along the minus strand of NW_004567122.1, from coordinate 24,752,170 downwards.
ACGGTTGCATTATTGGTCAGAAAAGAAATACAAAAAATAGCTTTCAAACTATCAAAGTAAAAAAAATACATATATGCGGATTTTTTAACTTCTTGGTCTTGTAGAAATATGTGGATAAGCCTCCTTTCGTGTGCCTCTGAGCCTGCCTGCCTGCATCACTCACCAGTAACCTAGAGTCGGAGCTGGGGCAGTGATGTGAACTTAATGTTCCTCTAGGCATCCCTAATCCAGTCTCACTGAGTTGTAGGAAATCAAGACTTAACCAGCTTCTTCTTCTGGCCAAGTGTCTTAGTTGGGAATCATCTGTATGCTGGCAAGTTCTGGGACGGGCTTGCAGGCAAAATCTGAAATTCTCTGTGTGAAATGAAGCCTACTTCCCAAGCTGGGGAGTATTAGCAAGCCAAGAGTTGCCCAGAGAGGTGAGAGCAGAGAGCGATTCGGAGAGGTGTCAAGGTCTGCTGGCCTCTGAGACTGCTTCCCCAAAGACTTCTTTTACTTCGTCATTCACACTTCACCTTTTTCTATTCCAAGGTGACTTCTAATTCCAGTCTTATTTTATGCACAGTAGTCACAATAGCTCACTTCAGATGTTAGCTTGCTCTCTAAGGGATATTCCGTACATCTGCTTTGCAGCACCGCCATTCTCCTCTTCTTTGGGTAGCGGAAGAAGTTTGTGAAAGTCCAGTCTCTGTTCCCTGCATCAAACAGAGCTATTTCTGATCTTGGTCAATCTACAGACTCTGACTTACATATGACCCTGAGTTATTAAAAACACATGTCCCAAGGCCTGCCTTCGTTATGTAATAGGCCCACTAGGCTGACTCAGGGACTTTGTGTTCAGAGCAGAGGACAGAGAGCTGTCTTTCAGACACCTCCAGATCTGGGGAGGGAGCCGAACTCTGAGGTGGGGCTCCATCTTCATCGTGATTTAGGATTACCTTTCATAGAAAATGACACCCCTGTTTCCAAGGTCTCTACTTCCTTCTGTACCCAGTCTGTCCTCCCCACCCCCACTTCCCAAGGTGGAAAGTGCCATCTCTTCAGAGAAGCTGGTCTCAAACCAGCCTTGGAAGTTTAGTCTTGGGTAGTCTTGCAAAGATTCTTGCACAAATCTGAGAGAGCATCATCCTGCCAAAGCATCATCCTGGGGCTCTGGGGTGGAGTAGGCTTTATCCTTCTGTGCACTAATTAAAGCATCCCCACAGGAAATCACAGCTGACCAGGACCTAAAGTCATCCAGGTCTCATTTAGCTCCTCATTTCACAGATGGGGAAACCGCAATCTATAGCAGAGATATAATAGGTGCTGGGCTCCACAGTTGGGCTGTCACAGGCAGCGCTGGGCCCCAAGAGAGGTACCTGGTACATAGGAGGGGCCCAGGAACTCTGGGGAAGCAAATGTAGTACTTCGTTTTCCATCCAAGATTTTGGTTACGCCCCTTCTCCTAATATTTAACTTTTCCTTAGAAAAGCCCCATTGGCCCCCTCCTGGAGGCCAAGGGAGATCACAAACAGGTGGACAAGACATAGTTAGTTCCCCTGAGCCAGGAAGTCATCTGGTGTTCACATAGGCAGAGCAGGGGACAGTCTCCCTCCCGGCCCCCCCCCCCCCCAAGAGTTCCTTCCTGCCCCTGAGCCACAACCAGTCCAGCCTGCCTAGGCGCTCCCTCCTAAGTTGATGGCAGTATCACTGCAGGGGGGAGGGGTGTACCTAGTTGTTACAAAGGTATTTCCATTTTATTAGGGCAGTAAGATTGGTATTTAGGCCAATTAATAAAAATAAAATGATCACAGGGCCAGAGAGGTCTCCAAAATCTGTGGATGCTGGAGAGGAGTTTGGGAGTCCCAGACTCAGAGTTGGGCTCAGAGCCCCTGCAGTGTTCTGTTCTAAGGGAAATGGGACCCTTTGGTGACAGCTTGGCCAGCCTTGGCAACTATCACCTGGGCAGCCCTGTATGCGAGGGGGAGGCTGGAATCAGAAAAGAGAAATGAAAACTTTGCTCTTTCACAGGTTGTTGGCGCCCAATGAGGGGGAGTGTCGCCTGACACAGCCTCCAGGGACCTCTCTCTGGATGTGGTGTAGTGGCAGGCTTGGGTTCCACCAGTCGTGACCTCCGATGGAGACTCATTGTGTATCTGGGAGCCCAGCCTTGGGGAGCCTGGGCCGCCGGGGAAGGCGCGGGGAGGACAGGAGAAGAGGGGGTGTGCGCGAGGGCAGGAGGAGGTTGTCCTGCCAGGGGCGGGAGTGCCTCTTCCCCGGGCCCAAGCCGAGAAGCCCCGGCGTGCGGGAGGTCCTGTCGCCCCGCGTGCGCGCCCGGCTGCTCCGCGCACCTGCCGCGGGCCCCGCGCGGGTCTGGGCGGCGGGCGGGGGGTGGCGCGCACAGGTGGCGGCGATTGGGCAGGCGGGGCCCGGAGGGTGACGTCACGGGCTCCGGTCCCGGCGGCAGAAATAGGGCAGCCGCGGCGGCGGTGGCACAGCAGCGGGCAGCGGCGGCTCAGAGAGCTGGAGCCGCGACCGCCTCCCGCGCGCCGGGGGCTCACGGACAGCCAGAGAGACCGACCGAGGGACGCGGGCCCGGGTCTCTGCCGCCGCTTCTGGGCGCTCCCTCTCGCCCACCCAAGTCCGGCCACCTGGTCTTCACCTCGGCCCCCGCCGCCTCAGGTACGGGGGCGCAGCTCCGGAGCGGGCGCGGGGAGGGTGCCAAGCCGCGGCCGCCACAGCCGGTCCCGCCGCGCCGGACTGGGGTCCAGGCGCCCGCGGCCCCGCGTGGTCCTGCAGGGCCCGGGCTGACGCTTGCTTGTCCCCGCCGCCCGCGCCCGGAGAGCCAAGTTTGCCCGCCTGACGGCCGGCGGGCACGGGACCAGGGGACCCGGACTCGGCAGGGCTCTCCCCGCCGGGGCCAGCAGCACTCGCGCAGGCGGCTGGGGTGTCTAGGCTGAGGTCCGGGTCCGCTGCGGGGAGCGGAGCGACCCGGCGGGCGCGCGGAGCACATCGCAGACCGCACGGGCCGAGCCCGCAGCCCGCGCCAGTCTCGCCGACCCTGCGAGCACCTCTCCCCGGCCCTGGACCCCGAGCGGCCTCGGCCAGTCGGGCGAGCTGCGCCCTCTCGCCTCGGGCCCGTGTCCTTGGACCCTGACTGAGGTGCTGGCGGGCGGGCGTCCGCGCCACCTACTCCCTCCAGCTTTGCGGGGAACTTGGCGTCCCCTCGCTGCAGCCTGAAGGGCCCGCGGCGCCTCCCCCAGCCCTTGCCACCCTGAGGTCCGCTGCGTCTGGGGCTGGGCACGCCGGCCCCGCGGAGGAGACTGGACTCGGGACACAGCCCGGGTCCGCGCGGCGTGCAGCCCGGGTTCTGCCCGTGGTTGCTGTCCTGAGCTAACGACCCGTGCTGTCCGCAGGGGTGTCAGTCACCAGGGAGCAGTTTGTTTGGGGGACGTTCTGGGAAGGGGTGTCCTGGGAGAGCTTGCACTGTGTGTGATCTTTGCTCCTCTTTGCGCCAGCACAGGAAACCTGCTCCAAGTTTCTGGGGAAGGGTGGCGTCCTGGGCGACACGGGCAGAGCGCTCCGCTTTGGCCTCTTGTCACCTCGAGTTTGGGGACGACCATGGTGCGGTGCGAGCCTTGGGGACACCCTGCAGCTTCAAAGCGACGCCCTGAGTGTGGTTGCCAGAGGCCTGCCACCTGAGGACTTTGGAACCCGCCACTCCTGCAGGAGCAGAAAGCCGCTGGAAGCAGTGGGGCTTCTCAGGGCCGGGAACATGACCGCCATCCCATCTGCCTGGCGGAAGTTGCTGGGGACCGGCGGGGTTGCGCCCTGTTGGGTCTGTACGGTTGCCTAGAGAGTTGGTCCTCCTGGTGTGGTCCAGCAGACCCTCGCTCCTGGTAACCGTGGCCGACATTGATGAATAGCGCTTCCGCAGCCACCCTGCGCTCCCCTCTAGGTGTCGCTTCCGCCGAGTGAAAAACAGCTCCAGCAGCTGTGGTCTGTTCCTTGCCTCAATTTATTGCAAGCCTGTGCACCGGGTATCCTACTAGCTGGGCCCGGAGAAACACCATTCCTCCGGGACAAACATAAAGCAGAATTTTAATAGCAGGTGGCACGCTAACTTAAGTACAAATGTGTACAGAGAAATGTGTACTTAAGTCAGTCTGGTCCGGGAAAAGGGTTGGGGAAGAAATTACGGTTTTTCTCAAAAGTTCCAAGTTCATGCCACCAAGCCCAGAAAAAGCCAGAGATGATTTTTAATATTGTTTTCTGAATCTGGAGGGCCGGTTTCCGGTCTGGAAAGTGGATAAGTGGAGGCTCACAGTTACCCAGCTATGTAGAGGGAAGCAGAAGTTCAGGGGTGTGTGATGGTGGCTGATACATGCAACCACCCCAGCAGCCTTCAGCCAGTAGGTGAGACCAGAGAGGCGTGTGGACGCCCGCCAGGGCCCTGTCTGCTTCCCTTCTTAGTTTGTGAGAGGCACTGTGGTACCTACTACCCTGTGGCTGTTTAGACTTGTTCATCAGGTTGTGGGCTTTCTTTCCCCTCTGGGAGAAAAGGTGCCTCCCTCCCTGAAAACTTCAGATGGAGCCAAAGATCATGCAAGAGAATAGTTAAAGTTTCACAGAATGTGCTAAAATTGGTCATTAAAGTTGTTGTAGTGGGATTTTCCTCACTTAGAATTTTTCATCAACTTCAAGTTATGTTAACTCCAGAAAAGCTATTTTTCTTCCAGTGAGAGGCTGGTTTGGTCTTCTGGGCACTGGAAGGAGAGGTAGGTTGGACTCCTGGGGCTTCACCAGTCCATCACTCCACTCTTCTTTCCTTCACTAAGGGCTGAGGGTTTTTTGTTTTTTTTTTTAATTGTGATCTTCATAGCATGGTATTGTGTTTGACTTGATGCTATAGTCCCCAAACCAGTACTGAATAGTCAAGATCTCATAGAATCTACTTTAATTCCTTGTTCAGCATGTTTTGGTATTGCTCCTCAAACACAGCCTTCTTTTGTTGCTTGTGTGTGACCAGTTGTGTGCTTCCTTAATACATTAGGTCATTATTTAAAGAGTAAGTCTCTTCTTAGATCTTTCTTACTGCATAACCCAAGAGTTTCACATCAAGTAAACTAGCACTACACTACAGAAAAAGGGGTACCCACAAGGTATAATCTGAAAGTACAAGTTTTTATGTTAGACTGTGTGGTAAATAGTAGTGTAGTAGATTTATACATTGCACATACACTAAATTAGGTATATCATTTATCAAAGGTTGGAGCAATTAGCCAACTATGTAGAGTAGTTCATGAATAGGAAATGTACTGCAACCTCATTGTGGCTTGCTGTGAAGCCAACCTGACATATTTCTCTGCCTAATTTCCCTGGGTTAGTATTTTCAGGACTACCTGGAGGAAGTTTGAACGCCTTTCCTCCCATAATACTCAGATCAAAACTAACACCCCAAATCTTTCAGAACAGATTAGTATAGAGGCTCCTTTTAAGTTTGGGCAGGTGAGAATTTTTTACTTAACTCTGAGCAAACAGGCGGAAGAGGGCCACGGGATTTTATTAGTCCACAGGTGGTTTCTATTTATTGATTGGCCATATGCCGAGGACAAAATGTGGACACCTGAAGTTATAGGCTAGCCTGTGCCCTTTCTAGTAAGAATGTTGGAAATGAAGGGTCTCGGGCTTCTTGTGAAGGCCGATGAAGTCGCTCAGTTTGATTACCTTCTTAGTTTCTGGCCCTTTGGTTGCAACAGAAAATCTTTTCCCAGGTGAGTCACCTGTGTTGTCTAGTCTGGTAATATTATATTTTGGGGGAAAGGTGAGAAAGAGAACAATCTCACCTGAAGCTCTGAGGGTCAGAATTCCCACTCTTCCAAAGGAGGACTTCTTCCTGGAAGAGGAAATAGAAGTTTGTTTTCAAGTGTCGTGACGATATAAGGTCAGTGCGCCTCCCTGGCCTCTGACCCTGTCTAAGTCAGACATCTTCCAATGGCTGTGTGTTCTTTGCTGGGGCAGATTCTGGAATTTTAACAGTTCAGCCCATTTTTCTCCAACCATTTGCATTCTTGTGGCATTTTTTTCCAAAATGCACATCCATGTTTGGAATGTTACATCATACAGATTTGTCATATTTTTATAATCTTAGATACAAATAATTAATATCACAGTTATTAGTTTATTATTTTATACCATTGGAAAATCCTGTCATTTCCACAAAGAGAGGGCAGAAGGTCTAGGGTGGGCCCATCCATCACTGTAAAAAGCAAAATCAGACATTCTAAATAGAACACAAATGGTCTATATGAAAGTTAGTGATCATGTAAGAAACAAAATAGTTGCCCAGTCAGAGCCTGGGTTGTAGTCTAGGTCTGGACACTGTTGTGTCTTCGCACACTGGGTGAGTTCCTCGGCCCTTGGGGCCCCTAGATTTCAGACTGTGCAGCAGCCAGGCTAGTACGTGACCCTCCTGTACATGGGGAGAGGGTGCTGTGGGGGGGGGACCCACCCGGGAAGGAGTGAAGTTCTTCTCTTGGAAACAAGATGCCGTTAACTATCAAGAGCTATGCTTTATGAATGGTTTGAAAGAAAACCTGGTCCCAGCCCATTTTATGAGAACAATCTCAGGTAGGTTTATAACCAATCTTAGAACTCTGGCATGGATTGAGTGCAGTTTATAAACCTAAATTGATCTCAGGAGCAGCTCTGGATTGAAAAAGAGAGCTGGTGACCTTACTGATGGTCTCCTGTAATGAGAGACTCTTGCATTTCCTTCTGTTTGAAAGGCAGTGTGGCTATTTGAATGTGAGGAGTATTTAATTTATCAACAGCTCTACTTCCCCGAGTCAGTGCTCTTACCATGCTGTGTGCCCCACAGACTTGAAAGGCACCCGTGCGCTTCCTAGGCAGTGTCTCTCCCTCCTCTCATTCTCTCCTGGCCAATAAAGACAGGCGCAGGGAGGGCTGCGGGGGGGGGGGGGGGGCAGCAACTTGCCCTGGTCTCTTGCTTTTGCCTTGGTTGGAGCCATAAAAGCTGAAGCAACACAGCTCATGGCAGCATTCAGAGGAAAGGGAGGCGTGGGGCTCAGGGCCTCCTATCTTGGGCCACAGAGGTTCCCCCATCGGGCTAAAGGGCACTGTCAACATAAGGCATTGCAGAGCACTGAGAAGCAGAGAGGACATGGGTTAGGACGCCGTGCTGACGCGACCTGCCGGCCTTGCAGTCCCAGCTCTGCTGCTGCTTTTGCCCTGAGGCCTGGCAGGGTGCTCACCCTTCCTGAGACCTGTCTCGCATGTCATCTCTCTGGAGTGATCATGTGTCTTCATGGAGTACAGATGAGGATTGTGAGTTAATACCTGTAAAGCATTTAGACTAGCTCCTGACGTGTAGTAATTGCTATATAAGTGTTAACCAAATATAGTTTCTGTTTGGTTATTAGATAGATCATCACAATTGATTGAGACCAAATTGATTGTTTTTTATGAACTCAACTGTCATAAAACTTGAGTTGTAAATTCTTAGGCTGTTGCTGCCGTAGCTGTAATGAATTGTCAATCACCGTGAGTATAAAATGGCATCTAGGATGCATCCACCGTGCAAATGAAGTCTGATCCAGTGTGGCCGAGCTGTGCTAGACTTAACAAAGCAGCTGCCTACGAGGATCTCAGTAGTGGAGCCCAGTAAACCAGCATTTGATGCAGCTAGACTGGAGCATTGGCTTCTGACACAGTTCAAAACAGCTGGTTTCACACCAGACATCTGGGACATTCTTTTAAATGAAGTGATTTACCCTTGCTAATAAAAATGGCAATATATGGATTTGGTTTTGATGCTCTCCACTAATAATAAAATATCAAACCTGCTTGTCTTGGACTCCTAGGCATATTGAGAACTAAATAATATATTTTGTGGCTTAAGTAGTGCTTAACTGCAAGAATTGGCATCTGTACGTTAAGTCAAGCAGGTCCTAATCATCTGTCTTTAGCTTACTTGGACTTGAAGGAGACTAGAAGACCTGTTTCACATGTGTGCTTACCCTGCAATGGGTGTTTGATTGTGGAGAACGAGGGAATAATTAACAAAAATAGAGTAGGAAACAGTGACTCTAGTTCTAGATTATGTCAATTTTTCCCCCCCAAACCCAATAACTGCTTTCTGCAGTTTCTGGAATAGGGCTTGATGTTCAGAAGAGAATAATTTATGGAAAGCAGGGAGTTGCCCTGTTTATTTTTAGAAAAACTGGCTGCTGTTAGGGAAAGACATTTTCATTCTTTTTTAGTAGTGGATATGATTTTTCACTCCTTCCCTCCCCTGCAAGTACTTCCATCCTCGAGCTGAAGCATGACTCAGGAGTGTAGACTTGGTGGCTGCTGGTGACCCCGTGCCTCCCTCCCCAAGGTGGCCATGGAGGGGGAACCACCCCTCTGCCTGCCGCCTTCCTGAGAGTGCGGAGCTGGTGCTTATGTGGTGGGGCAGTGTGACCTTCAGATTATATTTACCGGCCACTCACACTATTTTCCCAGGAGTGCCAGCTTTGCCAGTAGATCTCAAAGATGAATGGCTAGAGAAACAACTGTGGGGATGATAGCCTGTGGACTCTTTTTAAAATAAGAAGCACCCTCCCTTAAAAGCTAGTCATTATCTGGATTAAAAAGATGTGGTCCATATACACAATGGAATATTACTCAGCAACCAAAAAAAAAAAAAACACATGCCTTTTGCAGCAACATGGATGGAGCTAGAAAAGATCATGCTTAGTGAGATAAGCCAGAAAGAGAAAGAAAAATACCGGATGGTTTCATTCATAGCAGGAGTATAATGGACCAGGCGAGAAAATAATAATAATAACAATGAACAGCTATGTACCAGAGACGCTTTATGGCTTTATGGGGTGGAGTGGGGAATGGGATCAAAAACGGTGGGGGGAGGGAAATGCACTGGCTATGGTGATAGCACACGGGTGATTTGGTGATGGGAAGCCCACGGGGATTATAACTGAGATGGAAAAATGCACAAAATGATGGAAAAATAAACGATTATATTATTTTTTTTTTAAAAAAAAGCTAGTCATTACCTACTGCTTTGCCTTGGATAGGTCAGAGTGATATGCCCAGAGTTTTTAGTCTGACTTCTTCCTGTGGGCATTTCTGTCTCCAGCTGGGGACGGAAAGCAAATCTGGAGAGGAGGCTCTATTCCGGTGTGGAGCGCCACCAAGGGCGAACCTGGGATGTGGCAGGGGAGTTTTTGTTGGTTGCCTGGCGTGAGCGGTAGTGACAGGTGAGCCTCCAACTCTTCAAGTACAGGGCAGTGTCCGTCAAGCTAATCAGTTTTTCTTCCAGCCCTTGCTGTGGAGCAGCCTAGGCCAGCTCTCTGGGGTTCTGGCCTCCCAAGGGCTCCTCGCCCCCAGCCATGACTGGGATGCAGCCTGGACCACATGGAATTAAGTGCTAAATGGTGTGGTGCTCACAGAAATCAATAACCTTAAAATTTTCCTCGAGTAAGAGCTGTGCATACTGCCTGATGAATTCTATCTGGTGATGTTTCCTAGACCAAGATCAGGAAATTTAGGTTGGAATGTGTTCACAGCTAATTGGACAAGTGGGCTAATCTGTGTCTTTGTCCCCTTAGCACAATGCCCAGTGAGCGAGCCTTCATTTTTTCATCCATGCAACCCACTGAATCGCTCACTTCTTGTCTTCTAAGATTTTAGACAATTTATCAAGTGAAACTCAGGAAACACTTAAAGGTTATTGAAAGTCCGTTATCCATGGAAGCTTGGATGCTGCTGAAAGCATGACTGGTCTTGAAATGAAAATATAGGACCTAATGATGCCTCTTTGAAGCTTGCTATAAACTGGGGCATCAGCAACAAATGGGGTGCCAAATAGTTAGCACCACCGTTTATGGAATAGAGCGCTAACTGTGCCCACCCCTGACTGCTTTTTGAGGAGGTTGAAGCAGAGGTATATGGTGAGTGGAAGAGGGCACCCTGCTCTCTCCCGCCCGTTGTCCACTTGCCGTGGTCGGGGCTGACCAGGTGGGTTTCTGAGCATGTACAGGACTCTTACCATATGCCTAACGCAGTCTCCTTTGATCCCCACAATCCTGTGATAATTGATCACAGTTTCGAGGTTAATAAGCTGAGGTTCAGAAGTAAAATCGCTTCTCCAGTGTAGAAATGGAAGGCTTAGTTCCAGGATTCAAATGTGGGATCTCTCTGCTGCAGCACCAGTACCAACTACCTACCCTAGGACTCGCTTACATTTTGCAATGTTCTGTTGTTTGTGTCTAAACAGACTCAACAAGATGAAACTGGAAGGCTTTTGGTTGCATCTGGCACTGCTTGGGGCGTCCCTGCTGGCTGCACTGGGATGGATGGACCCAGGAACCGGCAGAGGCCTGAGCCAGGGCATGAGGGAGTCGCAGGCAGAGGTATGGACAAACAACAGCTGATGTGATATTTACAACTGATGGCTTTTCAATGTTATCTGATTTCCTCTCCACCTTTCCTCAATTCCACCGTAGTGTAAATTGAAACTGTACCCTCCCCGGTCAGGGACAGAGGAGCGCCCCCAACATGTCTCGATATGGACAGGAGGTTTATCGTGCACTGTAAATAAGGTCTAAACCCCCCTAGTGCTGGAATGTATTCCAGGGCCAGGCTTGCACTGACAGCTGGTTGTCCACAAAGACCAACGAGAGAATGGCCTTTCTGTATGTTTAATAATATTGAAAACTCAGACTTGCTGGTGGAACACACCCAAGTGAATTAATGATGTCTTTTAATTATAAAATATGCTTTAAAAGCAATGGACCCCTTTCAGGTGTGTAGATAAAAAGAACCAGGCTGGGAAAGAACTGGCAAATAGAGGCCCCGAGGGAGGCTGCCTTAATGAACAGATAAGAATGATTAATGGCGTGTTAGGTATATATAAATGCTCCTAAAGCGCTTGAAAAACTTGTTCTCAAATACCTCCCTGGAGACTCCTGATATCCTGCTAATTGCTCGGCGAACTCTGGTCTGCAGTGCTGTAGTGGTTGGTAAGCTGTAGCCTTGTCCCACTCCGGCAGTAAGCCTCAGGATTTGGGAGTCACGAGAGACATCTTTTTTCCTGCACAAAAATGTTGTGTAGGTGCTGAAACTTAAGAAATGGCTGCACCTTTCACTAAGACGACCTGGGGGGGGGTGTCTTTCCTGGGGTGGTGGACACTCTTTCCTGGACTGCTCCCCCCGGACCTCTCCCGCCCATTGCCCTTCTGTATGGGCGTCCTCTTCCCCAACTCCTGTGGAATGAGAATGAAAAATTGCCTCAGAAAGCCAAGAATACCAGCGAGTGAATAACAATACACAGTGTACGGTAGGATTAATGCATTATTTGATCAAAAGACACGATTTCTCTTTCATTATTACTTAATTGTAATGCAGTCCCAAACCTACAAGCCTTAATCTTCAGGGAGCTTCGAAAGTAATTTAATGCACACTTTTCCCGCTGAAGTTAGTGTGGCTTCATTTTGTGGTGAGCAGATGATTAAATAGAAACACTATCTCTCCCATCTAAATCCATGAAGGACGCAACTTAATGCTCCTTTGAAAGAGTCTGGAGGCTGACTTGCTGGCGGGCACACAGCATTTCCCATGTGGGAACAGCTTAATCATTACACTCATACAGAGGGAAAATGATCACTTAAATCCTGCAAATCTATTGTTGAATATTTCATGGCAAAGAGGCAAGCCCATAGGTTACTTATTTAACCTTTTTACTGTTGGGGCTTCTTGGCCCACTGTCCGAAATCACTTACTTCAATTAAAAGAGTCAAGCCAATTAAGGTGGGATTTAGCTGGAGGTAAACTGAAGGTAAGTTAATGTCAGTTGGGAGCCCCTTTATCTTAGCTGTTAATACCCTAATACTTTGTGCACCAACAAGCAGGAGCTGTTCTTTTCGTTCGGAGGAAGTGAAGCTTTTTAGTTGTTTGGGAGTGTCGTTTGCTCCCCCCACCCCTCAGGAGACAACCCCTGGGACACCATCCTCTCCCATGTCCATGTCTGAGGAAAAGGAAGTGGTCGACTCTGGAACGTGGGCACGGCGGCCCTCTCCACGTCTGTTTGCAGTGGATTGAGTTGTGCAGTGTGGCCACCGCTGCTGGTCCAGGCTGCCCCATCGGTGGTGGCAACAGTGCCCGCGACGTGAACGCAGTGCACAGGCCCGCTGGTGTGTCCAGGGTGCAGCAGTGAGCTTTGGAGCTTTGCCCTCCCCCGCCCCCCCACCGTCCCTCTGGAGGGTCCCCTGCCTGGCGGTACTGTCTCTTCTTTATACTTCTGCATTTCCCGCTCCAAGACGCAGCTCCACTTCTGGACTTTTCTTTAGCAACTTTGATCATTCTCGGTCACGCTTGATCTTTCTCCTAGTTTTGTCTAGCTCCGTTAATTTTCTTACTCTTATGTATTTATTTTAGCACATAGATGAGCTGATCTTATGCATCTCTGTCTTATCGCAATACCTAAAAATTTTAAGAGCAAAATCGAGGTTCGGTGTATTTTCAAGCTAATTGCTGTTTATTTGCTATCCGGTACTAGCCGTGAAGTCACTCTGTGCTTTCAGATGATTGAGGATATCAGTGTATGCCCAGCTCTCGGCGTGAGAAATTCATTCCCAGCAACCTGTTTGCTACAGCAAACCTGTAGCAGTTTCACGCCAGGCCAAGCTTGATTCTTATCAATATTCAAACCAGTCCTCATGTGCAATAGGTTCTGGATAGTTTCTCCTTCAAATTGTGGCTATTAATATACCCATAACTCGCTACCCAAATCATATTAAACTCCTCTAGCAATTTCCTCCAATTGTCTTATTTTCTGGGAGAATCAAACCAGTGGAGTTTTATGAGGCCCAGTAAGTCAGTCAAAAAACCTTTTCAGAAACTGAGTGTTCAATCGTTTCTGTGTGTTTTCTTTCTGATAGTAATGCTTTACAAAGTATTCACAGACTTGTATGTTCTCAGCCCTTGGAGACCATTAATAAGATTTGATTTTCCTTTAAAGTTATTATATCAATTACTTGAGTGTCCTAAGGGTAAATAAGGCTTAAATGACCAAAGTGTGTATGTGCGTGTGTTTTTCTACATTTTCAAAACAATTACAGCAAATGTGAATTTTGTTGAATTATTATTTTATGTACAAAGACTGCGGTTGAAATACCTCCCAGGTGTTTACCATTTTACAAATGTAGATAAAAAGAAATGGAGTTGGTGGAGTACCTCTTTAATAAGACTACAATGGCAGAACTTCACCGAGACTACTAATGCAATTCTGCATTCAGAGGAAACATGTATGGGATGCTTACTGAGGCTCCGAAATCATTATATTTGCCCTTTTCTCCTATGCCCTGGTCAACAGATACAGTGTAAAAATCAATAGGGTAGAATGTTCTATTTGGAAGGGAGACCAGGAGAGAGTGAGAAGTGATGTGGTGGCAGCCCTGTCTTGAGGGACAGGCATTTGTGGGAGGGTCCTCCCCACCCCGTGGGGCCGGGTGGGTGCCTTCTTCCCACCACTCACTGGGCCTGGGCCTATCTCACAGCCTTCTGCATTCTTGGTGCGCTTTACTGAATTTTTTCAAAACAGCTCTTACGTATAGTCTCTATTTATATACTAAATAACCGTAAACATCATTGTTGGTTCCTTTTAACATTGTTATTTTCCTGGGCTTCAGTGTTCATGGACTAGTGCTAGGCTTTGTTGTCAGCCTGTGCATTTTCAGTAGTCGCAAAGTCTGCAAAGTCTCATGAAAATATTCAAAACACAATATGTGAGGTGATTTCAGTTAATAAACATGATCCCCCCCCCCATAAACCCAAGGGTCCATCTAAGAAATTGGGGGTCCCGCCTTGGCACACTGGCCGTCTCCCCTTGCTGCAGGTGCTCCGGTTAGATGAGTGCTCTCGGGCACCCTTGTCCCTGTGAGGGCGGCTTCCAGCTGCCGAGACCTTGTGCTCTGGCTTCTGTTCACATTGGTCGGGTATTCGAGAGGACTCAAGCTGCTAAGACGGCATTTGTTTCAAAAAGGTATATTTCTTTTCTGTCATAAGTGTCATTGTTCTTGTGTATCTTATTAAATTTAAGGCAATGGCCCTCTGCCCTTTCTAGCAACGTCCTCCCTCCTCCTTCCACTCGCGGCTGGGCTTTTCTTTCTGATGGATGACCAGAGAAGAAGGGTCTATGCTCTATGGGGCTCAGGGTCTTCTCATGCTTGCCCTTGCTCCCTTTGAAGGCGTGGGAAGCAGGCACCCTGCCCCTCGCGCACACACAGGAGGGCTGGGTGCTGGCCGTCCTGGGGCCTCTCCTGAGGGCAGACCTGTACCATCTCTCGGCGCGCTCTGCAGTGTCGCCCTACCGAGGCGCTCCCTGCTGCCAACTCCGACTCCCGTGTGGGACTTGCTTTCCCACGGGAGGTTCTGGGCAGATGGCTCAGCGAGGGCGCACAGAAGCGCTGTGTTGCAGACAGTACTTCCTGTGGTGTGGTGCTGCCCTGGCAGGCAGGTCTGGTCTCCTTCTGGGCCTCAAACACTCAACCAAGGCTCTCTGCAGAGTAGTTTGCATTAAGAGCATGTAGATTTTAGTTTCTTGGGTAAAACTGGGGAGCAGAACTGCAAATCTGCAGAGGTGTGAGCAGATTTTCTTTTTTTGACAGATTTATTTATTTATGCACACAGAACCGGGGTGCAGGCTAGAGGTGCAGGAGCAGTGAGAGGATTCACCAGAGACAGAGGGGGGAGCAGGACAGGCCAATCGATGAAGTACACTGCTGAGGGGAGCAGCGGGTGGGCGGGTCTGGAGAGGTCTGCCGTACCACGTGGGTCACCTCCGGGGCAGGGGTGGAACTCACACTGAAGTGGCTGCAGCCAGCTTACAGTGCTTGTATCCTAACCTGTTACGCCACCTGGGAGGGCCCAAGTCATAATTTTCAAGGTGCAAGATGGTGGCCCCAACTCCCAGGGCTTTGGCTGAGTTGGTGCCCACCTGTGGAGTTAGTGTGAGCTTGGTCCTCCTCCGGTGCCTCTTGAACTTCAGAGTGCTGTGAACCGGTTAAAATGCAGATGCTGGGACAGGAGCTGGGGGATGGATGCTGAGATTCTGGGCTTCTCATGGGCTCCACTAATACGGTCTTAGGGCCCACTGGGCAGAAAGCCCTTAGTGGTTGCCCACCCTCTGCACATATGCCATGCACGCAACACACCCAAGGAGAATCTGCCTATGGTTAATCCTGGCTGTATTTTTTAAGCTCTTGCCAACACAATGCCGTCATGCACAGGGGAGAAATGGTGGGCTGCCGTCACATCAGGAGGTGATGTGAGGTGAGACGGCTATGGAGCAAGGACAGGTAGCCGAGGGGAAGACGAGCTTACGCAGCCAGGGATCGAAAACCACTTCCGTCTGTTTCAGGGTGGATAGGCAGACTTGCACCTCTGAAGCCCGGTTGCTCCCTGGCTTCTCTGGGTATGACTTACATCCTGGGGGTCAGTCCACACCCCTGCACTCTCCCCTACACCAGTGTCCTGCCCCGTCTCTGTCCCCAGGGCCCAGCCAGCCCAGAGTTCTAATTGACTCTGAGAAGTCCTGTTACCCAGGAAAAGGAGCATTTATGAGTTCACAGAAGACCATTGTTTTTCTTCCTCTTCATTTAGCATTTACTCATCTAACTATTTTATTTATGCCTCTGCTGTTAACTAATCTGTGCCTCTCCAGGAAGCTTTCCACTCTTGCAATCAGGCCAGGCGTTGTAAATGGGGCTCTGATTTTCATTTTTCAGGGACTTGGCAGCATCAGGTCTGCCAGGCCCCAATCATCTGCTTGATTTATTCCCTATGACTTGTGGGTTCTCTCTCTCGCTTCCCATTTAGGAAGAAGTGAATGTCATGGTGGTGTCAGACAGACTTTAACAGGTCCCGGGGGTGCGGGCTCTGCCTGTCTGTCCTGCCAAGCCAGGGCCGTTGTCCTTCTGGCTGGAGCTTCTGCTAAGAGGCTCCTGAGCCTGTCTTGTGTCCAGCTACCTAGGACGGGAGGCATTGGCTCCAGAGACGCAGCGCTCAGGGTCAGACGGGCCCTGGACTCTGAGCAGGAGAAGCCCTCGCGGACTACAGTGGGGGCTGTCACTTGACGTCAGCTGGGGTGCGCCCACCGTGTTAGCGAATGGCCGTCTGTCCTTTCAGCTGTTGCCAACCAATGTGTCTCTTGGTCGGTGGCACAGGACTTTGTGTTTGGCTTTGGGGTGTCTTTTGAGTTGGGGGCAAGAACAGGAATCAGGATAACCCAGTCTCGTTCATCATGGGATCTTGGTTCTAAAGCCAAGGTCCTTAAAAAGTAAAACCTGGCCCTTCCTGGTGGCGCAGCGGGTTAAAGCACAGTACTGAGAAGCTTAAGCCACTTCCGCATGAGTTCGATCCCCCGCCTGCCCCGGAGGTGACCACATGGCGCGGCAGACCTCTCCTGACCCACCCGCTGCTCCTCTCAGCGTGTACTTCGTCGATCTGCCTGTTCTGCTCCCCGCTCTGTCTCTGGTGACTCCTCTCACCCTCCACATCTCTGGCCTGTACCGCAGTTCTGTATGAATAAATAAATATTTAAAAAAATAAATAAAACCTGGGCGTTCTTACGGAGCGCTTCATGTTGATAGGGTAACCCGCCAACCCTGGAGACCAGCAGTTCCTTCCCCCTTGCTGTGCTCACGTATTTCAAGGACAGTAGTGAAATTCATAAAATTAACTTCAGTTTAATTTTAAAACCTATCTCCTTGACAGCACTTCTGGGCTTAGTAGGCAGCACGGATACTGATTCTAGGCTCAAATGGGCCCCTGCAGGTTAGATTGGGTGAGGATGGAGAAGGGACAGTCATCCGCTCTCAAACGGGTGGTGCCATCAAGTCGTGTTTGGGAGGAAATAAGCCCCTTAGGGGTGGGTCTGGATTGTAGTGCTATCAGGCAGGATTGGGAGGCTGGGGGTGGTGGGAGGTGGAGGGAGGTGCGGAGGAAGAGCTCTGTGGAGGGTAGGGCCAATGAGTGAGTGGAACCTCAGGGCATGTGCCAGAGGCTCCAACCACCTGTGCCCTAGGGTGGGCCGCCCTTCCTGCAGTCCAGAGTAAAGCCCATCATCCCCTACACCCATTGCCAAGTCTTAAAAAACATGGTGAAGAACGGAGCAGACGCCCTTGGGCCCTGCAGGAACCCCGACCAGAAGTGCAGTCTGCCCTGTCTGCTCGTGTCAGGAGAATCCAGGCTCGGGACTGCAGGTCCAGCCTGGTCCCAGTCCCAGCCCGGGCACCTTCCTCTTCTCTGGGCCTCAGTAGCTTCATCTGGAAAGTGAGGGGGGAGGGTCAGTTGCCAACTCGGGTCCCAGGCCGTCTTCTGTGTAAATTCTGTTGCTGGTCACGGGGGCTCCTCTAACTAGAGAATGCTCCAGTCATTTTAAATGTAATTCTTCATGCCCATGTGGCCAAACTGCAGGTGTGAGTGTGGAGGTCTGGCACATCTTTGTTGACCTCTTCAGAAAAGACAGCAGTTGAATTCTCTGCCCCTTAACTGTGGGGTGGAACCACTGTCATTTCACCAGAAACAGCCGTTGCTCAGCACAGACCTGGGCTCCAGAAGACTCCAGGGTGAGCTGCGGCTTCCTGGGAGGGGGAGAGGGGTCCATCCCTGACCCAAGGGAACTGGGCTTATACTCCTTTCTCCTGCCTTGTGCTGGGAACTGTATCAGAGAAGTTGTCCTTAGGCCTGTCGAGAAATTGGAAACATGTTGGAGTCCTTTGCGTGTGGGGATGGAAGATGGAGCTGGGAGGGTCTGGCCCCCTGCCTATCCAGGCCCCAGATGCTTGCACCTCTGAGAAGCTGGTCCCAAATCACGTGCCACACGCCACCCAGGATTGAACCACGACCAGTTACCACTGAGGTCTGCACCAGGCAGGACTCTGCCGGATGGAAACCTCATTTGCATGGAGCAGTCCTGAGTGTGGGTCAGCTGTGATGCGTGTGTCGTGCATGTGTGTACATGCGTGTGGGAGGCATGTGCAAGAACACACGAGTACTCCTGGCCCAGGAGGCTCAAGGGTTTCTGGTCAGACAGACTCTGGTAGTTCCACCCACGAGTTACGTTCTGAGGCTTCGAGTTATTTTCGGTCTGGGTTGAGGAAGTGTGTGCGTGTGTGTTTTTGAGTTGAAAATGGAAATCATCTTCTATTTCTCAAAAAGTCCCTCCCACAGAACACCGCTGATCACCGACAAGCCTCTCCTGGAGGATCAAGTGGCGTGAAGTGCCACCTCTGTCGGCCACCTGGCCGCCTGGGAGGGAATTGGTGAACTGACACAGTGACCGAGGCGACAGACTCTCCCTGACGGCCCAGCTGTGAGCCGCCGCAGGTCCTGGGCTTCTCAGGCACACCCTGCCTTTCTGACAGCACAGCTCTCCCTGCTCAGGCCGGGTCCTCTGCGCTCCTGGAAGCTGCACTGTCCATGGCGGCGTCTGCCCCTGGTGAGGGCAGCACCTTGCAGAAGCTGTTTGGGCTTCAGGGAACATGGCTGCCGGCCTACCCCTTCCCAGCCAAAACTTGCATATTCTGCATTAATTCCCACCTCTTCCGGGGTATGTTTTAAGAGCTCATAGGTGGCTTTTCCTGCAGGGTCTGAATCACTCCCTTGAGCCCTGACTGCCTGTACCACCCCCTAGGAATTTCTAGTCCTCCCTTTGCCGCAGGGACCTTCAAGGGACAAGGCCCAGTGACTCAAATGTGTCTCTTCCCTGCCTGCTCTGTGGTTGAGGGATGTCCCTTGCTCTCTGTGACCTTCAGGTTAGCCAGGGGTGAAATGCAGCTGATAATAGCATCAACTGCAGAGTCACCTGTAAATCTGACGAGACCTGGGTGCACCCGGCTAGCACAGAATGTGCCCTCAGAACTGCCAGTCTCCATCCCTAGTCTCAGAGCTGTACTAAGCACCCACCAGGAAGAATGTGCACACCCCCCCCCGTCTCCAGCCCTCCACAGGTCCGGCCTACCAGTCTCCCTGCAATATGTATCACTGTTTAGCCAGGAAAATCTTGCGGTGGGAGTGTCCTCTTTCTGGTGGGGTGGTAAAGATCCTGGGGCTTGACCCTCCAGGGTCCACAGAATCCGACAGCCTGCTACACAGTTGGATGTTCAGGGGTTTACCAAGCGAGTGGGTGAGTCCATGATCTTTCATCATTCACTTGGCTTCGGGATTTAGACAAGGTGACTGTGGTTTCTAGGACTCCTTGCTGAAGAAATCCCGGGAGAGGATCACCTGTCTTTGGTTTCCATTTATAGTAGAATCCTGTCACAGTTTCAAATCTTTCCAACATCCTTATTGAATCAGCAGGAGCTTGAGAGTCGTACGGGTGGTGTGTGGGAGGGGCAGAATCCCCTGGTCATTGCTGCCCCCTCCTTAGAGTGGTCTTTGGGGCCTGCCCCGGCCTGGCCATCGTGCCTGCGAAGAGGCCGACCCCCATGGGGAGCACTTCAGAACCTTGCCTAAATGGGAAACCAGGGGTGAAATGTACCTGAAACAAGCGCTTAGGATTTTCAGGGTCAGCAGAAGCGTGTCCCTGGGGACAGTGGCTGGACTGAGGATGCTGGGGACAGACATTCTCTGTGCCAGTGCCCCCAAGTAGGTTTAAGACTCTGGATGCTGTTCTTAGGGCAGTTGGACCTACAGCTTCTTCTGTCATTTAAAGCTTGCTCTCTAAATAAGGAAAATAGGGTTCTTACTTATTTCTCTTTCCAGTCTTGTATTTAAAACATGGTCGAAAACTTCCACCATCATGAAGACTTAGGTTTCTGGGGTGCTGGTGATGCCACATAGCATGTCCATTCTGGGGACAGAGACATCACGTGGGAGCACTGGGGGGAGGGGCAAGTGGGGGCCTGCAGGCGGGTACTCTAAGTGGAGTGATTCTAAAATATACCCATTTGCCCTCCTCTGCAGTTTCTCTTGGGTGGTTTCATGTGCTGTTTGGCCGGGAAGAGTGGGATTCTCTGCCTCTTGCCTGGCTGCTCATTCCCAGGCAGTGGAAATGAGCAAGAAGTTGAGGGGTCATGGTGTCCAAAGCAGAATTTGCCCTTGGCCTCCTCAGAAGGCTCTTCTCGCCTGCTTCAGGCCTCTGAGCCCTGGGCTGTCCGCGATCTCTGGTGTCTGCAATCTTAGTGGTCAGCAGGTGTCCACTAAACACTGTGTGCCAGGCCCTGTCCTGCAGAGAAAGGGGATTTGTGACTTAACATTTGGGCTTCAGTCCCCAGAAAGCACAGGGGGTAGAGTGCTGGATTGAGAGGAGGATGGAGCGGGAGCTGTTGCCGACCAGAAACTGGGTTAGCAGAAGGGAATGCCTTACCTGTGCATGGTGATAAAATTAAACTCTCAATTTTAGTCAAAAGGAAATGAGGAGCAGGTACTAAGCCTGGTCCCAGAACAGGATGCTTGTGCTCGCAGCCTAGACAGTTTCCTCCTGCAGGGATTCGGCTGGTGGCAGATTGAGTGCGACAGGCTGGTCCTGGACCACGTTTCACGCACTCTAGAAACTTCAGAGGTCGGCGGATTCAGGCCCGGAAGAAGCTGGGATGTCAGCGTGTCACCCATCCTTTCTGGGATGTCAGCGTGTCACCTCAGGGGCCCAGTGCTGACAGCCACAGTACCATGTGTGCAAGGCCAGACTCTCAACCAGAGCCCCCCCGCACCCTTTCAGACTGGTCCCCGGGCCTCTCCCCTCAGGTGCTTCTACCTGATAAGGCCCTTTTCCCTCAGAGACTCCCACTGAGCGCTCCAGCTGCTGGTGGAGAGGGGATGTCTGTGCTCTGTTGTTCTGTCTGGCCTTGTGTAGGGCACCATGACCGCCATGGTGACACTGCTACCACAGTGCCTGAACTGCCATATTAGAAGTCTTAACTCTTGCTCAGAGTCCCATCTTGTGCTTGGTGTCCATCGTGGTTTGGCTGGGTTTGTTGACCAAAGATATGTCTGGGTTATGCTGACGAGGACAGAGTTAGCTATGATTCACTGCATGTTCTAGATGGGAATAGCCTTTCAGCTGAATCCCATTCAAAACAGCTTCTCTTATGTTACAAGAAGAGATGGCCATGAGTTTCTTTCTGTAGGACTTCCCAGGTGTGGGCTGATGTCTTGCTGTGGGATCATGAGAAAGGAGAGAGAATCACAGCAGCCTTAACTCACCTGTGCGCCCAGTGGGGTGGGTGCGCATTGGGAGCAGTGTGGTACGGGGACAGTCAGGATTGGGAGGGACCTCATGGAGGTGGGTGGGGGTGTGGAGGTCTGGGTGGGCAGAGGAGAGGGCTCCTCTGAGTGCAGGAGCAGGTAGAGTAGGAAGGTATTTGGTGGGAGGGAAAAGAGATTGGGTGGCTATCTGGGCCTGCTGGCAAAGGGACTCATCGGGGACTGGGGTCGCCCAGAGCAGGCTCACGCTCCAGTCTGCACCACCCAAAGTAGGGTTATCTTGAGGCCTCGAGGTCTCCCAGAGCCCTGCATGTTCCTGGAGGGCTCAGGGCAGAGTTCTGGGGCCAGCTGCCCCTCTCCTCTCCCCAGCCATGTGCACCTCATTTTCTCCCCTGCCCATTCTGTTTGGAGGCAGGCCTTTCCATGATGCTGGGTCATCTCGCAGCCATCACCACATTAAACCAGCTCAGTGGCTCTGCCACCACACAGACCTGCCTGTGTCTCTAGGGGCCTGAGCTCAGCGAAGTCCAGTCTCAGAGAACCTGGGTGGTCGCCCTGCAGAAGCCTCTGCTCTCGGGCTGGTGTTGGGGGGCGGGGGCCGGTTCCCCGGATGTGAGATCACACTGAGCTGTCAGTGTGGCTGCTCCAGTGACAGAGAGTGGGAGCACTTTATTGGGGACTATCCTCAGTCTCCAACCTCTCAGAGAGAGCTCAGAACTATGTGAACTGAGTTTTCAGAAGCCTGTTGCTTTTAATGGACCAGAGCTTCTGATCTTCAGAAGCACGGGCATGGTCTTAAATCTTTGCCCTCCTGCTTTGCCTTCCCACTTTCCTCTGCCTTTCCCACCGGAGCCTTCATTGCATCAACCTGGCCCACCTGCTCTGGGCATTCAGAAGCCCAACTCACTGGCCCGAGGGGTGGCCCGGCAGGCAGGCCCGGCCACCAAAGGGCTGACACAAGCCATGGCAGCTTCCACTGGCTTGTCCTCCCTGTGGGGCCTGTGTCACTGGCTGCCAGTGCTGTGTCCGGGCCCACCCCCCAGACTTTAGGGCTTGGGCATGGCCCTGTAACTCCAGAGTCACCTCTCCTGTGGCTGCAGGGAGCACCCGGTGCAGCTATTGTGAGAGTTGCTGAAATTGTTCTTGGGAGAAAGGAAGGCTGCACGGGAGGGGAGTGATCCTTTTCCAGATGCCTCTTCCTAGAGGGTCCGCCGCCCAGTGGACTCCAGAGAGCCGCATCGCAGTTGTAGGATAATTAGACCTGTCACCATGGCAGACGAGGCGAGCTAGATGCATCTTCCCCCGTTCTGGGCCAAACTTTGCTCCCAGCCAGGTGCGGTCCCGTTCTGTTCGGAACTAGGTTGCACCGTGACGTCTGTTTCTGTGTAAGCAAGAGTTAGGGAGTCAGGGGACAGGGGCCCGTGTGAGGCAGGGATGACAGGCACGCTGGCCTCTGGAGCTCAGGGCCAGAGGGCTAAAGACACTTCACCAACCCCTGCGGGACTCAGGAAACTCCAGACAGGCATTCTGGTCCCTGAGAGGGCCTTTGAATTCCATAGTTGCTAATGCTGATAACAATAAACAGCTACCATTTTGTCAAAGTCTTAACTGCATTACTTCACTGACTCCTTAAAAAGTGTCTATGAAGTTCTTCTGACTTGGAAGCCACTGCTTGGTGGCGGGGCCCGAGTAGCACCTGGCAGTGTCCGCTCCCAAACACAGCCTGTACTTCCACTGCTCCCCACCCCTACCCCCACACAGACTTGTGAGGCTGAGAAAGGACTTCTGGGGGTGATGAGGAGCTTTAAGGACCAGAGCAAAACCTGCCCCACCAGGTCAGGCATCCCTACCTCCCCGAGGCAGTGACACTTACTGTAGTCTCCCAGGGCTGCGGGCTCGTGACCCACCCTGAAGGCACATGGGCAGAACCTCCTGGTTCTGCCCAAGACTCTGGTTCACCCCAAGACTCTCTGCTCTAATTCTGCTCTGGTTCACCCCAAGACTCTCACTGATCCCATGAGAAATAGCAACTCTGTGGCTTGTCTCTTCCAGTTTTCCAAGGGAGTTTGCATCCAATGCCTGTGGGCCCTTGAAGCTCTGCCTGTTGTTGGGCTGGGCCTGGCAGGGTGCTCTGCTGCACCTGTGCATGTGGGTGGGGTGTGGGGTGTGGTCTCGGCAGGGGCCTAAGCTTGATGGTGGGTGGTAGTCTGTTCTGCCTGGGGAACTGGCCTTGGGAAGTTCCTGAGGGTGATAAGGGCAGACCCTTTTCATAAGCTGGGCTCTGGGACCTTGACCTTAGGGAGAATACAGGACTCCCAGCATCCCTGACCAAGGTCATTGATGGTTATTATGTTGGTGTTTACTGACTCTTCCACCAGCCCCTGGAAGGGAGCCAGGGTCAGTCCTGGTTATGGCCAGAGCGAACTGGGTACACTCCTGCGGCGGAGGGCAAGAGTGGGGGGAGGGCCCCCAGGTTAGTGCCCTCATAGCTGCTCTAGGCCTGCGCAGGCGCTGCAGGCCAGACACCCCATTTCCCTCATGAGTAGGGTGTTCTCAGTTCTGCTATGAGCCTGCCCTTCCTGCCTTCGCCAGTGGCTCCTGAGATCTGCTAGACCTGGCTCTTAGTGTGGATTTGCTCCCTGTGGAGAGAGAGCACAGGCTTGCCTGAGCCATCTCTCTGCTTCACGAATCCTAGTCTTGCTGGACAAGGGGAACTGGTGACACTGTACAGCCTCTGTGCCAGTGACATCCCGCTACTGCTGGGAGGGCCCTGCCTGCACGGGGGGTGAGTGTTTGTGGGGTATTTGGGTTGGTCCTGTGGTTTCCAAATGTCTTTATACACTGGAATCATCCGGGAGCTTCCCCAAGAGAACTGATGTCCAAGTGCCAGCCCTGGAGACTTAACCGGCCCGAGCTCTGTATTATCAAGAAGAGCCTCATTCGGGACACCCTGGGTTCGCCTGTGGAAGCAGTGAGGGCACAGCCCTCTTCTGTCCTCATGGTCTGCGTCAGCTGGGCTCTCCAGGGACAGATAACTCAGACTCTGGGGGACAAAGCCTTCCCGTGCCTTGGCCCCAAGCTCAGCATCCCTCTCGGGAGGTGTGAGTGAGTAGACTGAGCCAGCAGCCAGGGGGCAGGCCCTTCTCCCACTGAGGACGAAGGTGTTGCTATTCTTTGAGGACCCCTGTTCCTTCTCAGAACAGGCCTAGGTGCTGACTTGTCTTAGAGTGAGCAGAGGGAGTCTGGCACAGGAGGGGAGACACAGGAGGCCGCTGCGGCTTCTGGGGACACCTGGGCGGGCCGCCTACCTACGAGTAGCCATTGAGCCGTGCTTCGCCTCGCTGTTATAAAAGGAAATTGAAAAGGCCTTATCGTGCCTTAAAGGCTTTTTAATTATATATAACTCATTTAATTTGAACGACTTGAACTACTTTCATTTTTAATAGAAGTTTTCTAGTGGTACAGCGAAAGTACCTTCTAATCAAAGTGCATTCAGGGATTTCTCTTCCTGGACAAAGGCCGATGCTCCTGGGAGCCCAGGCCAACTGTTGACGCAGACGTCAAAAGCCACCAAGCGCTGAGGGGAAGGCTGGGGGTTGGAGGCTGGGGAGCGAGGAGGCGTTGGAGGTTCTGGAAAACTGAAGGAGGTGGGTGGGGGTGGGCTCAGCACTGGGAGGCTCCCGTTGGGATGCTCACTGCCACTTCTGGGGCCACAGCTGCGTCCCTCCCTTGCTGGCTTGATGCCACAGCCATGGAGGGCTTGACAGTGGTGGAGAGGAGCTTGCTGGGTGGGCTGCAGGGGTGATGAGCAGCAGATGGTCTTGCTCAGAGGTGATGGGGGGTCCTTTATTCAAGGACCAGCTCACTGTGGGGGCCTCCCTGACCACCAAAATGGCGAGACACTCCCCCTCTGTCTCCTGTCCCCTCCCCTGACACTTTCTCCGTGGCATGTTGTGTACATTTCATTTGCTTAATTGTTTTCCACATGAGGTCATACGCCCTTGGGGATGGAGGCTGCGACTGTCTTGGTTCCCAGGTTAGTGAATATTTAGTGAGTGAACAAATGCATCAGCAAATGAAGGGATGATGAAGAAAACTGGTCCGGAGGCCACTGGGAGCCCTGCTGAGTGCTGGGTGAGGGGCTGATGTTGGGGAGATTCACGCTGGTGGGAATGTCAGGGTAAGGCTGATGCAAGTGCACCACAAAGCTGAGGTTACAGAGGCTGGGAGTGGCAGGGGAGACGCCCGGGTGGACAGAGGGGTCACTGGCCAAGCAGGAGGGTGGTGAGAGGGGGCTGTTTCTGGGTGAGATGAAGTTCTAGCTGGGCCCCCTAAGTGAGTCCTTGCGTTCCTACTGGGGGAAGTGAATGTGTGAATGCCTGTGCCTGTCTGTGGATATAGCCAGTTTGTTGCTTTCAGTTTACTCCTGTCAGATACCGCTGGCCTGGCCCAGGGCCGCAGCGCACCTGCCCCATCCTGCCCACCTTCTCCTCCAGCCTGAACCCCACTACCGGTCTGGACCTCTTACATCTTCATCTCACATCATGGAGACCCCTGAGCCCCACCCATGTAGCTAAAGGAGAAAATATGAAAAAAATAGACTCAGGCACAAGGATTGTGCTGGGAGGCGGCATTCCTTTTTGTCTTTTAGTTTCCTAGACCCAGATTATTCTAAATCTTGTCTTGGGCTTGCAGCTGGCAGAAAGGAGAAAAAGTGGTGGATTTGAATATTATGTTAAACAGGTTGATGCTGAGTTATATCATCTGTTGGCTGGTACCCGAAGGGCATAATGAATAATCAGAATGTGAGCTCCTGTCCCCGTTTCCCCAGCGTCCACCTGGCCCTCCCCCAATCCGTGCTCCCGCCAACACCCACAAGATGGCCTTGGGTTTCTCGTGCGCGTGGGCTGCTGGGACACAGCCTGAGCAGGGGAGGGGCTTGTTGGGCAGGACAACTGGTGGATGTGGAACCTCCCAGAAGGAGGGAGGCCTCCTGGGGTGTCCCTGTTTCTGTGGAAACGGACCCGAGAGACGGAGAGTACGGGAAGCCAGCTTGCAGTGACTTTGTCGAGAACCCAACTGGCCGCCACGTTCTTGCCAGCCGTCCTTGGAATAATCTCATTTTCAGTAAGTTCTGGCCTTGCGATACTTGTGCTTCGGGCCTGTGCTGGAGTCAGAGGTGAATGAGGTCGGCGGCCAGAGGACAGAGGTGGCCCTGCCATGGCCACCCAGCATGACTTGCACTGGCCCAGCAGCTCTGCCTGCGACAGGCTGGTTACGTGGCTGCCTCCTGGTGTCCGGTGGATGCTGCCCCCCTGGTGTCCAGCGCTGCCTTTAGAATGGCCCTGCACATGGTGACTGCTCGTTCTGACTGAGAGATGTGGACTGCTTTCAAAATCAGAAAGTTAATTCATTTTTAATTTGGTGTGTTGTCAGAGAGAGAAAACTGGGAAGGTCTCTCCTTTCTTCTTGGTCTCTTAATCTGGCTGTGAACAGACGATCATGTTTAACAAGGTGTAGTGATCAATTAGGCATTGACCTTTATTCCATCAGATGCGGTTTAGTGTTTGTGTTGGTGCTTTGGCGGATGAGCTGCGGAAGACTGCCTGGACCTCAGAGTGGACTTTTACGGTTGTGTAGGAAGGACCTTTAACCCACGGCTTTAAGTCACACCTAAAATTTCAAATCCTGTAATCCTCCCCTATTATCCTATTTCTTTCCTTTTCAAACACAAGAAAATAAACAACCAGACAATCTTAGTTTCTGAAGTCCTTGCAAACATCCTTACATGTTCTCCCCACGCTTGGAATCTTCTCTTCAGAATTACCACGGCTTGCTCCTGTACTGACCACTTTCTATGCCCCATCTGAGAAGGCCCTCGAGGCCGGGACAGTCATGTTTCACCATCCCCCTTGTGGGCAAAATGAACGGAGATTCCCAACGTACCCCCAGGGTGCTATTGATAAATTCATGAGGATGATTTTTTAAAAAGATTTATTTATTTTTGCATACAGAACTGGGGTACAGGCCAGAGGTGCAGGGGCGGTGAGAGGATTCACCAGAGACAGAGCGGGGAGCAGGACAGGCCGACTGACAAAGTACACTGCTGAGGAGCAGTGGGTGGGTCAGGAGAGGTCTGCTGCGCCATGTGGGTCACCTTGAAGACGGGGATCACCTGCAGCCAGCTTGCAGTGCTGCATCCTAACCCTTTTGTCTTGATAAACCTCCCTTCAGTCCCTCCAGTCCTGTGTAAACATCAGTTTGCTCACACTGCTGTAATCATTGTTAGATAGGAAACGGAAGGGACACAGAGCTCCCTCACTGTGTCATCCAGGCTTCAGCCCCTAAGTGCTGAGAAAAGACTACTTGCTTCAACCTTATGATCATTCTCACCCCACCGGGTCCCCAAGAAAGGTGAGTGAGCCCCTGCCCCAATGGAGTATCATGGGTGTCAGGCTGGCAGGAAAGCAGAGGAGCCAGGCATTGTGCCCAGCTTGCTTGGGTACCTAGAAGAGACCTCCTCTAACAGATTTAGTGGCCATTGAGCCAGTCTGTGCTCCTAGCAGGCCCCTTCCTCGTGAGGTGAGGCCCCGGAGGACCCAGCACCTCCTGGCTTGCTGTTTTCCCCAAACATTTGCCAGGGACGCCGCCGGAGGAGGCAGGGATGTGCCAGCACCCCAACTCTCCAGCTCTCCAGCTCCCCAGCACAGGCTGTTATTTGCTGGATTATTCAGCGTGTTCTTTCAAGCTAGTCTTGCATTTGGGGTTAATCCCCTAACCCTCTCGTCATCTGGCTTTAAAGACCCAGACGTGATGTGCTGGGAAATCTAATAACACCATGGTTTTTCTTCTGCTTTCAACTGAACCATCTAAATGAGATAAAGTGTACCAAACGCTTGGTGTGTGCTCAGTAAATGGGAGCCAGTAATGGGATACATGCCACACAAGGCAGCGCTCTATTCACTTGTGCTCTGTCAGTCCGAATGAAGGCTTTCATTGCAGAATGGTGTCTTGCTAGCAAAAATGCAAGTGGTTTGAGTCAGGTTTTTAAAATTCAAATGAATAAATGAAAAATTGTAAGAAAGGTTGTTAAGGAAGCATTAATTTTAAGAGCATCTCAGATATGAAAAACTTAGAATTTAGATGTCAGGATTTCAGTAGCGATTAGTGCCGACTGTTAGCAAAGCTTCCATCTCAACTGTGCCAAATGGTTTACACATTTAACGCACGGGCTCCCTTTTGTAGCTCCTTCAGGCAATGGAGGAATCGGGAAGCAGGGAGCTGCTTCAGATGCTCTGGTGCAAGATAGGGGTGCTGCCCGGCATGGGGTCAGGACACGGGCGTGGGCAGAAGGCATAGTGGCCCACCTCGAGGACAGCCTGAGATTCCCAGCTGCCCTGTTCGTGGACACCTGGGCCTCGGGGGCAGCATTCTGTTTGCATCTTCATGCAAGTCTCTTCTCAGTGGTCGGTGATGTAGATCCCACTTTCCTAACCCAGACCAGCCAGCCTTTCCCCACAAGCCACTGAATCCCGTGATAATGTGAAGCGCAGACAGAGACTTCCTCTCTAACCAGCAGTGGCTGGAAGTGTGGCTGGGGAGGCGTGGCCGTGGCTCCGTCAGCTCTACCCTGTTTCCTGGGCTCATGGCGGTGCGAAGCCAGGGATGAAATCCGAGGATCCTTCTCATTTAGCTTCTTTTAGCAGCTCTCAAACTATCTTGTGGTAGCTGAGAATCTGTAATAGACTTTTGGATTATGAAAAATATGACTCAGCACTCACATTATATTGATTCAAAAATAAAGATTATGCAGTTCAACTGTACAGTAAAATACAGCTCTATAGAACGGCAATTTTTTACTTAAGTTCTTCTACATTATAGTGGAAGATAATGGATTCAGGAAGGGTACAATGAGGAATAAAGCTGTTGTATTGTATTGGTTAAATGACATTTAAAATGATTTGGCTGTCAAATTCATGGAAAGGTTATGAACAGTGAATGAAAAATCTAAAATTAATTCTCTACTTCAAGAAAGTGTGATTTATACCATAATAAAATTAGATTTTTAGTTAAAGAAATTTAGTCATTAAGTAATGCCTGTGCACTAACTCTCTTCTATAACCATCTGGTTTGAAGCTTCTGAAGAAAATAATTTCCTCCTTAGGCACTGCATTTGGGGCCTTGGTGTCATTTATGACAATGAATTCTGTTCTGTACAGTTCTGCTACATTTGAGGGGGGGGGGCTTGCTTTCTGAAGTACTGGAAAGACAGATTCTTATTTTATTTCAATAATGGAGGGAGTCATTGAACTCATTGACCTCCCCCAAATGTTCTTAGACTCAATCTCCCTTGTTATTCTTAAAAAAAATATATTTATTTATTATTTATGCATACAGAACTGGGATAGAGGCCAGAGGTGCAGGGGCAGTGAGAGGATTCACCAGAGACAGAGTGGGGAGCAGAACAGGCAGATCGATGCTGAGGGGAGCAGCGGACGGGTCAGGAGAGGTCTGCCACGCCATGTGGATCACCTCTGGGGCTGGGGATCGAACTCATGCTGAAGTGGCTTAAGCTTCTTAGTGCTGTGCTTTAACTGGCTGCACCACGGCCCTCCCTTGTTATTCTTATCAGTCATGGGGATATGGATACCGTCTATCATCATGGTATCCCTCTTGCTACTCCATGAGGAAAGGACCATTTCCTGCCCTTATTTTACAGGTACGCTGAGTCTTCAGCAAGTAAAATAATGTACCAGAAGTGCAGGGACACATCTGACAGGTGGAAACCAGATTCCAGCTTGGACTCTTTCAGAGCCCAGCTCTTACACTGTGTCATATATAGCTCATGAACATTCTCGGAGTGTTTTGCTTTGAAATAGCAGATTATAATGGTAGGACTTATTTATTTATTTATTTATGCATGCATGCATGCATGCATGCATGCATACAGAATTGGGGTACAGGCCAGAGTCGTAGGGGCGGTGAGAGGATTCACCATAGACAGAGTAGGGAGCAGAACAGGCAGATTGACAAAGTACACTGCTGAGGGGAGCAGCAGGCAAGATAGGAGAGGCCTGCTGTACCTCCTAGGGCTGAGGACCAAACCTATACGCAAGTGGCTGCAGCCAGCCTGCAGTGCTGCGCCCCAACCAGTCACACCACCAGGGAGGGCCCCATAGTGGTAGGATTTCTAACTCTGGCTCCCAGACTGGCTGGTGTGATACTCAGCTACAGTCTTCCTCCATAGAACTTCCCATCTTTACATTAGGATGTATGATTTATACCCTCCCATCAACAGACTTCTAATGTGTGCAATTAGCTATTTTGACTAATTTTCTAAGTTATTGAAGCATATCAAAAGTATAGGAAAGTGCTTACCTCTTAAGTATGGAGACCAGTGGATTTTACAAAGTGAACATGCTGAACTTACAGTCACCAAAGTCATCATTTAGAACATTCCCGACACTCAGACACTCATGCCTCTGTGTCCCTCAGTCATTATCCTCTGATAGGTTGCCACTAATCTCCCACCAAAGATTGCTGTATTACTAAAATCGATAAAAATAAGGTCGCACAAATCACACTTTTTTATGTCTGCCTCCTGTCACTCAGCACCACTTGTGTGACACTCATGCAAGCTGTTATGTATTGCAGTTTGTTCTTTTGCATCCTGTGAAGTTTCCCATTATATGGATATGTTAAAATGTGTCCATTCATTCTACAGCTGAGGGCTGTTGGTGTTCCCTGTTCTTGCTTAGGAAACATCATGCTGCTCGCTTGACTGTGCTTATGTTGGGTACCTACCCTGGAGAGGGAATGCTGGGCTGGGAAGTACAAGCATACTAGTTATTCTAATAGATTTTAGTGTAGGAAACTGGTTAGACAAATACTGAAAGATTGAAAAGCCAGACAAGAGGAGACCCTGAGGTAAATAATAGCAGGAGGCAGCTGTTGCCTTCAGGGAAGTGGCCCCAGCAGCCAGGCCCAGCCGTGACAACACTTGCTGCAGATTCCGTCAGGCGTGGACACCAGCTGCCCTGTGTCCTGGTAAACGGGTTGTTTTTATCATGTTCTCTTTTCTGTGTTCTTCAGCAGCATCCCATTGGGGTTTGAACTTAAGTTCCTAGTGAAGTTTGGGCTAATTTTGCAATTAAGTTATTTGTATTTGTCATATTGATTTGCAAAAGTACTTTATGTATTCTGAATCAGTCCTTAGCTATATCTTCATATAAAGCAAATATACTCCCTAAAGGCTTGCCTTTTCATGTCTTAACACTATCTTTAATGAATACAAGTCTTCATTTTAAGAACATCCGGCATATCAATCTTTTCCTTTAGGATGCTGCGTTTTACATCCCACTCATACCTAAAGGCCAAGATGATATTCGATGATATTCTCTTACGGCATCTTTTAGAAACATTGTTTTATCTTCAACATTTAGATCTACGGATCCATCTGGAAACGAATTTTATGTAGGCTGTAAGGGATAAGGTGGGAGTTCATTTTTTTTTCCTATGTAGATCTCCAGTTGATCCAGTACAATCTGTTGAGAAAGCCATCTTGTCCCATTAGGTTGTATTGTGACATTTGTCATAAACCCAGAAAATGGATGTGTATAGCTTGGTGGTGGTTTTGAAATTCTGCATTCCTTTTTTTCTTAGCAATCTGTCAATTTACAAACCTTTTCAATAACCAACTTGTGGCTTTAAACTTTTACAATATATTGTTCCTCTATTGCTCCTGTCATATTTCTTTACTTTTGTGTGCTTAAATAGTCCTTTTCCTAATTGCTATGGCCATCAACTTCTAGCTTTTATTATTGATTTATAAAAAATACATTTAAGGCTATAACTTTCCTCTCAACACTGCGTTAGCCACATCCCACAATTACTTAGATATTGTAGTTCTGACTACATTCAGTTCCAGATATCTTGTTTCCTTTATTGTTTTCTCTTTGTAAATGATGGAATTTGCTTTAAATTCCACAGTCAAATATTTGGAGACTTTTCTCAATATCTCTGTGGTATAGCTAATATTATTCACTACAGTCAGAAAAATGGTTTGTTCTCTATGTTAACAATTTCAGTGTTAATAATTTAAAACTTGTTGGAACTTCCCAAGGATTCAGTGGGTGGTCAATTTGTATAGATGTTGAATAGACTCTGGGAATGAACATGAAGAATATAATTGTTGGGGAGTGCTTGATGTACATCAACTAGGTTGAGTTTGTTAATCATGAGGTTCAAATCTCCTATATCCTTACGATTTATTTTCTGTACTTTATCAATTATTGACAGAGGTTTTGTAAATTCTCTGATCATTGCTGTTTATTTGTTAGTTTCTTCTTTTAGTCTTGGCTTTATACATGTCTAGGTTATGCTGTTCGATGTGTGCAGGCTTAGAAGTGTTATTTTTCTTGTTAAATTGTCCATTTATCATTTGGACCATCCTCTTTTTCACTAAAAATAATTTGAGCTTTGGCCCTCCCTGGTGGCACAGAGGGTTAAAGCATAGCACTGAGAAGCTAAAGCCACTTCCGCATGAGTTCGATTCCCGCCTGCCCCGGAGGTGACCACACGGCGTGGCAGACCTCTCCTGACCCGCCCGCTGCTCCCCTCAGCAGTGTACTTTGTCGATCTGCCTGTTCTGCTCCCCACTCTGTCTCTGGTGAAGCCTCTCACCGCCCCTGAGCCTCTGGCCTGTACCCCAGTTCTGTATGAATAAATAAATAAATCTTTAAACAAATAATAATAATTTGAGCTTTACAGTCTGTTTTATCTACACCACCTTTCTTTCTCTTGGTTGGAGTTAATATAGTTTATCTTTTCTATCTTTTCACTTTCATCCCTTTGTAACCTTTAATTTTTGGTTTATCTCTTATCCACACCATTTTATTGAATTTAGTTTTATCTATTATATGAATCTTTGAATTTTAGTTGTATTTATTTAAATACGTTTCTTTAAATGAATTTAAATCTAGCACAATATTCTCTCTGTTCTTTATTCCTTTCCCCATCTTTTCTTGCCTTACTTTGGATTCAGTTAATTTTTTCTTGTCCCATTCCTGTAACTCTGTAATTCTGATCTTACTAGATATTTTTGGACACTAGTAGGAGATGATTATTCTTCAATTCCATTTGACCTCCTAACTCTTGTGATCATATCATCATGTGTTTTAGTTCTACAAATATTCTATTACCTTACAGGACTTTGTTGTTGTGCTAAGTAGCCAAGATTACATTTTTCTAATTAAAAATCCTTTGTGTTCTTTATTTCTTCTTATATCATGTACATTTACCTAAAAACTTCTGCTTTTGTCCAAAGTTTCCTTTACTTAATATGTTAAGTTCTTAATATGTTGGCAATGTATTCGTTTTTTCTTCTTTTTTTTGTGTGTACATAGATTTTATTTTAACCTATGAATATCCATATTTTCTCTGGGTATAGAATTCTAAGTTGGTTTTTTTTTTTTTCTTTTAGAGTTTTAAAGTCAGTCTCTTGTCTTCTGGTTCCATTACTTTCTGCTGAAAAATTAGCACTCACTCCTACTGTACTTTGTCCTTTCCATCCATAGTATCCACCCTCTGTTTCTAAGATTTTCTTTTTGTCTTTGAATATCCAACTGTATTTTTATGAATGCCTAGTGAGGTTTCTTTATATTTATCTTGGCTTGTGTGTATAGAGATTCCTAAATCTCTGGCTTTATACCTTCTATCAGTTTTTAGAAAAATCTCAACCAATATCTCTTCAACTATTGATTCTCAATTTTCTCACTCCAAAAATTCAGTATTATGCTTTTCACCATGTTCCATAATGTCTCTGTCATACTTTTCCCCTGTACTTTTCATTCTTTAATTTTTCCTTTCTGATCTTCAGTCTAGCTATGTACTGATCTGTATTCCATCTTACTATTCCTCTTGTCAGTTGTACTTAATTTACTGTTAACTCTACCTGTTGAATTCTTTCAATTATTTAATTTTCAGTTTCAGAATTTCTACTTGATTCTTTTTTTAACAGATTCTAATTTTATGATGAAAATAAATTCCCTTCTCTTTTTCTAAAACATAATTCTAGAGAGCAGTGTCTGATAATTCTAAAATCTGATAATTCTAAAATCTATCTACTTTACTGGGTCTTACTCATTTGTTAACCTTCTTGTCATACCTGGTGAGTGCAAATTGGATACCTTCTACATCTGAAATTGTAAAATCTCTCCATGACCAAACTGTCTTCCAGAGAGGATTTCTTTCTCTTTGCTAGATGGCAGACCATCTTGAAATCATCTTAAGATGTTTGTAGCTTATCAGCAGAAAAACTGAGAATATTATGATTTCAATTCCAAGTCAGTTGCCAACCAGAGCAACTTGGAAAGCCTAATTTTTGTTTTCCGAGAGTCAGGATACTGTCAAAACCTATGCTTATTTTTTTAGTTTATTTGAGATGATTTTTTTTCCCTTCTTTTCAGGCTCATATCCACTATACCTGCAAATCAGGCACCACGAAACTATAGGGAAAGCTATATATCAAATATTGGGCTTATTTTTGTCCAATTCCCTTTTCCAGGATTGTAGACCCTATATTTCTGTCTGCTTTGGCAACCCCAATTCAGGTTTCTTCCAAGTCAGTGAGACTTTTTATTAAACTTCACAACATTATTTTCTATTTGGCTTATATTCAGAACATCCAATGCTCCAGGCAGAAAATATGGCAGTAAAATGTGGGGCTCACTTTAATGGACTTTTCTTCTCTCCAAATATTGACTCTTGAGTTCTGGTTGCCTTTATGCTCTGACATGCCTCAAAAAAATTTTTTTTTATCAGATTTTCACACATCTTAGCAGCAAGATTTGTCTGATACAAACTATCTTCTTTTAGTTGGTAGCAGAAGTCTATTTCATATAATTTTCACACACAGAAGTGACAGCTTATTATCTTTATGTATTAAGTGGAGATAGGATTTGTTATGTGCATAAGCTTTGGAATCAGACTTTGGAATTTAAATCCCAGCTGGCCACTAACCAAAATGTGAAAACTTGAGGAGTTTAACCTCTCTGATCTTATATTTTCTACCCTTTTAATCACTACCTGAGAAATGAAGGTGAAGAGAGCTGTAAAGATCAGATAATCTCACATTTATTTTAACTATTCCAGACCATAATAAAAGGAAAACTTCAAAATTCTTTATTTGAACTGGTGTTTTAATTCCTAAATCTAAGAAGTATGGCATCTAAATTAGACTATTTTCATTTATGAATGTTAATGCAAAGGCATATTTAAAATCATAGCAAACAGAAGCCAGCAGCATATTTTTAAAAAGTTCACCATGATTAAAAAAAGTTTATTCCAAAAATATGATAGCTGAATGCTAGGAAATCTACTAGATAAATCATCATATTAATAGAGCCAAAGAGAAACAAATCACAATCATCTCTATAAATGTAGAAAAAATATTTGATAAAATTCAACACACATTTATTTTACTTTTCATTCAACAAATATGTATTGAGCAGCTGCTCTATGATAGCACTGAAGATGCCAGGGTGGAAAAGATATTGTTAACATCTCAGTTCTTGTTGCAGTGAAAGGAAACAGCCAATAACTACACAGGAATGGGACAAGCTAGAACATACATTTATTTTAAACACTCAGTAAAATATGCATGAGTTTAATTAAAACAATAAGCATACCTTTTGTCAACAGTCAGCATCTTACTTATAGGGAAGTTCTGTTTTCTTCTTAAAGTCAGAAATAAGATAAGGATTCCATTCCATTGTATCCATAACACTTAATGTTAGGTTGTGGAATTAGCTCAAGCCATAAGATAAGAGAAAGCTATAGAATTGAAAAGAGATAAAATGTCTATTTGTAGATAAATTTATATACACAAATATGCAAATGGAATATACATGACAAATATGCAAAGATACACATATATGAACATACAAATGGAAATAAAAAAAAAAGCCACTATGTAAAAACTATCATAAACAATAAGACATTTAGTCAAGGGACTGCTTGTAGTATATATGAATATGTACGTCTATTATATAAAAATCAACTGTCATTGTCATTTACAAATAGAGTTAGATTTGTATATGAAAGAGAAATATCATTTATAAAGATAGAAAAGCAAATATTCACAATGCTGGAAAGTTAAAAATACTCTTGAAAAAAATAACAGCAGACTTGAACAAATTATTAAAAAGACCGTGTATAAGAAGATAAAACATTATACTGATGCCAGCTTTCCCTAAGCTGATTTAAACCTTTGTATGCAATTGCAATAAGGCTTCCGTAAGTTTCTCCCCTAGAACTGTCAACACTGATGATGTCTTTCTCTTGTTCCACAAACCCTCGCTATTCCTGGGAAGGAGGTGCCAGATCCTGTATGTAGCAGGGAGATGAGGAGCAGTGTGGGAGGAGGATGTGCTTCATGGCTTACAAATTTCTCATGACTCTTGCCACTCTCCATAAACTCCGAGCCTGCCTTCCAGAAGCCCCCCTGACTCACTGTGCTGTGCTGGCGGGCTGTGGCCAGTAGGATTACTCCAGTGGTCTGCGCAGGGGCTTTTGACACACTATTGCGGTGGTGCTCAGAGAGTGTCGTTTGGGGGGGACATAACTTTCAGCGCGTCCACAGTTTCATCTCCTTATTTCCTCCTTTCTGACTCCCAAAGGAGGCTCCCAAGAATGCTAAGGTGTGGAGGACAAGGCCATTTACTTGAAAAGTGTTGAGAGTGAACGGTTGTCTTGGTTGTGATGTGAGGAGGTAGAACTGATCCAGCTTTGCTGTTTGGGCTTCTCTCTTTTTGTGTTTTCTGTTGTTAGCATGGATTTTCAGCTTATTCTCAGCATTACTGCTTTTGATCCTAAACTTGTTATTTATGACAATGTGTAGATATTTATTATTAGTCATGAAACCACTCTATATGTTCTCTACCTTCTCCCTGATTGCTTCTCCCTGGGCCTTTTCCTGCTTCCTGAACATACCTGTGCTTTCCCAGCACCTGCCTTTTTTAGAAGCCATTTGCTCTTCCAAACTTACCCTCCCCTTATACATCTAAAAGCCTGCTCATTTCTAGTGCTGTTTTCAAAGGTTTTTTAAAATAATTAAGTGTCCAACTATATATGTACATACACACATACATACACACATGCACTGGCATTTATCAGGCAAAAGTCTACCCCCTTATTTCTTAGTAATTTGCTTGTTCTGTAGTTTACTATTAAACTTTGAGTATCTTCACTTCAGGGACCCTTTTTTTAAAAGATTTATTTATTTATGCATATAGAACTGGGGTATAGGCCAGAGGTGCAGTGGCAGTGAGAGGCTTCACTAGAGACAGAGCGGGGAGCAGAACAGGTAGATCGTCGAAGTACACAGCTGAGGGGAGCAGTGGGCAGGTCAGGAGAGGGCTTCTGTGCCATGTGGGTCACCTCCGGAGCAGGCAGGGATTGAACTCATGCAGAAGTGGCTTTAGCTTCTTAGTGCTGTGCCACCAGTGAGGGCCCTCAGGGACTCTTTTACCTGTGTACCTTCTACAGCATTTTTCTCACTGTCCAACTTATTATTCAGCACAGGAAATGAGATAGAATTGAGGGAAAAAAAACAAGGTCTTAATCTATTCCAGTGGCATAGACTGGCTATTCAAACTGTGCATGTGGAACAGAGTTTCCCTTAATACAGGGCCTCAACCATATTACACATAAGGACGCATGATACTTGGTTCCATTTATTTGAAAATATATAATTAAAAATATAGTTTCCATACCCCCCCAAACTAGTTATTTACATCTTTAATGTGTTCTGTGTGTGTGTATAGCTTTTAGTAGACCCAGCATTGCTCAGTGTCATGTTCTTGCTCAGTTGTTCACCTTTTTGTGAATATGTGACTAACAAGAAGTGAAATATTTGCCAGTATCACTACATATCAATTATTTTTCAAAAACACAAAGTCTTTTTTTCTTGCAGGAACCCAGAAGCTTTGAAGTCTCAAGAAGAGAAGGTAGGGGAAATACATTCATACTCATTTCATTCTCAATGGTGACATTTTGGAAGTTGTTAGCTGAAGCCAAGATGAATTTCAGACTGTGGGCAGTCTGTTCTTTGAAATTTCATGTGGCCTTTTCTGGGTGCTGCCTGTTTGGCACGTCCCTCTAAGGGACTGCCAGAGCTGAAGGCCAGCTTTGCTTGTGAGAACTGTGTCTTCTACCTTCAAGTATCAGAGGTGGGTTTGGGGAACTAGCTCATTTGCAATCATGTTTATAGTCTCTCAAGAGAAACCTCATTTTTGAGTGGCTTGAGGTAATTATTCAGTTTCATCTAGCAAAAACAATATCAACAACAAAAATAATGATTTGTGGCTTGAGGTATTTCCATATCTGGGAAGAGATGTCACTGTAAAAAGTATTTCTGATTAGATTTTTACAGCTTTAGCTAAGCTGAAATAGAAATAAACAATTAATTTCCCTTTGAAAAGAATTCCATGATGTTATATTTTCCTTGCAAGCATTACTCTAGCACATTTGTTTTCTGGTCTCTGAGGTAAGTATATATGGGTGCTAATTGCTTAGCTCTTTTACTGGAAAGTGAGGTTTCCGTTACTCACTTTCAGCAATACCTCATCACTAAAAAGAATGCTGTTTGTATAATTTCTGGATCATCGCCAGTCACTCCTTTATTTCAGCGGATGAAGTAAAAAACCAAATTGAGTTTTAGTCAAAAACTGGCCTTTGGTTTTACCTTTAACCACAGTCTTTGCTTGACACTGTCTCTAAAAAGAAGCAGTCTAAGTGAACAAATTTCATATTGACTCCTAAATCTGACATGTTTTTGCCTCCTGATCAGTTACTATTTTATGCACACACAACAACAGAGACATAAAATAGCTATGTCATCAAAGTATGTTTCTATAGCTTGGGGGTCTAAACTTCCCACACTTTGTTTTAATGGTGGCAGCCTGGTTACTGTCTGCTGTCCATGGTGCTGGAATCCTGGACACAGGGATTTGGGTATTTTGACTCTAGGATATGGGCTTTGTGCCTTCCTTTTTCATTGTCTCTGGCTTGCTACTCAGTGTCCTTCAAATTGCACCTACAAGATCAAATGCATTGTTTGGATCTCCAAACCAAATGGTATTGGATGAAAGTAAATGAGACAGGAAAGGCATGTTTCTTATTGAAAGTTGTGTTCACAATAATTATGAAGATCATGTAAACTGGGGAGAAGACTTAAAGAAGAGATTTTGGCATGACATTTCACTTTGAATACTGTTCTGTTTATGTCAGTACCCTTAAGTTTGAGTGCTTGGAATTAATTTGCATTATGGGATCACATACAAATGTAACCATTCTGAAATCTTACTGTCCTAGTATCAAAAGGTCTCTAATTAATAAGGGTATGAGAAAGTATGAGAAAACCTGTATCTTTTTTTCGTCAAAGACATTAAAAAGTGTTGATTGTACCTAAGGTTCCAAACTCCTAGAAGACTGAAAGTGTTCAAGGGTGAGCAAAGACATGGTCAAAGCCGGAGTCTGCTCACCTAAAACCACCTCCACTCTGGCAGCATCAGCCTTCACAGCTGGTTGACTGGGAGCATATGCTTTGTGTTTGTACTGGAAAATTTGTCCTGACATTACTTAAACTTTTTTCTTCCCATTGTGAACTGCTGTCTTTCTTGCTTGTTTCTGTCAAAGTTGAGTATTTGCAGGTTCCTGAAGTCGCCCAGTGCCTTAATGTCAAAGCTTATCTCCTGGCATTGCAGGAAGGCAGGCAGGCAGGAAGAGGGGGACTTTACGGATGGGCTCCCTGTCTCTTCAAGTCTGAGAATTCACTGGGCTGGGAAGTGATGTCATTAATCTAGCCCAGACACTATACGAATAAAAATACTGCGAATATTTCGTGGGTACATTATCTAGCAACCAGCACTGAAGGTTGGTTTCTTAGCTTTGCCCTGTTATGGAATTAAAAGAGGAGCAGATAAGTAACATGTGAATTTTCTGCCTCCTTTACTAGGCCCAGGAGATTCTGAAGTATGGAGGGCCTATTCAAATGGAGAGATTACCTCCTTATCACAACATCTAAAATAAGATTAGGCTTTTGTTTTGTGGTAACTTTACACTTTTGATTCTTTAATGCCATCAGCACCATCCAGATTCAGTGCTATAAATGGATGAGCAGTGTAAATTCACACTACCTGACTCATGGCAACTCTTGTCCAAGCCTGTGAAGTGAGACATGAGGGGAGCTCATACTAGCAGTGGAAGCGAAGTCCAGGCAAAATCGCAGTGGGGCTGGAAGTGGTCCTGCTGGCATGAAGGCATGGCGCTCCACTGTCCTCCCCACGTGCTCTTCCCAGCCTTGAAGTGGCGACGTGCTCTACAGGTTGGGGACCAGTGCTGTTGCCTGTGGACTTTTTCAGACTGTTTCTGAAGCATGAACGTTCTCTGTCTCTCTTCCCTTCCGACTGTCTTTCTCAAAGCATTCAGTTTACTGTTTAGTTTGCTTTATATGATTGTTAAGGGCTCCTGTTAGGTTATTCATTTCCTGAGAGCCCCTCATTCACTTTCTGATCACTCAAGGATGCTCATCCAGGGCCTGTAGTTGCTCAACAGTTGTTTCCTGAATTAAGTGCCACTGTGTGTGGCCTGTTCACTGTGATCCCATCCTAGTGATAGACACAAGTGAGGAACTGAGTCCTGTGATTCTAGAAAGACACTTTTGAAGGAGTATTCTGTGGATATCCATCAGATACTCCTCACTGGTGCATTGATGAAAGCATTCTATTTTCAAATAAATTTGATATTATGAATTAAATCATCTCCTTGGGGGAAAAAAATCTGATGAAATCTTAACTCAGAACCTGGGGGTGTGCCCTCTTTTGGAAGTAGGGTCTTGATAGATTCCATCAAGTTAAGTTGGGATCATGATAGGTTAGAATGGGCCCTAATTCAGTGTGTGGGCACATAACCACAGGGAAACTACTGTGTGGTGATGGTTCAGGTGACTATACAAGCCAAGGCTTGCTGGCAGCAATGAAAAAGAAGCAGAGAAGGCTACTTTCTTAAATCTTTCAGTGGGACCATGGCTCTGTAACATCTTGATTTCTCATTATGAGCTTCCCAAGTTGTGAGAAAGTAAGTTCTCTTGTTTTAAACCACCAATTTACAGGACTTTGTTATATCATCTATAGGGGAATTTTAAAAAAAGATTTAATCGATTTATGCATACAGAACTGGGGTACCGGCCAGAGGTGCAGGGGCTGTGAAAGGCTTCACCAGAGACAGAGTGGGGAGCAGAACAGGCAGATGGACAAAGTACCCTGCTGAGAGGAGCAGCGGGTGGGTCAGGAGAGGTCTGCTGAGCTATGTGGGTCAGCTCTGGGGCGGGGATTGACCTCACGCTGAAGCAGCTGTGGCCAGCTTGCAGTGCTGCGTCTTAATCCATTGTGCCACAAGGGAGGGCCCGATCTCTAGGAAATTAATACACTTGACAAATGCTGTGTTCAGTATTGAGTTAAGTTGTTTTTTTTGTTTTTTGTTTTTGTTATTTTTACTGAAGCACCTCTCATGTCTTTAAGAAACTAAATAGGACTCAATGCAGGTGTAATAAACGGTGTTCCCAAATGCAGTTTCCCGTGGCATCTAAATTGTGTGTGTGTGTGTTTTAATCATCTTGGGGCTAGAATTCCATGTGACATCCTTTCCAAATCCTACCGTAGAGAGTTCAGGTGGAAGGACTACTTGCTCCGTGTCCAGAAGGTAGACTGGTCTGGCACCAGGGCTTTCGAGGTGGCATGTGAAGGAAAATGGTGAGGTAGTAATGATGATACACCTCCCCACTTGTTAAGAAGTTTTCATAGAACTTTCTTTAAATCCCTTTACCTTCAGTAGCCATGACATGAGCAGAGTAGTTACCACCTTATAAATGAGTCTCCCTCCTTCCTTCCCATGCTAGTTTTAATGGGAATAAGGACTCCCTCTGGCTCAGGGTCCCTTTAATGCACATCCCCTGTCTCTCATGGAGGGCAGTGACTTAAATGAGTTTGTCTTGCATCGTCATCCAAAAGTGCATGCCTGTCCACTGCCCAGCCCAGAGAGCTGAGAAGAACACTCCCTAGGGGACCCTTGTGGCCAGGGTAGATTTGTAATAAGAACTCTCAGGGGTATCTGGAGTCATCATAGTAACAAAGGTTGTAGGTGGCAGGACTATAGGACTGGTAGCGGGTCTTTCAGGAACAGCACCTGCCTTCCCTAGCAGATGAGTCCCTTCACCCCCAGGGCAGTCCCGTGTCGTCCTCCTGCTCCCAACACACCTGCACTAGCTGTACGGAGAAGCAGCCATGACTTCCTCATGTTCTGCTTTCCAGTGCAGGTGTGTCTGCACCTTCTCCCAGGCAACTACAGTTTAATTTCAACTTTTTCCAAAGCTTCAGCAAAAGGTGCCAACCTTACTGCTCCAAGACACTCTCATGTCTACTCCAAGGGCTGGTGGTGATTGTGACTGCCAGAATTCATCTACTCAAACCAGTATTTTTCTCTAACTGATCCAATCACATTGAATTATAGCCACGAGGGAATGCTTGAGTGAGCTGAGCGAGTGGCCAGGCTAATTCAGCCCTTGTCAGCCTTCTCTGAAGGGCCTGTGCTGATCGGTGGTCTAGTCCAGATGCTGGTGATTGTGCTGTGATTAGGGGCTGTGAATCGGGGGGTGGGCACCCATGTCACGTCGCATTACCTGCCCTCCCTAGGATGACTTCCTCACATGTTGTGGTCCAGAACTGCCTGCCTTGTGATGAGGGGGGCTCTGCTGTCTTCAGGGAAACAGAAAGAAGGGAGGAGGGACAATCTCACACATAGCCAAGATGGCTGTAATTCCTTAAAAATGCAAATGTCCTACATACATGTGACCTGCCAGAGCCTCACTTGTGAAAACCCTTAGAATTAGTCCCTAATTGGCAGCTGCCTCTAATAGCCCCTTTATAGTTCCCTGCATCTGGGTGAACTTCAGCTATCAAGAATTGCATTCTGTTTACCATTAATTTTGATTTTGTTTAGCAGATGTTTTCTGGGTTTCTCAGTTGCCTGCATAATCTATCTTGGTATAATGTGAAGTGGCTGACTCTCTTGGATGAAACAGATTAATAAACTCCTAGGTTCTTTTGAGGTAACTTCTTTAATGGCTGCAGATGTGGGGAACTTAAAAGCAAGTCATCCAGATTTGACAGTGCCTGGGGCAGTGGATCCTTTTCCACTCTGGGGGGGATTGCCATCTGGGGAAGGAGATGGAGCTCCCTTCCCCAACCCTCCCTCACTGATCTACACCGTGACTTGCTTATTCTCTCCTACAGTCGTTGGATTCCAGAAAGTTGGAAGTGACATTGGCTCTTTCTGGGTAGTGCTGACCTTTTTTTTAGCTGCCAGAAAACAGTACTGTACTTGGCAGTTCCAGGCTGAGTGGGACGTGGACGGCACAGCTGTTGGGGTGTTTGGGTTGAGTACAGTGGTTGTTGGCCTGCACTGACCACGACCATTCAGCAGGCAGGGGAACCCCACCTCTGTACTCACCCACAGCGCGGCTTTGGGCAAGCGTCTCAAGCCCCATAATGCGGAGGTAGTGACCATATGAAACATTGGTCTCCAGTCCGGGTCATAGGGACTCAGTTTGTACTGGACGCAACCTGTGAGGCTCATGAGACTGCAGAAGAACCAAGGTGGCCCTGGCTCTGAGAACTGACACAGGGCCCTTTGCTCCCCGTCTTCGCCTCCCGGCATGTTGGCCTCTTCCATGAGCCTTGCAGGATGACTGTGGCCACGAGAGCTCAGACTACTCACCACTGCCCTCCCAGAGGGGGACCCTGCTTTCTTTTAGAATGACACCCGTAAAGTCCAGCAGGGAACTCTGATTCCCTGGGCCTGTGCCGTGACTCAGCCCTAGACCTGTCTCTGTAGCGGGAAGGGCGGGTACTACTGGGATTGTCCAGGCCAGGTCACCTGGCCTCCCTTGAGGTTTGCAAAATCACCTTCACCCAGACATGGGGGTGGGGACAGGTTTGGTCCTCAGAGCTGGGAAGCATATGCTCAGTGGACACCCAGCATCTGTGATGGCTTCACGGGCCACGGTGTGGAGGGGCAGGGTGTGGCGCTGGAGAGGCAAGGGTGTCAGTGTCCAGTGAGGCCGGTAGCGCCAACTGCAGCTCTTCTCACAGAGTCTCTGTCATCTTGGCTTTAGATTTAGAGCC
Organism: Condylura cristata; assembly: GCF_000260355.1. NCBI lineage: Eukaryota > Metazoa > Chordata > Mammalia > Eulipotyphla > Talpidae > Condylura > Condylura cristata. The sequence goes on along the minus strand of NW_004567122.1, from coordinate 24,707,720 downwards.
AGGAGTCCTCAGGTTGCCAGGCTTTTCCTGGCTCCAAACACACACATGGGTCCTTGCCTCCTGCAGCCACTACCTTTACCATAAAGAGCCACCTTAAATGTCACCCACCCCCAGCTTTCCCCTCTGTTAATTTTTACCTTTCTGCAGAAATTCTCTTCTCCACAGAAGTGAATATCTTTGAGACACTTAAAACATGTCTGGATACTAGGGTCAGAATTGATCTTGAGCATCACCAGTATGGACTCCTCATCTGTCTTTTCAATTATGCATCATAGTAAAGCTCAGGAAGTGGTTGGAACTGTGTCTGCTGTTTGAACTGTGGGTGCTGATGCTGCCCCTGGGGATGCAGCCGCTGCCCCTGGGGATGCAGCCGCTCACCTGGTTGAGGTTGTGGCTGTCTGAGGGCAATCTCACGAGCAGGATGAGAGTGGGGGTCGGCGCCCTTCCTCCTGGGGCCCTGCACCCAAACGTGGGCACCGACAACACACCCCAGGCTGACCTGGCTTGACACCAGCTCTCCACCTCCAGCAGGTAAAGCCACAAGGACAGAGGGTGCCGGGTTGCGGGGCCCACAGCCCAGAACAGGGCCGTCTGTCTGCTTATTCTGCCCACCCCTCCCGGGAAGGCTGCCTCCCCTCTGACCCTCCTGGGATAGCTACCCCGTTCTTTCTGACAGCTTTAGGGGAGGAGCTCTATGGATGAGGACTTAAAGGTGTTCAGGCAAGTGAGTTAAGTCTCAGTGGCTACAGCAGACCAGCCCTCACACTGTGCCAGGTCTCTGGGGGGTAGGGGTCCCTGCAGCACATCGCCCTTGTCTAGGGGCTGTGTGGGACTGCCTGGTGCACAGTTTACACACAGGCCCCATCTGGGATTCATGGGGAGAGTCATGCTGCAGAAGTCTCCGCTTCCAGAGCTATGAGAAACTGCCAGTTTGTCAGGAGAGCTCCCTATCAGGAGGCATCAGTATTGCCCTGAAATACATCAGGATGCCCACGAGCCTGCTTAGGAGCGGGGCTCCACAGAGCTGTGCAGGCCCATGACTGCCTCTCCTCCCTGACGTCCCGGCAGTGAAGGGTGAGGTTTCTCACTTCTACTCCTTGCTTCGACCCCAAGCCAGATGGCGTGTCTCTGCTTTCCAGGAATCCTTAAAATGATCTTATAAACGCTGAAGCCCTCTTCAAACTCATTAAGCCGTTTACCCCAGCCATATTAATGTGCCATTGGCAAGCCTCTGGGGTTAATTATCTGTGACTTAAAAATCATTTGTTTCTGTCTCTTTTGTCTCATTGCTGCTCAGCAATCTTTATTAGGAAGCGAGATGCAGAATCCAACTGACCATTATGTTCTAATTCTTTTCTGATCACCAGAACGAGTTCATCTTTTAAAAACTATTTTCAGAAATAACCTGCCTTATTTTCAGATTACGTTGTCTCTTAGCACATCTTTACTCTGTCATCTTCGATGGCAGCAGAGCCAAAGTTGGCAGCCATCTGCAAGAGGAAGCATTGATCTGAATGTGGGAGGCCCGGGGTGCTCGCTTTTCTGGGCTACCCTGTCTACCATTGCTGCAGAACCGTTGACCTGTCTCTCCCTGTGGCGGGGGCTGTGGGCAGGTTCCCCGTGAGTCCTCTGATGCTGAGCCCCTGTATCCTAGAGGGCCCCTGCAGATGGGCAGCTGGGGCCTGAGGTCCCCTCCACTATAACCCCCGATGGTCCTCTGAACACTGCTATTTTGGTTTGGTAGTTCTTGGTCAGGGTCACCAAAAGCTTCCAAGAAATGCTTTAGGGTCTGTGTGTAGAAAACATTTTGTATATGTTTAGGCCCCACACAAGACATAAAGGTGAAAAATGTTAAAATGTGTTTTGGACATTGTGTAAGGTAAGATTAGTATCCCTTATGCCTCCATGCTCCAGGAAATCACAGGAACGTGGTGCAGCCAACGGAGGAGGTCTGTACCGAGTCTGAGCACAGTCAGCATGCTCAGATGGTATACAGTATAGCTGGCACCTTGACGCCTCCCACCCCGGAGGCCTACGTGGGTGCCCTTGGCTGACCTCTCATCCCGTAGTGCCGACAACGTAGTTTGTCATTTACTACCTCTAAGGGAGAGCTATGCTCCTGCCCTTTGGATCTGCTGGAAGTTATTCAGTGCTCACGGGAGTTCCCTTGGGTAGATTGGAGATTCCTGGGTGAGTCATGCCGACTGGGAGTGGTCCCTGCCTTCATGGAGCTCACACACCAGTGCAGATGAGTGCTGAGGTGAGCCGGAGGTCTGCCCTGCGGGCGGGCACCACAGGCGGGCTGGCAGCAGAGTGTGGGGGCATCTGCACAGGGTGCGCCCACGCGGGGCCTGGCAGAACAGCTCTCAGCATGTTTTGATGGAAGTGAAGTCTCAGGTTCTTTTCTCCAAAGGATGCTTATATTGTCAGAGGGCTTCTTTTGTTGCAAATAACAAATCCCTCTCCAGGAAACCTGAAACAAAAAAGGAACTGAGTGGCTTATACAACTGGCTAGTTGGGCAGGGGGTGCAGAAGTAAGGTGCTGTTTTCAGGCACTCCTCAGACCAGGTTTTGCCCTGCAGGACACTTCACAGATGACTCGAGTGCCAGCCAGCCCGACCTCTCCACGTCTCTAGACGCAGTGAAAGCCTCTTCCCTGTGCAGACATGCTGAGGTCTACTGGGACTGGATGTGCATGGTCCATGTGTCTCCTTTGAATCAGTGATGAGGTCAGGGATTTTAGGGAGAGGGACCCTCAAGCCCCGACTGTGTCCCTGTCATCAGAATGTCAAGAACTGAGAGTGGGGGGAGGGGAAGCCCTATTGACAGCCCAGAGTGTGCCAGGATGAAGCACATGGCAGTAGGAAGGGTTTGAAAGAAAAGTCCGTGGTGCATCTTGCCATTAACTCAATTGCTTCATACCTGGGTGTCTACCCCCCATCCTCCTCCCACCCCCCCCAAGGGGGGTGGGGAAGGCTTTGAGTGCTTCAAAAGGCCAGCCAAGCTGCAGCAAGCTTCCACCTAGCATTTCAGGAGAGGGCATCTCGCTCACCTTCTGAGAAGGAAATGGAGGCAAAGGGATGCTATTGATAATCCGAGGTTCTAGGAGCTTAGAAGGAGTGTGGATTGGAACCCAGATTCCAGGCGACACACGAAAGGCACTTTTTATAAACATTGCAGCTGCCTCCTTTGGGGGTCTCCCCTCTACAAATCCCCTCCTGGTGGTGACTTCACTGCTTACCCTGATGAAATCACCCCCCCCCGCCCCCCGCCATTGTGGGTGAAGTGACCTGAGAGGTACTTGACCATATCTTTTTTTTTTTTTTTAAGATTTATTTGTACATATAGAACTAGGGTACAGGCCAGAGGTGCAGGAGCGGCGAGAGGCTTCACCAGAGACAGAGCAGGGAGCAGAACAGGCAGATCGACGAAGTACACTGCTGAGGGGAGCAGCGGGCAGGTCAGGAGAGGTCTGCCACGCCATGTGGGTCACCTCCGGGGTGGGGATTAAACTCATGCTGAAGTGGTTTTAGGTTCTTAGTGCTGTGCTTTAACCCGCTGCGCCACCAGGAAGGGCCCACTTGAGCATATCTTATTCAGACCAGGGAGGGGGTGTTATTCATTCTGCATCTCTAGTATATCCTGGTTTCTTAAACCCATCAACCAAAGGTGTAAGGATCAAAAGCAAATGCACAAATACCACCCCCCCACACTCCCTGTGGTGACGTCACTCCTTACCTAGATGAAACGTCTTAGAAGCTTTATTTTCCATGTTTTCCAGTGAGCAGCACGTCTTAGATGGCAGATCTGCTTAGACAGCAGATGATGGGGCCTCTCCGTGCTGCTGGCTGCTCCCACCAGGTGTTCCGAGGTGGTGGGGGCATTCGGGAGGCTGGGGGACTCGGGCCTTGCATAGAACCAGAGCATTTGCTCAGGATCCGTTTTTAATAAGTAGTTCCCTGTTTGTCTGTACATGAATTTAGGCGGAAAGGCTCATTTCCTGGCCTCAATATAAATTCCTTCGATTGGAGGAGTCTTAATGGAAACATTTTCACATTCAGTCTCATACAGTCCTCATAAACACCCTCTGACACCAAGTATTGCAATCTTGTAAATAGAAAAAAAAAATACGCGGGAGGGGTGCTCTTTGAACTTGATAAGAAATTGATCAAAGATTTAAAGTGGGCTTAACCAAGGTCGTTCAGGAAAGCACATTCTTTATGGAAATTCAGCAGTGCTGGCACGATTCTGATTGAAATGTGCGTAGTCACACACAGACTCCTGCAGTTGAGGTGCCTGCAGGTTGGAGGTGGTGGGACCCCATGGGTCTGCCGCCGCCAGAGAGAAGCACAGACCTCGACGTCCTAAAGAAATGGGCCTTAAAGACAAAATCACAGGCCTGGGAAATGAATTGTGGGAGTAAAAATACATTTCAATCTGTTTGTTTTACTAATTTTAGCAGTTATTTGCTCTGTCTTTTTGCTGGAAGCAGCATTCCCATCCAGCTGCTTGGCTGCTTCATTTGAATTTTTATCATTTGTGTGAGTCACTGCATATTTGGACGCAAAATGGGAGTCCTGTGGTTAGGAGGAGACATTTGTCTGAGAGGGTCAGATCTAATCTCAGGCTCAGAAACTTCAGCTGAAAATACAATGAGTTGAGTTTTGTGTTTTTTTTTTTTAAAGACAGCAGGTCTGCAAGACTGTGCTAGTGTATCACTCTCCCCTTTATATGGAATTTCAAGTAATAACATCTTACACCTGGATAATGTGAGTTTTGCTCTCAGAGCTTTCTCATTTGTCATTGCATTGCATGCATTCAGGAGCACCCGTGAGTGGGGTAGAATGAGGATGCTGTCGCTGGGTCTGCTGGGCGGGGGGCTGGCGCCCAGAGGTGTGAGCTTATTCCTGTGTCCAGCCCCGTGAGACAGTGGGTCAGCTGGGTGCTGCTCCCACCTGGCTTCCCCTCCACCTGAGAGACTTTGGCAGAAGTTTTCAAATTTAAGTCCAATCGGGAAGCATGGAGGTTTAAGTCCTGTTTTGGTTCTTTTAAAAATAACTTCTTGCAAAGACACCTTTTCTCATCTGTCATTGTAATGATCCCATACCTTGGGGATTCAGAATATTCAAAGTGTGTGTGGGGGAAATGGTAAAAGTTAATCATTTTCACAGTATCTGTCTGTGGCGAGGTTTAATTATCACTTGACATATTTCATGGTTTAAAATGATGACAGTTTAAAATAGAGCCAGAGAGAACCAGAAAATCATTCATCACCATGTCGGGTGCTGCATTAGAGTAACCCCCAAATACAGATGCTTCCAGACAGAGGATTCTGCGGCACGTTCTGATAGCTACAGATGTCCCTGGAACTGAAACCCAGCCACGAACTTCATTCTAACCCTGCTGTCATCATCCAGAGGGAATTTGGGTGGGTGACATGGTGTGATTAGCCTCCCAATGCACTCCCAGGCCCAAACCTCTCACTGACCGTCCGCAGAATTTCTAATGAACAAGATAATTCATCACGAAGTGTGTTTTGCATGAGCAAATGAAAGCTGCTTCAACGACAGGGGGCAAGAAGCCTCTCTGTAGGGGTCTCATGGAACCGCTGTTTGCCCTGTCCGAGAAGGCCGAGCAGCCACATTTACTGTTGTAGTGGCTGGTGTTTGTTTCATAAGCTCAGCACCGTCTCTCTGTTCAGGAAATAATGTCACAATCCTTTCTTTGCCACGAGATTTCTGGAAGAGGAGCTGTCCAGAGCTGACCCATCTTTCCAGATTTCAAGTTTCAGTTTGGAGAATGCTGGGAGAGGGAGCAGATGAAGTCATCTCAGAAATGCAAATGCAGTTTGACATTTATTAGCTCCGTGTTTGTCCATGGCTGACGGCAGGATCCATTAGGACACCGGTGTCATGGATCAAAGACCCTCAGAATTTAGTGTGAATTTAGACGAGCTGGATGTGGCTAGCACCCTGGTCCACACCCGCCACGCGCTGCCCGCCCTCCACCTCCAGCCCCACAGTGGTCACTGTGGCTGCATCCTCACCACTACACGGCCTGCTGCATTCCTCCTTGGGCCGTGACTCGTGTCCTGGCAGTGCTCCAACTCCAGATGTGGGTCACCTTTACTCTCATAGATGAAGTCAAATGTTTGATCAGGTGACATCCCTGCCTGGTGAGAGGTCCCCGGGCTAGTGAGTAGCAGAGGCGAGGCGTGAGCTGGGCCTCCGCACTCTCTCCGGTGGTTTTATTTCCTTTGCTCTCCACCCTGTGGCCAGGGTCTCCTTCTGGAGGACAAGGACATGCCCGCAGGTCCCCCAGGGACACGCCTGGGAGATGGGTCGTGGAGCAGGTTTGCAAGGTGAGACGCTGCTGTGCAGTGGACAGCCCCTTGCTATTTGTTTAGTAATAGGGAATGGGCGTGACTGAGTATGTGACAATGACAGGAGAAATGGCATCAGGGGAAGCAAATGGGGAGCAGGACTTCAAAGGGGTCAAAGGGTATCAGTTACAAAGGGAACAGGGGTGGATATGTCAGCCACGTATGCAGGGAGAACTTCCCATGCAGATGCTTGCTGTAATTTTCGAGCCATTCCCAGGCCTTCTCGAACCCTGACCACGCAACCAATCAGTGGTTATCTACGCATCCCCGGCCACATTGTGATGTGGACCATTGTCCCAAGGTGGTCATTGGGAGTGCCTTGTCCAAATGCATGGAGAGGCCATGGCACACAGGTGCAGAAGCCCTGGGTGGAAGAGCGGCCACATCTCCCTCCTCAAGGGCGGCTCCGTGGCCACCAGCCCCTGTACACAGCCACACCTTCCAGTGATGGGGGCTATGGCTGATTTCTCTGGCTACATTCACTGCTTTCACTTCTCTTAAAATTGTTTCATTTTTCTGTCTGGGGGAAGTGGTGACCCATGAAAGTCTCCACCATAAGCCACATGCTTTAGGGATTCAGTTTTCACACCTCTTTGTGGCCATACGGCCAGCCAGGTGGCCTGCTTACCAGTGAGAAGACAGAGAGCTGGCTGGGTGGGTGCTTCAGTCAGTGGGTGTCCTTCATGGATCTTCACTGTGATGAAATATTCAGACTCCTTTGTGGGGTTGTCTCTGCGCCCCACTCTTGTGGCCTCCCTAAGTTCCCTGCCATGAGGACTCAGCGCTGAGGCAGTTTGTGAGGCTGTTTTGAAAAGCTCAGGGAGAAAAGGCTCCTCTGACCATGCCCAGCAGGGCGGGAGCCACAGGGGAGATAGGAGCCAGGAGCGTGCTTCAGAGGCCAGCTGCATCCTGAGAATGCTGGGCCAGGACGCTGGTTTGCGTGGACCTGGGCTTCTGGCCTCTTAACACAGATGGGGCTGCAAGTCCCACGAGGCTCTTGCTCCCATGCCCGCCAGAAGTCAGAAGGGGCCCAGGTCTTGTGGGCCAGACACCTGATGGCAGAAGCTAACTGGCCGCCGTGGTTGAAACTCTGGGGCTGGCCCACTGGCTGGCCCACTGGCTGGCTTGCCCTGCACCCTGTGGGTATTGGGGGATCCCCTGACTCTTCTCCCGTGTCCAAGGGGACCAGAAAGGACTCGGTTCACCCACACATCTCCTGCCGGTTGGGTCATGCCCGAAGCCCCCAGCGCTAGTGCTTCAGCCCTCCTTCCCTCTCATCTCACAGTCATTTTGGATCTGGAAGGAGCTGTGGAATTCCCACCGAGCCTGCTCATACTCTGCCTCTTTAAGAGCCCTAAACCCATGTCTCTTCCATTCTTGGTCTGTGTACCAGGTCTCAAATGGTGGCCTAGGAGCTTAATGCGTCAAGCTGTGGCTCTCTTTTGTGTGACTTATATTCTGTTCGCCGACAGAGGGTTTTTCGGATTTGTATTTTAATCTGAGTAAGTTGCTGATATCTACAAACAAGAAAATTTTGCACACCAATCCACATTGGTGGCTCTTGGAGAGTGAAGTGCTCTGTTAACCCTGGGTCTGCGTAACGTCATGGCACTAACAGGCTGTGCTCTCTCCAATTTGCCACAGGCTAGGCATCCTTGATACTGACCAGTGTCAGATATAATTTTGGATATGAACAAGTTGAAATCACTGGATAATCACGTCTATTAAGAAACGTGAGTGTCTTCTGTGGGCATTTGAGTATCAGCTCCTGTTCTGTACACAGAGAATTTATTAATGATAGCACACCAGAGTCCAATGTCTATAGTGGTGTGGGGAGCAGGAAATATGGATGATTTTAGGGTAAAGACTGAAGTAACGCTTATCTACCCAACCTCCTTGAGATCCTCTGATGAAGCCGAGTTTAGGCAATTTAAGAAAACTTTCATTAAGCTATCTTATTTTCTGCTATTTATGCCCTGATCTGTGAACATTTACTTCAGGATATAAGTTTGCAAGTGAGTTTCCAGCTTGGTAATTAATATTTGTGCCTCCTTCTGAAAGTTATGACTTTAAAATGGATCAGTTGCTTTAAGCATTTAATAATGTTCCACATATATTGTAAAGTAATTACTTTCCAAAGATATTTCCCACTGATATTTTGTTACATTGAAATATACATTTACAGTAGTCAGTAGACCTGAATAATCCTGATTTATACACTTTGGGCCACTAGATTAAAAAAAGAGACTTTTTAAAAGTATTTTTAAAATCAGTTTGTTTATCCCAAAGATTTTCTGGTTCATCCAGAATCAGTCACATGATAATAAAAAAAATAATAATAATAAACATAGTGTGTTCTCTGAGCTGATTTAGAATTTCATGAGAGAGGACATCTCTGCCTGAGAGTTAGCACGGCCCACTTTGACTCAGGGCTCCAAAGTGTCCTCAAGCTTGGAGAAGCTTATTAAAGTCCTCTGTGTCATCTTCGTAATGTGCAAAACTCAGATGATCAACACTTGCTGCCCTGCGTGGTAAGGACTCATGCTTGCCGAATAGCGAGTATTAATTTAATAAAGTAGTCTTAATTGCTTGCTTTGTACACTTTCTGCTTTATTATTTTAGTTATTTCTCTTGCCTCTGTAATTGGTAGCCATTTGGTTTGCATTACTTCTTTATTAGTCATTCTATAAAAACTGTCCTGTGATGGCTCCTCCCTCCCAACCCCCCTCCCCTCCCAGTCCTTGTTGGAGGCGTGAGGTCGACCAGCATCTTCGGCCTCTAGAGGAGCTGGTGCGGCTTCCTCATGCCTTGCCCCTCGCTTCAGGAGCAGAGGTTGTCAGTTTGGGAGCTGCTGTGCTGTGGAAGGGACTTACATGAAGATGTACTGGAAAAACGGCATTAGCAACAGAGAGAGGGCGGAGCTGACAGTGTCTGTGTGGGGGCCAGGGCTGCCCCGTGGAGAGGGGCAGCATGTGCCACCCCCTGGGCTGGGCTTCAGAGTGTGGGCAGCCACTCACCATGCCACACTCCCTAACAAAGAGGGCAAGAAGATCACTGCAGGGTGCAGAGGAGCCCCGACTCCACGCTCCCTCTGAGTCAGCTCCTCTGTATTTCCAACTCCTGTTTCCAGGGACTTTGTTGTCCTTTTACTCCTCGTGATTTCACATCATCTGCCCTCGTGTTCTCTGCTTTTTGTGTGGGGCTTTGGAAAATTATGTAGCCAGGCCTTCCAAGTATGGTCAGATTTACCAGCTTTATAACTTGGACAAGTTACTTAATGTTCTGTGGTCTGATTTCCTCACCCCTAGACGGGGGTGATAATTGTATGGAACTCATTGGGCAGCTGTGTGGTGTCAATGCGTGGTGCAAGCACTGGCCCCTCTGAGCACACCCTGTGTTCCCCATCAAGTTGGCTGTTATCCCCCACTGGGCAGGGCCGGGTTTGTGTTTCCTAATTCTAGGTAGTCTTTAGTAGTTGGAACTAGGGTGCCTTCAGCGCACACTTGTTTAAGTGAATTAGGTTAAAAAGCCTTGGATTTAGTGCACAAGTTATTTCCTTTCATCAAAGCTAAGTAATTCTGTTTACTCACCATTTCAGGAAGAATGAGCAGTAAAAAGGTGAGAACTTGAGCATGATTTGCACGGCTTTTATTTCTGGCTATAAGGAAGACTAAATACCTTAGCTGACTCACTTGAAACTGATTTCAAATGACGGATAAAACCATTAAGTCATCTTTTAGTGACATCAGTAAGAAGGCGGGAAGATGAAGATGAAGATTTTCTTAGAAGCCAAAAACTCAGTCAAAGTTGCAAATCAGGCCCTTATGTTGACATTGCTTAGAGGAGATCTGTCCAGTGCAGGTGACCTTGAGCTTTGATTTTTATGACCTCAAGCAACACAGGGATACCAGAACCAAGCCTAAGACACATCAACTTGTTTGGAAACCCCCTCTGTCTAAAGATGAGGCCCCAGTGGGCTGCATCTCTAGTGCTCCAGTGAAGATAGAAATGAGCCTGTCTTGCAGCCCATCTGGAATGAGTGAAACTTGGTGCTGGGGAGAGTCCAGGTATCTCGCATGAGCACTGGAACCAGGGGCTGGGTGTTCAGCTGAATTCATGAACAGACTGGTTTGTGAAAACCTGAAGCAGGATCTCTAGCTGAAAATCGCCCTGGTTGGTGGTGCTCACCCACACATGGGGCGCAAATACAGCAAATACGAGCCCCGCCCAGAGGAACCCTGCTTTATCACAGGCCTTGGAACATTTTGAAAGGTCGCATCCAGACAATAGGAGCTCAAAAATAACAGTCAAAAATAATTAAAAATAAAGTTTTAAAAAGACACCAGAGTGAGAGCCAGTCACCACAGAAATGTAGATATTGTAATGAATAGATAAAGAATAAGAAAAGCTATGTTCAATATAAGATATGAAAAAGGAAGCTGAAGAGACGAACAGAGTAAGGCTATCATGTATGATCTTGATTGCTTATGTGAAAAAAATCGGATGGATTTGAGAGTGAATTAGTTATATCTGAAGAGAAGTGAAAGATGGAGCTCAAGATGTAACCAAGACTGCACACAGCTGGGGAATATACCTTTCCTCAGAGTATAAGGATATTGCCAAGGCTAAACCATAAAGCAATTTTATAAAATTTCTGTCCTGTTTCAGCTAAGTCAGAATAAATGAAAATTAAGTACTTTTCTCAAAAATACCTGAATCAATAAATTAAAACGAGAAAAATCTAAACAACAAATACTACATATGGAAATTTGTGGAACACAGCTAAGGTAGAAAGTAGAAATCCTAAATTTCAGATTACTCCATTGGAACAGGAGAAAAGCCCCAAAGTAATGAATTAAACATTCAGCTCACAAAGTTAACTAAAGAATTGCAGAGTCACCCCAATAAAGTAGAAGGAAGAAAATCACCAAGAACAGTCATCCAAAGGAATGGATAGATTGAAGCAGCACATACAACAGAAAGGATCAAAAAGCCAATGTTGAGTCTTTGAAAGAACCACAAAGCTGTGCAAGAGAATAAAGGAAAGGAGGAGGAGGGAGCCCAGGTTGGAGAGGATTGCAGGGAGTTGGAGAGGAGAGGAGGGAGAGGAGGAGAGGGGACAGCGTGAGGAATAAGCAGAGAAGGGGTCCTTGGCACTGCAGATATTTTTTTTCTTTTAAAAAATTTTATTTATGTATATATATTTTTTATAGCTGCAGTTGACACTGCAGATTTTAATTCAGTGATCATATCTTATTTTGCCAATAGCTAGGAAAAACTCTGATGGTCAAATTCCTTTACATAAAAAAAGTAAAATTTTCCCGAGCTTACCCAAATAGAAACTCCTATAATCATTAAAGAAATTAATCAAATTCCTAGCTAATAATCAACTCGCAAAGATGACATTAGGTCAGGATGCCAGTTGGTACATATGGACATTCAGGGAGATACAATTTCAATCTCATGTGAACCGCTGTAGCATGAGAAAAGGCAGGTGCCCTTACAAGGCTGCAGTAAACGTGATACCAGAACCAGCAAGGATGCTATGGAAAAAAGAAAGGCAAGTGTGGGGTTTATTTGTTTGTTTGTTTCCTTTTCATTATTTTTAAAAAGATTTATTTATTTATGCTTACAAGAACTGGGCCAGAGGTGTGGGGGGTGAGAGGAGTCACTAGAGACAGAGTGGGGAGCAGAACCAGCGGGATTACTGAAATATACTGCTGCGAGGAGCAGTGGGCGAGACAGGAGAGGTCTGCTGCGCCATGTGGGCCACCTCCCTGGCTGGGAATTGAACTCGTGCTGCAGTAGTTAGCAGTAGCTTGGTAGCACTGAGCGTTAACTCCTGTGCCACCTTTTTTTTTAGAAAAGGAGATTAGACTATAAGGAAACATATTTAGCATAGCATCATTTACAAAACCCAATGGCAGAAAGTTAGAGAATATGTTGAATATAATGAGAACCAGGTTTGAGAAAGTCTAGAATGTACCCTTTGATGTTGTGTTTGAGTTGGAAATATCAATAAGACTTCACTGTGAGTGAGTGTGTGTGTGTCTGTGCATAACATTTTCTATCTTGGTTCTTGGTAATGTGAGATGGCCCAGAATCAGTGATATTCCAATAGCAATAAAAACCTAAAAGCAACAACAACTCCTAGCAGCCAGATCTGGAGCCCTGGAGAAAGCTGATTCCAGTGCTGGAGCAGTAAAATTACATGGGGATCTGGAACATGATCTTGTTCCAGAAAATAAGGCGGTGCTTATAGAACCATGGGGACTTGGAGGGGCCCCCGCCAGCCACATGGGGCAACAGCAGTTAAAAGCAAAAGAGTTAAAACATTGTATTTTACAGAGAAGGCCACAACACTCTCCTGCTTTACAGGAGACTGTTCCTCTTATTCATGCCTTTGATACTCTCCCACCGAAGGGGTGGGCTGTGTTTCTTCTCCTGGAGTCCGGGCCAGCGGTCACTGTGGTGGGAGCAATACATTGTGACTGTGTGACTTCTGAGGCTTGGTCTTAAAAGGCAGGTAGCTTGTATCTTGCTGGCTGGTACATTCAGGTGGGACCCTTCAGTCACCACAAAATCTGAGTGTTCTGAGATCAAGGTGCTGTAGGGAAACCCAAGCTGCTGCAGATGGAAAGACCCCAGCTGCGTCAGCTCCTGCCCTGCTCTGACTTCAGCTCCACTGGGATCCCCGAGCTCACACCTTCCAACTCAACCTCCCTCAGACTTCTAACCTAGAGGCCTACTGACAAATGAAACATGCTTGTTGCCTCCATTGTGGCATCGTCTTGGATAATCACAATAGATTTGGAGACATGAGAGTGAAATAGTGCAGTAACCAAAAGAAACAAATCAGAGCTTTTGACATTGGTTTTGGTACTGGATGGCAGGAAGAGCGGGAAGGGACTTAAAGAGTTTACTGGTGAATGGCACTTAAAGGAACTGTTTGAGAATGTTTGCAGAAATCTGAAGCGCCTGGAGGTGGCTCTCAGTGAGAGCTTAATGGCAAGAAGGGAAAACGTTATTAAGAGTTGGATGAAAGAGGACCCTTGATACGGAGTAGTGGGTATTTTGATAATATTGACACCCATGGTAGCACAGGGATAGGAAACATACCAAAGGAGCTCAGTGGCCCAACTGAAGAGATTATCAGAAAGAATAATGCAGGTCCCTCCTGGCTCTTCTTACCTGTGATAAAACATGAGAGGAGAGAGGTGAGCAAAAGAGAGAACTGTTAAATATAAAGGAGCCAAGACTCACTGGGGGTTTGAAAATAAAACTTCCTCATTCCCAGCCTCTTAAAGATGGGGAAAAGTTGTCAAATTAAGAAATGTTTAGGGCAAAGATCAAACCCGTGGAGGGCCTGTAAGATTCTTTTAATAAACAACTTCAAACATTTTAAGCATTGTCGACCTGACCCCTCCAGCCAGAAAAAAAGAAAACAGAAAGGGTCTTCTGAGGAGCGTCTGGGTGTGCCTTTGCACTGAGCAGCAGGGCCTCTGGGGTCTGAGAACATTGCCCTGACTGCCCGTGGGGTCTCTCTCAAAGAGATGTGAGGATTTGTCTTTTGTCTGAAAGGGTATATATTAGTCAGTCTCCTCCACAAAACAGAACCCACAGAATGTGTTTATATAGAAAGGGGTTTATTTTAAGGAATTGAATCACACAGTAGTGGAGGCTGGCAAGTCCAGAATCTGCCGCGGTAAGGGGACGGTTCAGGAAGCGTCGCTGGAGCCCAAAGGCCGTCTGTTGCAGCTCCTTCCTGCTCAGGGGGAGTGCATTTTTTTGTTCTGTTCAGGCCTTCAGGTGTGGTATTTGAACCACACCATGGACGACAGTATGTTCACTCAAAATACACCCTTTTAAATTTCAGTCTCATCCCTAAAAAACCACCTTCACAGGAACATCCAGAAGGACGTATGATCAGAATATAAGCAGGGTGGCCCAGCCACATAGGTCCATAAAATGAAGCTTCACACAGTACGTTACACATGCAGTCATGATTCTTTAAAAATGGTATACAAGTTTGGGCTGAAATAGACAGAAACAGAATACAGTGAAGAGGCTAACTATGCCCAGGCTGTGTTTCATGGAGAAGAATGAGTGTGGGGGTGAAGCTAAGAGCCATGGAGAATTATCCCTGGGCGGGAGTTGACCTGACCCCGGATCAAGGAAGTTGAAAGAGGTGCAGGCTGGGTTTCAGAACTGCTGCGGAGCATAACGGAAACGCACCTCACATTTTTCTCCGTTTTTTTAAATGAAAATTTCTACAGGAGTCCTATGCTTGTCCCGCTGTTGTAAGTTTCTGTGTGGATGGAGGTGCAAGGGAGAGGTGATGTGTTTCTTCAGTTTACATATCTTCATGTTAAGAGGAACAGTCCCTGAGGATCCAGACCCAAGAAACCGCTTGGCTCGGGGGTCGGCTCAGTCTGGACCTGCTGTAGGAAACGAGGTCCCAGATCTTGCGCCGAAACACTAATAGACGTTGAGGATTCTCGGGAGAAGCTCACCAGTGCTCATGGCTGGGGGTGGGGGCCATGGTCAGAGGGTGGGTAAAGCAGATTATTTTCCTGAGATGGCTGTAGCATCAGTGATCACAAGTCTTCCTCATAATGTGACTTTGACCTCCTTTCTCTCAAGGGATGACATCTATTTCCCACCCTTTGAATCCAAACAGGCTTGTAACAATGGTAGAAATAAGATTACAGGACATCTGGGACTCGGTCATGAAAAGTGAGATCTTCCTGGCCCTCTCTGGTGGCGCAGCACTGCAAGCTTAGCTGCAGCTGCTTCAGGGTGCGTTCAGTCCCCACCCCGGAGTGACCCACATGGCGTGGCAGAACTCTCCTGACCCGCCCGCTACTCCCCTCAGCAGGGTACTTCGCATCAGCCTGTTCTGCTCCTTCCTCTGGCAGTGAATCTTACCACACATGCATCTTTTGCCTGTACCCCAGTTCTGTATGTATAAAAAAAAAAAAAGGAAAAAACCTCATGAATAGATACTGAAAACCAGTGGTCAGAAGTTGATGAGAAATAGAATATTTACATAATTTGGAATGATTTTTTTTCACCAATTCTTCTTTAATTACAAGGGGAAAAGCACTGTCTGCTGCCAGGGTACTTGGCGGATGCAGCTTAACCAGGGAGTCGCAGCTACCAGCAGCACCACGACCTTGTGACAGGGAGTCCTGGGATGGACAAAGTTTCAGTTCTGTGGCGTTGCTGTGACAAATTTATAACTTGAATCTCATCACGATGAAGCATCAGACAGGTTCAGGTTGGAGGGATACTCTACAAAACAACTTGCCTATAGTATTCATAAAGAAAAAAAACCAAGGTCCAGGAACCCAGAAAAGTTGAGGAACTAAAAGGAGACAAAAGAAACCTAACAACTAAATGCAGTCTGCGATCCTGGGTTGGATCTTAGATGAGGAAAGAAAAGTTGCTGTAAATAATGCTGTTGGACAGCCAGCAACTTGGATATGTGCTGTGGATTGAATCAGAGTATTGTAGAGATTTTGATTTTCGCCATCAACATTGTTGACTTATATTATAGGAAGAAAGTCTTCTCAGGAAGTATATGCTGTCGAGTTAAAGGCACATGTTGTCTCTACCTTGTCCTCAACTGGTTCCCAAAAAGTGCACACACAGAGACACAGCTTGCGGACTGACATAGATATGCAGACAGATGTAGATAAGCGAGAGGGAGGGAGGAGAAGTGAGACATGATAAGCAAATAGGGTAACAAGGTGAATCTTATAGAATGTGCACGGGTCCCTGTGATGGCTTTGCTACTTGTCTATAATTTTGAACTTATAAACAAGTATGTTTAAAAAGTAAGTAAATCGGAAATTCAAATTACACCAGAATAAAAAATTGCTACATGTATAGCAAACATTGCCCCTGTTAATGATCATCATAGGCAAGACGAGGGCGCCCACTTCACTTCTGCTTACCACTACGCTGCTTCCCAGCCAATACAGGAATGCTAAGGAAAGTATTACAGCTAAGCAACATAATAATTGAGAATTTAAACAATATAAAAATTGGAAAGCAAGGAACATAAGTCTGGTTATTCAGAAAAGATATGGTTATATAGAGAAACCAAAAGACTCTGAGGAAGTTATTAGGATTAACTAATATCTCTTAATAAGGTTGTTAAATACAAAATTAACATACAGAATTCAAGTGCATTTCTACATAACAGAAACAAAGAAAATTAAGTTTAATATAATTGCTGGCATAAAAATAAAGTTGCTGAATGTGTAAGATAGGCACCGGGGGTGGGGTATGAAAGT
Organism: Condylura cristata; assembly: GCF_000260355.1. NCBI lineage: Eukaryota > Metazoa > Chordata > Mammalia > Eulipotyphla > Talpidae > Condylura > Condylura cristata. The sequence continues at coordinate 24,691,037 of NW_004567122.1, read as the reverse complement.
TTGCTGAAGGACCTAAGTCAATAGGTAAGAAAGCACAATACTACAGAGAAAGTTATTCTTTTTCAAAATGGTCAGTATGTTAATTTCCTATCAGGAACCCGTGTGTGTGTGCACAGTTTGTTTTTTTTTAAGATTTATTTATGTATGCTTACAGAGCCAGGTTATAGGCCAGAGGTGCAGGGGCAGTGAGAGGATTCACCAGAGACAGAGTGGGGAGTAGAACAGGCAGATAGACAAAGTCGACTGCTGAGAGGAGCAGCGGGCGGGTCAGGAGGGGTCTGCCGCGCCATGTGGGTCAGCTTCCTGGCTGAGATAGAACTCTTGCTTCATAAAATGGTGCTTTAACCCATTGCGCCACCAGGGAGAGCCTCTGTTTATGTAGTTTTATTGGGTTGTCGGAGAAGTCATGACGCATTTTTGCTTGAAAAACACATCATGACTTTCCCAACAGCCCGGTATTAGCTGCTACTAAAATTGCTTGGAGAGCAAAAGTTAAAAAATAGTGAGGCCATTCTGAGGGAGAGTTGGGGAATCGAACACACTGCCATTGAGACCTAACTTGTATGAATCCTCTGGAACCCACTTTGGTCCTGGTAGGTGTGGTCGACAGCACTTTTACCCCACGGTCCAGACATTTCACGCCCAGAGAACTCCCTGTGTGCCTGTGCTGGGAGGCATGAATGAGAAAATGCTGGCAGCTTTGTTTAAAGTAGTGTAAAAACTAAATAATTTAAAGGTCTAGTAACAGAAAAATGCACAAGTAAATTGTGATATAGCTTTGAGTCATGAATATAGTCATCTATTCTCTGCTGATCTATAGAGGATGGATAAAATAGATAAAGAATACTGGATCCCAGTGGAAATGAATGAATTGTATCTACCTGTAGTAAAATGGAGGAGGTTCAGGGACATAATGCTGAGCAAAAAAAGAGCAGCAAAAAGATGTCTTTATAGATAAGTAGAAAACTAAATAATTTACATGGACAAACATTGCATTCTTTTTCTCATGTTACGCTTATTTTATACATACTTTGTTTCTCTTCAGTTACTTGAAATTTAGTTAAAATTAAAAGATCTCAACATTGATTATAATAATTTTTTCAAGATTTATTTATTCATACAGAACCGGGGTACAAGCCAGAGGTGCAGGGGCGGTGAGAGGCTTCACCAGAGACAGAGTGGGGAGCAGAACAGGCAGATGGACAAAGTACTGCTGAGGGGAGCAGTGGGCGGGTCAGGAGAGGTCTGCTGCCGTGTGGGTCACCTCTGGGGCAGGGATCAAACTCACACTGAAGCGACTGCAGCCAGCTTGCAGTGCTGCGTCCTAACCCATTGCGCCACCAGGGAGGGCCTATAATGATGTCTTAAGAATAATTAAAAAGTAATTTAAGGGTCCTCCCTGGTGGTGCAGCAGGTTAAAGCACAGCATTAAGAGACTGAGGCCACTTCAGCATGAGTTCGATCCCAGCCCGCCCCGGAGGTGACCACATGGCACGCGGCAGACCTCTCCTGACCGCCCGCTGCTCCCCTCAGCAGTGTACTTCGTTGATCTGCCTGTTCTGCTCCCCACTCTGTCTCTGGTGAAGCCTCTCACTGCCCCTGCACCTCTGGCCTGTACCCCAGTTCTGTATGAATAAACAAATCTTTTTTTAAAAAAAGTAATTTAAATAATCTGTCTGTGCCACAGCATACTAAGCAACTATTTAAACAAGTACTTGTACGACAGAAACATTTATTGAAATGTAAAGTTGTGCACAATATGCTATTAAGGGGAAACAAAGCAAGTTATAGAGAAAGAGTACTGACTGTTGGATTCTTAATACAACATGAGATAAATATAGACACATAGAGAACAAAAAATATTCAGAAGTTTATTTCTCCATAATAGTTGGAATAATTTTTCTATTCATTTTTTAAAAGATTTATTTAGTTATGCATACAGATCTGGGGTACAGGCCAGAGGTGCAGGGGCGGTGAGAGGATTCACCAAAGATAGAGTGGGGAGCAGAACAGGCAGATCAACAAAGCACACTGCTGAGGGGAACAGCGGGCGGGTCAGGACAGGTCTGCCACGCCTTGTGGGTCACCTCCAGAGAGCAGGGGCCAAACTCATGCTGAAGTGGCTTTAGCTTCTTACTGCTGTGCTTTAACCCGCTGCACCACCAGGGAGGACCCAATTTTTCTATTCTTAATGGCCATCTAAATTTCCAATAATGAAGATACTATTTGTGATGGGGTAAAAACGGCTGAACAGCAGTAGCATGTGAATGCTCCTCCTACCACGGATTGCCCTCACTCCCTGTTCATCCTCCCTGGTGGGTTTACCGAGCGCAGGGTGCGTGTGCGGTCATCCGCTAGCCCAGGGGCAGCTGGGGCCAGGAGTCCGCTGTGCTCTCACAGAGCGTCACTGCTAGGACGCCGTACCCCCTCCCCCCTCCCCCAGGCCTCTCCACTTCCTTCTGTCAGCCATGCCTTCCAGTAACTTCAGTCCAGTTTCTGTCACCTCTGCTCACCTCCCTGACTCATGAAAAAAGGGACGTTTAAGGAAAAACAAAGTAAAAGTGGGTTGGTCCATGCAGTCTGGGACTGAAGAGTGGGTTGCATGGAAGACAAGCAGGAGGGCTGGGAGTGAAGTCAGGGCCAGAGTGGGGAGACGTCTGGGACAGATGGGTGTGAGAGAAGGCAGGGAGCAGGTGTTACCAGAGGGCATTTGTGCGGCAACAGTTGTTTTAGAAAGAAGCAACTGAAGGACTTGTGTCATTTGATTAAAAGAATTTTTTCAAAAGAGTTAAGAAACACAACTCATACAACTCTGAATGAAGACATGCAGAAGCTTTTATTGAACTTATTAACTAATTACAGAATCGATAAGATGTGAAAACTGGTGCACAGGGCGTTGGAAAGCTACGTATCTGTAGGTGGCTTAATACATTGCAGGGTTCAATATAAAGCTAATGAATGAATGTTCAGTTCAGCTTAAAATGTAAACTATGGGGTCTAGTGCCCAGCAGAGAGAAATTATTTACGTCTCCCCTCAGCAAAATTCTGCAAGTTGATTTCTATCCTGAAAATAGATTAGATTAGTAAATGGAAGGTCGAGCCTAGCTGTGTACTGATAAGAAATAAAAACAATTCTCTCTTTAAAAATTTTTTTTTCATCTTTTGTTTTTTTATAACTGAGTAGGTTGCATTATGGATATAAAGAAAGGAACAGACAAAACTGATCCAAAACAAACCTTGAAAATCTCACTGCAGAATTGAGACTTCCAGAGGGGGAGGGGCCGGGGGAACTTGGTGCTGGGTGTGGAGTGTGACCTACATCTGAAGAATGCAGACCTCTACCTCTGGTATGACACAGTGTTTATGCTTAATGTGACCGCAGTAAGAAGTAATACATTCTTAAAAGACTTATTCTTGACTTTAGGACTGTGTTCCTTCAGCCATGTTATTCTTCCAAAACTGACTATTACAGTTCTGGGTTTAATGATTACACAGGAATAGTAAGTGCGGAGCCCAAGGAGGATTCAGTTGTCTGAAATGTGGAAGACAGAGCTGCAGATGTCACTAGGAGGCCACTAGGAGGCGGGAGTGAGGGGCCGTAGCTCAGGTACCACTGGCCACTGACCATGCAGGGGAGAGGTAAGGTTCTGAGCCCCGTCTTTGAGCCACTGAAGACAGAAAGGGCAGTGAGTCTAGATAGAGAGTGCAGGGATAGAACCCACGGCCCGCTCTTTGTCGCCGAGGACCGAATGTGCTGTGGGGAAGGTCTCGGGCCACATCTCTGATGTGGGATGAACTGACAGTGCTGCCTACATGGGGGCTGGAGATAACTGGAGGGCTGTGCTCCTTTCTTATTGCTGCTGTAACAAGTTGCCACCAACTGGGTGGCTTACAGAAGTACATATTTATTATGTAATGTTATGTAATATTATAATATTATGTAATCTTATATTTACTATGTTATGGTTCTGGAAGTCAGAATCCAAAAATCAGTTCCGCTTGGCTAAAATCAAGGCGCCGGGTCACATCATGGCCGAGGGGATTCTGGGTTGCTCTAGTCTGGCATCAAGCCCACAGGCTTCTTGTTTGCTGTGTCCACCCCTTGGACCTCAGCTGCAACGTGGTGCAGGACCAGGAAGCCCCTGGAACCCGGTCTAAGGTTTCACAGCAGAGACCAGGCTGCGGGCTTTGGCCACCGCTTGGGTGCCAGGGAGGGGGTCCGAGGTTCTCAGCACATTTGACCCTGTAACATCTGGTGTGAGCTTTGGGGCCTTTGACCAAAGGGCAGAGTGGGGCTCAGTGCAGTAGGTCTGACGGGCCCCCCAGGCGGGTTTCAGGCGACATGGCCCCAGCCAGTGTGGCTTGGAAAGCTGTGCCCGGGACTCAGAGCATGGGCAGCTCTAACCAGCTCACACCATGTCTTTGTGTTCTGTGTCAGGACGCTCAGAAGCCACGTGGGCTGGGTAAGCCTGGCTCCGGAGCCCAGGGTCTTGCTGATGAGTGGCACAGGGGAGGGGGTCTCAGCTTTTCCATGAGGTCTTTGCTCCCCAGAACACTGGGTTAACCCAATCACCTAGACACCCGGCTGTGTTACCTCGGGGGCTTGGCCACATGGCTAATCACCCCCAAAGGAAGCTGAGAAGTTACGTGGCTGGGCTGTGTGAGGCTGTTTCCTCCTGCAAGTTCAGCTTCCTGCTGAAGATCGGACCTGGAGATTATACCAGATGCAGTGCTTCTCTGTGCTGCGAGGCATAAACATGCAGCCCAAAGGGACACGGAGGCATGATGTGTCTGCAGGTGCCGAGAAGTTATGTGGCTGGGCTGTGGGAGGCTGTTTCCTTCTGCAGGTTCGGGGGACACGCTGTGTCCTTGTGCTTTCCAGCTTCCCCAGAATACTCGCCTTCCTGGCTTGTGGCCTCACATGGCTCCAGCCCTGCCCCGTGACCTTCGTGACCTTGGTCCTCTCTCCTCCTCTGGCTCTCCCCTCCTCCCATAAGGTCCTTTGCGAGAAAATCGGCCGGCCGCCTGCATTATGCAGGGTAATTGCTCCATCCCAGCACCCTCTTCCCATCACATCCTTTTTGTCCTTTTTGCCTCATAAGGGAATGTGTCAGCTCCAGGGATGAGGTGGGGGCGTGGGGGGCAGCAGCCCTTGGCCACCCCCTCAGGGCTGGTCCTGAGCCCCGGCGTTCAGCAGCTTGCCCTGGAACGGTCTGGCTTGCTCTTCCCTGATGAAAGGGCACAGGTTATTGAAATGTTACATAGTGCAGCGAGCGGGGCTGCCAGGGTGATCTCACTGGATTGCTTTTTAATATGATTCACTTGAGACTATGACTGTGACCGCGGAGTCTGAAGATTTCCATTCCTCTCGCTAACCCGTGATTTTGTCAACTGAAACTTGACTGGCAATTTGAAAAGGATCATCTTTCCCTTTCTATTTTCTCATTTCACACTGATTTATTGCAGGTTGTAGCTTATAGTCTTAGCAAATAACACTATTTGTTGCTCACTCTGGTGCTGTGTCCTCCGGGTATTCCCCGGCACTGAGAGGCCTCTGCGGCGGCCGTTCTCCCAGGTGACGCTGAGCACAGACGGGCTCGGTCTCTGTACAGGGCGTCCACCCCTGCGGCTGCCCGGGTCCTCCAGACGGCCTGGAACAGCAGCAGCGGAAGCCTCTGGGCCTCGCGAGGTCCTGGTGGGCTGTGGTCCGCCCTGGCCGCAGCGTCCAGCCAGCAACTCGCTCGTGCCCCTTTCTCTCCTCCGCGGTCTCCCTGGGTGTCTGAGGCCTTTCTCTGAAAATGGCGCTCAGTAACAATCGCTACAAGGTTAAGATTTTGATGGGGAGAGGGTGAGATAAACAGTGACAGACAGTCCCACCATGGTCCCCAGAGAGACACGAGGAGGGGCTGTGGGGCAGCTCCTGGCAGAGCAGAGAGCGGCGAGCCTCCTCTCAGGCTCATCTCCTGGGGCAGCCCGGGCCCCTGCCAGGTCTGTGATTCCAGCCCAGGCGTCAGGGCAAGGCCTGCTCCCTCTCGTGTCTTACTCTTGAAGCTCAAACCTGGAGCAGAGCTTCTGGGTGTTACTAGATGACGTACGAGGTTCCCGCCTTCACACCTGCTTTGTTCTCACCTGGGATCCTGCGGAGGGGGTCCAGCTCTGAACAGGTGGCTGCGTGACCTTCCTCCGCCAAGATCTCCAGCGCTGGGTGACGTGGGGTCCGGGACAGGGCCCTGACTCTGTCCACCTTCTAGCAGCCCGCGGGGAGGTTCAGGCGGAACCAGCAGGGCCCTGCCTTTATGGCCCAGAGGACGCTGAGCGGTGAGCCCACGGGCCCAGCGTCAGGGGGCGCTCTTTCTGCTGTCTTGTCTACTTTGTCTTCTCCATGGCGCCTGGGTGGTCAGAGAGCTAGATGTGAGTGTCCTTACCCTCCAGGGGGTCCCAGGGAGCTCCTGTGTGACCCCTGGGGGAACAGCCAGCCAGGGGCCTGAGCACAGGCAGGGCTGGCTGCCCTGCAGGGGCCTTGACCTTGGAAGAGTGTGCAGGGACTGAGCTTGGGCTGTGGCTTCTGAAGATGCTGATATGCTAGTTCCCTGCCTCCTCCCCCCTCCCCCGCCCTCCCTCCCCCCCCAGCTCTTCCTTCTCCCTCAGATCAGTGATTCCCACCCTGCTTTTACAGCACCCCGGAGTGTCCCCAGTTGTCTCAAGGGTTGGCACAGAACTCTCGAAGCTGCAGACAGAAACCAAACATGCAGGATGCAGCAGTTTTAGCTGAGTTTGTGGGAGAGGAGGAAGGAAGTGCTTCAGGATCCAAGCAAGTGAGCTGGGTGTCACTCCCCAGAAGGCTGGCTCCCGCTTGGGAAGACAGAGCTGGGCCCACAGGCCGGGGTCTGCGCACAGTAGCTTGGGTGAGTGTCCGGGCGCTACTGCCCAAAGGCAGCCACATACTCCTTTCTCCTCTTTTCTATAGAAAATAAAATGTTGTTATAGATGAACAATGTCATACAAAAAAACCAATCAGCAGAAGACCAGCAAGCTGAAGCAACACCTCAGTAGAAGCACCTGTACAGCAAAGCCCAGCTGTGGTGTGGCTGAGCCACAGGCTGCGGGAGGGGCTGAGGGCTGGCAATGACCTAACCGGGCCAGCGGGGCTCCAGGTTGCTCAGCTGGGCACTGAGGGCTGGGCACACGCCATCTCCATGTCTGTGAAATGCACGTGATGAGCATCGGGACCTCATGAAGTTGACAGACTTTATCGCAGGTTCATGGAGACCTTTGAACAGAGTCTGGCGCCTGGCGAGTGTTAGGTAGTGTGTGCCACGTGTGATATCGGGGCCTGCTAAGCACCAGGAATGTGTCAGGTGGGCTCCTGGTGGATGATGTCCAGAGCAGAACACCGGGGAGAGAGGTGAATGTAAACAGGGCTCCAGGGTGCATGACAGAACCGACCTCAGGAATGGCAGCAGGGTGTGTAGCGTGTACCTGCAGCCAGCTCTGGGACCACCAGCTCTCACCCCGGGCAAAGGCCAAGTGCGGACTCGTACAGAGTGTTGTGGTGCTGGGACCAAACTGGGGGTCACCCTCATCCCCAGTGTGGACTTTCTGACTTGGGAAACTAAAGGAATAAGGTTTGTGCCTAAGCCTCTGGCAGCTGAGTGTGTGATGCCCCATGGGGTGGGAGAGAGGGCCAGGGAAGCGAGGGGGCGGCGCCCAGCCTCTCTCGGCTGTACCCAGGATGGGCACACCTAACTGGCCAGGCCTGTTGGGTACCACCCTCCAGCCTCTCAGTCTCTGCATGCTTGTGTTTATTTTGCACCTTGGTGTTTCCAAATAAAAAAGAAAAATAAGGGGGAAATCAATAAAATGTGAAAGGCTCTGGTATGCTGAGTTCCCTCAGCTGTCCAGCTTACAGCTCGTGCAGGCCCAGTCTGGCCTGCATTCTTGGAGAGGACTCCTGCTGTTTAACAGCATTATGTGCATAGAATGCTTATAGCATTGGCCCTTGCAGCAGTGAACACACTCATGCGTGTGAGTGAGAGAGACAGACAGGTGGGGGGGCTGAGATTGAGGGAGAGTGAGGGTAATGGAGGGGATTAGAGTGTGGACACTGTTTTGAGGGTGCACCTGGTCTCCTGAGAGGCCACAACAGCTTTTGGTGAGTGACGTTGTCTCTGTGGGGCATCACGCTACATCAGTCTTCCTGGAACCTTGACTAATTTTTGATTCTCTGGTTCTGTGAGCCAAGCATTAGATAAAGTACCAAAATATACCCTTCAGTTTATAGAGAAGTAGAAGGTGTTCAAACACAGAATCAAAATAAAGGATAATTTTTCATGTTCCACTGAAACCTCTCATTTTCCAGCAGCGCAGAGGCAGCGGCAGCGGCGTTAGCCGTCTCCCGGAGAGAGCCGCAGGCCTTGCTGAGCTTCCCTGTGCAGGGGGGCACTCGGGATTCGCCTCTGTCCACAGCAGTGTGGGCTCAGGACAACCCACTGCCGCTTGCCTCTCTGTTGGGCAGGGAGGTGGGGGGCTGGACGCTCCTCCACAGACCCCTTTGAAGCAGAAAGGAGCCACTGGCCACTCCACGCCTTCAAGCTCAGCACTTCCAGATGCTGTCTCCGGCCCTTCTGCTCCTGTGTCCGCCCATCCGGTGTCTGGCCTCCTGCTCTCCCCGTTGATCAGGGCCTTCCCTCCTCGCTCACTGCTGACCTGGCGCTCAGGTTCCTGCAAAGGCCTCGGGGCCCCAGTTCCCAGTGCAATTCCCCTGCCCGTCTGGTGTTATTCTCTACATGTGGCCAGCTGGTTTGGGCATGGAGTGTGTGCAGTGATCTAACTCAGATAAGGATCTGAACGCTGGCCCCGTGGAGACTGCAGGGGTCCTCCCTGCTCTTCTGCCCTGCTTCGAGGCTGTCCTTGACGGTCCTCCCCGCAGCCCCCACCCCACCATGCCTCCTTCTCCCTGGCACTCTTTTTGGATCTCTTCTATTTTTCCTCCAACACTCAGCAAACACTCTGCATACCTTCTCCATCCCTTTCTGTTTTCCTGCTCGTCCCTCATCCAAAACCCACCCACTCTTGTCCGGTGCTTGATAACACGGCCGCCTCCTCATGTGTCTCCTCATCTCCCGGCTACGTGATGAGAATAGAAATAGCTACAACATATTGATCATTTACTGGGAGCCAAAGATTGGATCAGGTGCCTCATAAATACTACATTACATTCAGTGTGCTCAGTTTAACTAGTAAATAACAGTGCCGGGAAGCAAAACTTTCTGTAAAAGCTCGTAACCAGTGTCCTCACTGCACGTGGCACACAGTTGCTAAGGAGGTAGTTATGCAAAGCGCCAGTAGCATGAGCAAGCCGCTGATTCTGCCCCGTGACCCTAGCGTACATGCCCGGCATGGTACGGATCACATCATCCAGGGTCAACTAAGCCATCTCTGCCTGACATCTTTGAAGGATAAAGAGTTAGACAACAGGGACAGCTCTTGCCATCTGGTTGAGTAACCAGTGCTATAGCTATCGGTCTAGAGATCTGGATTCTGGTCCTGGCCCTCTGAATCCCCCGTGGGGCCTTGGGCCCCCAGCCACTGTAGGGGCGAAGAGAAAACCTACCCCTCTGGGTTCTCTCTGGATGGTCCAGCTATCAAAGTAACGCTGGACAGGTTAGCAGCAGAAAGGCACATGTTTAATTCACTTTGTATGGAGGATCTGATGGGTGTAGATTCTGAAGCCAAGAGGACAGATGGGGGGAGTTGTTTCTCTGTCTCCTCACATGGGGAGTGGGGAAGGCCTGGGGTTTTGAGGAGCTGCTCTGTCATCATGTGTCTGCCCTACCGTACAGGCGGGTTTCTCCAACATTAAAAATCCTGACTTGTGGTAACACCTCCAGCTTCCATCCTTCCAGGTAGTTAGGGGAGTGGTAAGAGCAGGGCTTGGACTAACCGTAGCTTAAAATAATCCACGTGCCAAAGTGACTCCCCCCTCCCCCCGGGGGGCTCCCATTTCCACGTCTGTGTGGAAGGGGTTGTGTGCAGGTCCTGCCAATGCTGACGTTCTTGATGCTTTTCCTTTGGTTGCCTGGGACAAGGCACTCAGCTAAGGCTGGCAGTGCCGCAGTCGAGGCGCAGCTTGTTAGTGAGGATGGCGTCACTGCCAAGGCCACTGTGGTCACGGGTGCCCATTTGCCAGTCTCAGGAGAGCAGAGACCTCGAGGAGTTTGCTCGAGATGAATAAAAGATTTCTCCATCCACTGTCAGCGGCAGAAGCTGTGGCCCAGAGCTGGCACACTGGCGGCCAGGCAGTCCTCAGCCTCCTCACTCAGCCAGCGCTAATTCTTCCCCGAGCATCTCTTCACGCACATTGTGAAATGAAGGCCCTGTCTTTGAGGGGGAGCTCTGCATTTCCTCACGAGGAGGACGCCAGACGCAGGCGAAGCAGATGTGGACACGGGGGTGCAGGGAGGTGGAGGTGGCTCCTGGGAACTGCCCCCCCCCCCCCCCCGCTTCATCCGGCACCACCCTCGGCCGGCTTGGCTTGGGCTTGGAATGTGTGCGATAAGCTCTTGCACATGGAGATCTAAGTGGCTGCGGGGGTCATTTGCATTTTTAACCAAAGGGATACATAATTAATGGCAGCTCTCCAGACATCAAATGGACTTGGCTGTACTGACCTGGGGCCTGTTTTATCAGAACAGCAGAAAGGCGAGAGCACGGGTCTGCTGGGGAGAGGCCGAAGAGCGGGATTAAAAAGTGAGATTTCAGGGGCCTGTTTGATCCATGAGGTTAGTGCTACATAGGTCTGTTCACGGATTCCTTATCTAAAGCATTTAAGGCAAATTAGCAAGTTTAGTTGTCAGTAAAGGGTTTGATAGATGCCTGAGTAGAGGGAGGTTAAATTCAGCCCTGAAACCTAATGTTGGCCAGCAGGCCTGAGCTGGTGCCCAGGGAGGCGTCCTTCCCAGGAGGGCAGCACAGACAGCTCAGTGCCCAGCCACGGAGCAGTGGCTGAAGGCGGGACACGTGTCCACACTGGAGGACGATGGGAGGGGAAGGGTGGAGGTTATGCTGAGGAAATTGAGTCAGATGGAGAAAGACACGTCCCTGATGATTCCCCTCTTGTGTGGAACAGAAACAAAACAAGCGGACAAAAACAAAACAAATCTTGAAATCTGACTGCAGAGCCGAGGCTGCCAGAGAGGGAGGAAGAGGGCACCCAGGAAGGCGGCGGCCCTGCGGATGGAACTGGAGGCTGCTGGGCTTTGGTGGTGCGCCAGGTGGGGGGGTGCAGAGTCGCGGTGGGGCCCTACACCCCTGCGTCATACACAGTGCTGTAAACCGGCGCTACCTCGGTTCCCACTAAGAACAAACCGACCAAACCCAGCTAGGCCAGCTGGGTGGTGGCTGAATGGAGTGGACAGGGGCCAGGTGTTGGGTGTGACCCTCTGAGGTCCACATGCGGGTGGAGTCTCTGCAGGATCAGATGCCCCGGCCCGAGCTCTTCTGGAGGGCCTGTGTCTCGGGCCTGCGGCAGTGCTGGTGCGAAGTGGCGTGGGTTCCCCACAGCCCTGTCTGCAGCAGGGTCCTCCCTGCCAGGCATCTCTGCAGCCTGAGACGCAGCCCCCTGGGCCAAGCAGGCATGGGCGCCCTGGGGCGGGCAGGCCCTGACCTTTCTCTCTGCACAGCCACGGGCCACGCCTGGCTTTCCACCCTCGTGTCATCGTACAGCCTTTTCCCGATGTCTTGTCAGACTTTGGAAAACCCAGAGTAATGACCATGATTTATCTTCTTAACCCCCCGCCCCCATGGCCTCCCATTATACTTAGAATAAAATCCAATTTCTGCATGATCTCACCCTCCATCTCCTCCCTCTCCCCGCCTCCCCGCCACTCATGCCGCAGATGGTGGGGACTCGCCTTCTTTCTTCCCCTCCATGGCACGAGCCCCCTTCCACCACGGGCCTGCGTTTGCCGTCCCCTCTGCCGAGAAAACCTGCCCTCTGATGGCGCACGGCTGCCACCCTCTCGCCGTTGGGGACCCCCTCGGAAGTTTGTGCATGGTGTGCTGCCTGACCAGTCAGCGTTCAATAGGATGTGAGCACCAGGAGAAAACTCCTGGGGACCTAGTTCCTGCTGGCTGTCTGGTGCCGAGGCCGCGCATGAGTGAGTGGCGAGGGCAGCAGGAGCTGCCCTGCTTGTCGAGCACGTACCGCGTGTCACACCCAGCCCAGGTGGCGCTGCTGCTGCCCTCGCTTTAACTTACGTTCCTGTAGGTTACGTCCATTTTCCTTTCTGTAGTACACACAGCATCCAGGATTGAAACCCAGGTATGTCCGGTCTAGAAACCCGTGTCCAGCCTCTAAGGAGTAAGCGGACACCCGAGTGTGCTGTCCGCTGCCCAGCTGCCAGTCCTTTCGGCTGACCACAGCTCGCCCCTTAGTGTCCAGGTGCAGTCACACCGGGGTTAGGACTTTCACATGACTTGGGGTGGGACCCGATTCAGTCCCTAATATGTCTCATGGGAAAACGTTTTTCCAACCCCTTAACATTATCTAGGTGATTAAGATATAAAAGTTTAAGTGCCTCAAAAGAAGACGTTCAAATTTATGGTCTCTGCCCCCAAGGAAGGTTGGGTTTCAGATCTTTGAATCATTGAACTGTATGCTCTATTAATGATACTGGGGCCTTCAGAAGGAATTCTGGATGCCCCTGTGGAAGCCCCGGGGCTCCCAGGGGCCACTGGGACAGACGCATACTAAGAATGTGTCAATTGGATAATCAATTAGCTTAATTTAAAATTGGCAGCCACTGAAATATTAAATGTGAAAGATGCTACTGGAAATTGTTTAGGCTGCAAGTCACATCGGAAAGATGTCTGCATCAGCATTATGTCATGCTTTGGTCTCCAAAATTTAAGCAGAATGTGAAAAGCCTGGAGAGGGTCCAGCAATGAACAACAAGGGCGAATTAAGGGATAGAAAATGATGCGAGGAGGGAAAGTGATAAGAGTTGTGTTTTTCATTTTAAAATCCCAGTGCCCAAGAGATTATGGCAAATGGGTAATTTACTGTCTTTTAGGGACGTTAGAGGGAGAGTGCTGACCAACTGTTTAACATTTCCTTGGAAAATTTAATAGGAGTCACGGGCTCAAGTCCAGCAGAGGAAAGCTAGAGAAGACAAAGAATCATCATTTTGTTTTCAGCGGAATAAGCACTGGATTAGGCCAGAGTGAGCGGGGCCGGTGGTCCCGTATCATCCTTTGTCTGAGTGGCTCTGTGCAAGGCTCAGCCCCTTCCACCTGGTGGAATTCTTGATACTCATAAAATGATTTCCCCCATAGCTTTTTGTCCCTGGGGCACCTCTGGGCTCATGGGGTACAGTCCCCCCCCCCTGTGTTTTGCAGTGTCTTGCATGCTGCACATCTTTGTCACAAAGGGAGTTTTAGGATACCTTCTACTTCTTGGCCTCTCTCCCCAACTACATCTCTGCTCTTGGGACCACCCTGCAGCTTTTAACGCCTTCTCTGTAGAGGCCAGAGAGTCAGGTCACCTGTGAAGCCTCTTTATAGTCAATACCTAGTGGCTTTCTTGGTTACAACGCCGGTCACACCACCCCAACCCCTGCTCTGCCTCTCCATGGAAAGACACAACAGAGAGTTAATAGCATCCCCCACTGGGAGTTTAGAAACCTCTTGTAGGATAACAGACAGCCCGGTGGAAAGGAAGTAATGTTCACTGAGAGTCATCATTCTGTTAGTTTAGAGAAGGGGCTAGCAGAGTAGACGCTCTGGAACCCATCTCTGCCTTCCTGTCTGACTTCACCAGCCCTTCTGAGAGCAACCAGATGTCATCCTTCGTCCAGGTTTCAGGGTAGAAGGAAGTGCAGGCCCTGCCCCCTGGAGCTCCCAACACCTCATCCACGAGGATTTCCCAACTGGCGGGGACAGACGTCCAGCCCAAACGATGTTAAGCAAGGACAGAGGTGTGTGCAGATCACTGGCCTCACACCGGCCTGGGTTTGGGAAGCCAGTGGCTTAGGGCAAAACCTGGTGCTCCACTCCCTGGGCCATCTTGAGTCTCGGCCTTCTCCGAACACCCGTTAGAGACACAAGGGGAGGCTGCCCCGACAGCTGCTCCCCAGACACGGAGGCTGCCGCGCCCCTTCATCCCAGCAGGCCGCAGCCAGCGTGTCTCATTCTCCAGTGCTGTTTTTTTTCCCCCAAAGTAATATATAATTCGATATTAAAAACAAAATGAAAATTATTCATATATAATATGCACTTACACTCCTATTTTTTAAAGATTCACCAGAGACAGAGTGGGGAGCAGAACAGGCAGATCGACTCAAATACATTGCTGAGGGGAGCAGTGGGTGTGGGTCACCCCCCTCCCCCGCCGGGGATGGAACTCAGGCCCCAGTGGTGATAGTGCTGAGACTTCACCCCGAGGCCACCAGGAAGGCTCTCACAGTCACAGTCTTAATAAAAGCACTACGGTTCTTTTAAAATCACTCCTGCTCCTCCCTCCTTTGGCCTGTGCTCCCGTTCCGTTCCCTAGTGCACTTTCTAATAGCAGGGACCAGGCAGCTCCTGATTTCAGCACTTAGCACCTTGATGGACACACATAAATCCACATGAATGTTTACAGAATGCGGCCTGGGCTGTTTTTCCTCCTGGGGTGCTGTGCTCCCCATTCAGGTTGTGTCTTATGAAAGCTCTCCATGCCCCCCACTCCTCACTGCCTCCTCCCCACACACACACACTCTGCACATGACAAGGTCAACCCTGGGGTCATCTGCCTGGCCCACCCCCTGCCTCACACTGCAGTCCAAGCTCAGTGGGTGGCGTTGATGGCACCGTTGAGGTTTCACAGGGCTTCACGGGGTTGCAGGCTGGGGTGCAGACTGGGTCTGTCCCCTTCTCCAGGAGGGGTGTCTTTGTTTGAGTGTCTAGTGACGCACTCTTAAGAAGCTCTCAGTCCACCTAGCTTTGCATCCTCTCCCCCAAACCCTGTACTTCCAAGTACAAAACTAATAAAAGCATACTGCAAAAATTAAAGGGCAGAGGGAGGGAGGAAGAGAAGGGGAAGCTAAGAGGAAAGGAAAGCTGAGCTGAGGGTAGGGGTTGTGCCATGCCTGGGCTCGTGGCCTCTGGTCCTTGCATGTGCAGCTGATGGTGCTTTTTTTTTTTTTTTTTAACACAGTGGTGCCCACAGTCTAATTTAGCTGCTTGTTTATCCCAAGTGATTTCATGTAATTTTTTTCTACACAGAATTTACTTTCAATTTTCTGTAATTCCCCTCTCTGGGGCTAACACCTACATCTACTGCCTAAATATTGTAATTAGACCCAGAATAAATGTACGTGACGGGAGGTCAAAGGCCCTGCGCCCTCTCCCTCTGATTAGAAGATCTTCGAGATGACTTATTTCAAATGCTTGCTCCCGGTGCGTCTCTTAGAGCAGACTGATTCTTGCCCAGCAACAAAATTCTCTGTAAAAGGCAACTTGCTGGGGAAGGAGGGGTAATATCCAGTTGGAAAAGTACAGCTAGTTATTGCATGAAAAATGACAGAGGGGTGCAGCCATCACCCCTCCTGCCACTGCCCTGCTCTGAAAGGCTCAAGGCCTTCTCAGAATGGGCCGTGACCACCAGGGGTTCTCCTTTGTATTGTTGCTTTAGGGAGAGCAGCCCACAAGAAGCATGGCCCCTGGGCACCAAAGCTCAAGGCAAGGACCCCTGCCTGCGCCCAGCTCAGCCCTTGTACCCAGGCGTGGGGCAGGAGCAGGAAGGGCCTGCCTGCCTCCGGGGCTCATCTTCGGAGGAGGAGGCCGCTGCCGGGGTGACTGTCCCGAGCCTGCCCGGTCCTTGTGTGTCTAGGGAGCAGCACCCTGGGGTGCCGATGTGTGGGTGATCTCTACAGTGATCTAAGCAAATAGTAGCCTTTGGAAAGAGCCACAGACAGCATTGAACAATGAGGACACGTGGTGACATGGGAGGGGCGAAGGGAGGGGCGCCTCAGTGGGCTTGGGGGACCTTGGCCCTCACCCGACAAGGCACCACGAGCACAGGGCTTGTTTCAGGCGTGTTGTTTCCTTCCCTCCAGGTCGCTGCACTTCCATCCGTAACGCTGTGCTGATGATAATCTTTCTTCTCTCTGCTGGCTTGATAAGGACGCAAACAAGAACTAACCACATACAGAAATTATTAATTTTCTTCCATGCTGTGATGGTCAGGAATAACGTTCTCTGCATTTGGCTTTGAGAGAGCTTTTCGTTTATTTTTCAGTTTCCAAATGGATGCACCAATATGGTAGTCAATTTGGGAAATGCTACAAAGGACAAAGAATATGTTTCTAAGCTGCAGACCTTAAACACAGACATTTGTACCCCGGGCACCGGTTAAGAATACCCAATATTTTGTAACTTTCTACTTACGTCCTCATCTCTATTTTTTCCCAATTTCTTCCTCTGGATGGAGTTTTTGTAGTGAAATTGTCGGGGTTTACAGAATATATGCAGTTTGCAGTCTTTAGAACTATAAAAAATTTGCTTTTGAAAGGTTACTTTAGTTACCAGCTGCACCCAAAATTTAACAAAATGCCTTTTCCCCCTCACCTGCTCTTTGGAGGGTGTTCCCATTTCTAAAAATCTTGACAGTATAAAAATGGTACTTTCCTGTTGCAGTGCCCCCTTGTTTTGATTACTGAACAGTTTATTCGTTTCTCTCAGCTGGGCGGTATCTTTGCTCTGCTTTGCTGTTGACATAATAAAGTGGTTTGTGAAATAACAGGTCTTTGCATATTGAAGACATTAACTTCTCAGCACATGTTCTGCAACTATTTCTCCAACTTGTCACTCATCTTTAAATTTTGACTATGATAGGTTTGACGGACAGTTTTTTGAATGATTAGTTAAATTTTTCCAATTTTTTTCTTTTATGGTATCTGCAGTCACTTCTGTGCTTAAAGTTCTTTCCAAACCAAAGCCCATGCAAACATCTCTGTTTTCTTCCAGTGTTATTACGGTGTCAGCGCACACTTTTTTTTTAATCCATCAAGAATTGAATGTTGACTGTGAGTTAGAGATTCGACTTCATTATGTCTCAAGAGGCTATTAGTGCCAGCACCCGGACAGCAGTGCCATCGCCTTTCTGCTTTGCTTTGAAAGGGGGCATCTCACCGCCAGCTGCCCTCCCTGAACTTTTCATTCTGCTGCTTTGATCTGTCCCTAGTTCTATTTCCATTGTTTTGGTTCCCCTAGCTTTTTAATTCACTTGAAAGTCTGAAAAGTCAACACTCCATGTTGCCTTTCCCAAATATTTTTGGGGGCTTTCCTATGAATTTGGATAATGTTAGCTAGGTTCCAAAAAAAAAGAAATCTCATTGGAGTTGCATTATTGTAATAGGGTGACACAGAGAAAAGTTGAATGTTTACAAGTTTTAGTATCCCATTTCAGAAATGTAGAGGCCTCCAGTTAGTCTCCTCTCATTCTCAGTAAACTTGAGTAATTTTCTCTAATAAATTCTGCACAGTGCATAGACTTTTCACATGTTCATTTATTGTGTAAACTAGTATAGTTTTTGCCATTGTGTTTTTCTGTTCTCTTACATCTTAACCAGTTACCTCACTCAATTCTAAATAAATCCTAATATAATTTTGAGAACTGTGACTTTTTTCCAAGGGGGTTAAAAAAAAGGTTTATTTTTCTCCGCTCCATTCTCAAGTTTTTTGTAATGCTGTTTGGCTTTCTTGTTTGATTGCAAGGAGACCCGGCAAAAGAAAATGGCCCATCTTTACCTTAAGAGTAAAAGAAAAGAATTATAATAGTAAAAACAACTTGGGCTTAAAATGATATGGGTTGTTATTTTGAGATACACAGTATGTAGCACATAATGGAAACACTCCATCCCTGCTTGTCAGGTAGCGACGGTGCACTCGGAGCATAGATGTGCCTTTCCCACGTCTGTGAAGCAGCTAGCTCTTCACTTTTGGACTCAAATATTCCAGCAGTTGGTTAAGAGTGGGCTCCAGATCCAAGCTCCTAGCCACAGACCTGACATTGCCAATTATAACATGTGAGATTGGGAACAAATTATTTGGTCTCTTTATATTGATTTCCTCGCCTTCAAATCAGGATAATAATAGTTCCTCGGTCAATATGAGCTGTTAGCTATTATCACCGTGGCTGTTGCTACCCCTGTGCAACTCCCTCCCTGCAAATAAGTCATCGCTGAGTACCTGAGAGAGTCTTCCTCGGTCAGGCATGCTAGCCTTCGTAAAAGTACAGTGCTAGATCTGCTTTAGGAAGGTTTTTCTTAGGGTTTTTTTCTTTGCATACATTACCATGAGCTAGAACTGTCTTTTTAAATTTATGTGTTTTGCTTTTCATAGTTCTTATCAGTGGTAGTTTGCTTTATAAGCTGAGTTACGAATCTCCACTCTGGGGAGGGCAGTGCACTGGACTATGGTGATGACACAGGGTGATTTGGTGATTTAATCCATGGGGATTACAAGTGAGATGAAAAATGCACAAAATGATGTAAAAATAAACTATTGAAGAAAAAAATCTCCACTCTGTACTGTTAAATATTATTTGCCACTATATGGATTTTAGATCTGATGTTACTTTTTTGTTGTTTTTTCTGATATCCAGCTACCCAAGAAATATTGAGCATATTCTGTCTTCTAAGCACTGATTTTTATTTGCCCACCCCTTAATTTTTTTCTGTTCTCTTTATCCTCTGTGTTTTGCTTATTTAAGAAAAAAGCAAGTGTTATTAGTTGACCCAATCTGAGTCTTTTAACTCACGTATAGTTAATATCATTATATTTAGGATTTAACCTATTCATATTAATTATGTGTTCTGATTAGAATTAGACCAAGGGGATCCGAATTTAATTTTCTGAATTTGTGCTTCCATTTTCTCTTTGCTTTCTGTGTTTTACCCTCTGATTTGTTACTTCATTGTCATCTGTTCATGTTTTATGTTGTGTTTCTAATTCTTAAATCTCCTAAGAATTACCTTTGTAGCATTTTAGTTTACCTTTCTCTAATCCCCAAATTCACTGAGATAATGTCTTCTGAATTCAGTGTGAATTCATTTTAATTTTAACCACCATTTTCAAGTTTCTGTCCTTACCCTCTACATTTTTCAGTTTCTCTTAGATTTGTATTTTGATACAAATGATAGCAATGCCAAATTTTAAGAAAAATTTTAGTCTTTCCTTTCAAAAAAAAGTTGACAGGCATTTTTTGTGGCTTATCAACCAATATAACAGCATTTATTTAGTTTAACTATTGGTTACTTAGTTTCATGCCTTACTGGAGGTTCTTTTGTAGTTTCAAACGGTATTAACTTTGTTATATCAGATTAGTTGTATTAATATTACATTTTCAAGCAATGCTTTTAAGAGTACAGGACTTTTATATTGCATGTCGATAATACAAATACAGTACTTTTGCACATGAAAGTCAATTCTCCTGGCTGTACTTCTCAAATAACATTATTTTCTGTTACAACTATAGAGCAATTTCTCCATCTTCCAATATTTTATTCTTTGTTCCAAAATACAAATCTAAAGAAGGCTTATTTTGTTTCCTTGCAGAAAATAATTTTGATGTTTTTCTTTGATTTTCTTGCTGGAACCACTTGTACTTTATCTTTGTTACCCAAACATTTTGTTTGGTAAGCATAAGTATAGATTTCTTACCACTTTATCTTCTGGACCATGATGAACTATTTGAATCTATGCTATGGTCTTTAAAAATGCTTCCTCAGCAGTGTGGTAATTAGTTGTTCTGGTTTGCCTGCTGAAACTTTACGTGGGGGCATCTCTGTGCCTTTTCTACCCTCTGTTCTCTCACCCTGCACTGAGAGAAAGCGTTTGAAGTTTGCCTCCCATGTGAGTATTGAGCTTTGTGCCTTTTCAGTTGTGTTCGTTACTGGCTCCTGTGTTGCTGTTACTGCCTTCTACAGATTCATTTTCTGTCTCTTGCAGTTTCTAAATGATGCCACATTTGACTTCCCACTCTTGTCCCTTCATTCCCTTCTTTTGAGTTTTGATTCATTCTGCTGTCTTTCTGTCTATCCTTCTCTATGATTTTCTGCATCTTTCTCAGAAATGTCATTTCTGAATCCTATTGAGGTGCAGACGCTGTCCTGAATGTTCTTCCAGATCCTAACGCTGGATTTCAGACCTTTCAAGTATGCCTGAAAGTAAGGTTCAGGGTCTTCAGGGTGACAAGTTCCCAGGTATAGATTCTGCCCAGCACCACCCTACTCCCTTGCCTCAGGCTCATGGCAGGCTTAAATCCTTCACTCATCCGTGAAAAAAAGCGGCCCAGTCCCCAGGTTGTTTGCCAACAGACGGGACCTTTAAGTAATTGCTCTTGTCCTGTTGCCCTTCCACTTGGGTGACTGAAGACCAGTCACTGGACTCGGTGCCCACCTGTAGGCTTGGAGGAGCGCAGGGGTTCTGTTTAGCGACTGGCTATTCCTCAGAGGTGCTGACATCCAGTGGGCGGAGGGCAAACTGCAGTTCTCAGAGTGCACTGCTGTTTGTCGGCGCCCACCGATGCCCCAGGGGAAGCCAGCCGACCCTGCCCATTCTCATGTGGAGCATGGTCTCTCCAGACACAGTTTCACTCTTGTCTCTTGTAATTAATAACTAAGGATGGTGGAAAGAAATAGTTTTGTACTGTTAAATATGTATGCATGTATATATTTGTCATTAAATATATGTGAAGTGCGTCCTTCCCTGGCTGTCAAACCCACATATCCGTGTGTGTGTGTGTTTCTGTATGTACAGGTAACAAAAACGCCACACTTGAAGTCTGGGATTAGATATCATCATAGCAGAAGGCCCAGCCAGAAGAACTGGCAAAGGCGCAGGTCTTGAAGAGGGACGCGTGATTATAGAAAACCCCACTGAGTTTTTTCACATCATCTGTCTATTCAAGTCCTACCTGGCTCACTGCAGTATCCTGAGCAAAATCCATTACTCTTCTTGTTATAGGTACCTAAGTACCTCTATACGTATGTGTGACTGGACGTATTTACCTTCTTTACAGTGTGTCATGCATAATTCATGATGCAGAATGGAAACGGCTTTGAAAACACAGGCACACCGCCTAAAGTACCATTCAGGCTACGCAAAAATGTTGAAGTCTAACATGTAAGAATCTTGGAGGAGGTACCCACATCATTCTGTGTCAGATCACTCTGTTAAAACAGACATTGAAAAATATATATATATTGGACAGAAACTGAATTGACATCGCAAGTCTGCAGTCCACTTGCGACCCAAGCTCTCTGGTGGGACAGTTGCTCTCCCTCCCTGCGGCTCTCTCCCAGCGCCGTCTGGCCATCAGCAATGCTGCACTGAGTTTGACTGTGCGCCGGGCTGTGTGGCCAAGAGCAAGAGGCGGCAGACACAGAGGAGACACCTCGAGGAGGGGTTGGGCGGGGCAGAATGTGGGCAGTGGGCTGGGGGCTCTGGCGCCAGGAGCCTGCCCCTGCCTGGAGTGCTTCCACAGGGCTGTCCTCATGCGGTGCGCCGAGTGGGCTGCAAGAGCAGAGCCTTTCTCAGCTAAGCTTGAAGAATGAGGTCACAGCAGGGGAAATACAAGGGGAAAGAAGGGACCTTGCAGAATGCTGATGGAGAACCAGAGACAGAATTATATCCAGGCCACCTCACTCCTGGACCTCCCTCACTCCTGGACCTCCCTCACTCCTCCCTCTCTCCTGTCTTGACTGGCCCTCCATTCCATCGTCACATCTCCCCACCCCCGTGTCTTCCTGCTCGGCCCCACCATCGTCACTGCCAGGTACACACGGTACCCTCTGCCCGGTCTCTTTCTGCTGCCTCTGCTTCCTGCTAGCTGAGGTCTGCCCTAAACTTCTGCTTTCCAGGCTGCCTCACAGCCTGTCTGGATGCTTCTTCTAAGATTCACATCTGGAGCAAACTGATTCATCACTTGAATCAGTGAGCGCAGCTTAATTCTTGGAATATGTCACTGGAGAGTCTTCTCACTGCCTTTGGGGCACGTGAGCTTCCTGATCTAAGTAGTAGTTGTCATGGGAAGTCATAGGGTGCCAAATAGGCTGCTGACAAGTTCTCACTTGTCTGTGCGGGAGACATTTTCCTTAGAAGGGGCTGAGGATGTGGTGAGGACAGTGGGTGCCAGGACTGGTGCCATTGTGCCAGCCCTGGGGGTTCAAGGCTGTGGCATGATGGCAGAAGTCTAAATTCTTGCCCTTATGGATCTTAACATCTGACGAGAAAGGAAAAAGTCACATGTGGCTCTGTCAGTGAATGGGGCCGGCCAGCACACAGTGTCCTGTGCCAGGGTCGTGGCCCACGGTGGGTTCCTACACTGCAGAGTTGCTGGCCTACTTGGGTCCACAACCAACTTGACTGTGCTGGAGATATCCTCGAAGGTACTGGCTGTGACCTTGGTGGAATGCAGGGGACGCAACCCGGGCCCAGTAACTGAGTTCCCGAAATCTCCTAGAAACCTCATTTGCTACAGAGGGACTGCAAGAAAGCCACCCAGAGCTGTACCGGAACGTTCCTTGAAGGGTGGTGGATTTCATGGCCCTGACTGCCCACGTGGCGGGATGCACAGTCAGCCCTGCGCCTCCTCGGGCCCTTTCTGGGCCTCTCTGGCAAGGCAGGCAGACTCCTGGGGCTGCATGCAGACAGGCCCACAGTAACACACACTAAATTTTATTCCCAGTTCTCTTGGAGCAGGAGATAAAATCTGGGTAGGGAGCTGAGTCTGTGCTTTTTCCTTCTGCTGGGAAAATTGATCTTCCTCAAGCCTCCTTACATTTCTGGGGAGGGCTGGCTGCAGCCCTGGGTGGGAACAACAATAACCCCCAGAGTCGCCAATTAATCATGGTGAGCTGTCAGCAAGGAACCACCTGGACTTTATGAGTTTGCAGCCCAACCTGGGAATATTCACACACAGTCCTTGGGGCTCCAGAGATGATTTTTGTGTGAAGAAATGGGTGGAATCACAATTGACTTACTGTTTGGTCTTTGGGGATCAGCAGCTTTTAACATGTGATGCCAACAAGTTGTTTTGGATAGAAACACTGAGTGCCAGGCATGGTGTGGGCAATCGTCTCTTGGTTAGCAGCTTGCTGGACTGGGGGGTGGTCTGACATTTCCCTCCATCGTCCACCATGCCACTTAACAACTCGTGATCTTAGACAAGTCAGTTGCCTTGCACAGACCCTCAGTTTCCCCCTCTGTTGAGTGGCGGTAATCCTGGGTGCCTACCTCTGAGAGTCATTGTCAGGGTTGAAGGAGATGACAGAAATACCTTGCACAGGACCCAGCATCATGTGGGCAGTTGCACATTAACCGAAGTCAAAGGACAGACACCAGATCTTGTGCCTGCTCCCTGCGTAGGAATCGTGGCATCTGGGGTTTGTGTGAGACATGTGGTAAGTGCGGCCCTCTAACACCACCTTTGCCCAGGCCAGAGTCGGCACCACTAGGGTCCACGCTCCTGGCCAGCAGCACTGGCCGGGGCATCACAGGGCTGGAGCTGCGGCTGCTCACAGCTGCCTTTGCGGCTGCTTGTCTCCGCTTGCTGACACATGCTGCTGTGTCGGGCCCATCATCCGATGACGCGCAGAGTGTAGCACCCTTTGCTAACGGACTCTGTTGTTAGGAAGTGAATCCTTTCCCAAAGGAAACAGTGGCAGCTCCAGCGGCCATATTCCGAGGTGACTGCAACAGCGAGAGCGCGTGCTTGGGATGAGTTGGTGTGTGCAGAGCGCTTCACTTCTCTGTGAGGGGATTCGGCTGCTGGCTGCTGAGTGAGGGGAGGCAGGCACTGGGAGGCAAAGGTCCCTCTTTGATAAAGAAGCAGAGGAGAGGCCCTCCCTGGTGGCGTAGCTGGTTAAAGCGCAGCACTGCGTGCTGGCCACAGCCACTTCAGTGTGAGTTCAATCCCTGCCCAGGAGCTGACCCACATGGCGGCAGACCTCTCCTGTCTCGCTCCCTGCTCCCCTCAGCAGTGTGCTTTGTCAGTCGACCTGTTCTGCTCCCTACGCTGTGTCTGGTGAATCCTCTCACTGCCCCTGCACCTCTGGCCTGTACCCCAGTTCTGTATGCATAGATAAATAAATATTTAGAGAAAAAAAAAGCAGCAGAGTTGAGCAGGAAAAGCAGCCATCTGGACATGGGAATGGGAAGCCAGGAGAGGTCTCTGGCCCACACGGGTCAGGAGGGCCAGGGCTTGGAGGGTGGCACCCCATGGCCAGGGTCCCAGCCCTGGGAAGACCCCCCTCCCCCAACAAAAGGAGCATCATTCCCAGGGTCTGAAGGAGGCTTACTTACCTGTGAGGATGGGCGTGTGATAGGGTGGCAGGAAAAGCCTGCATTTTGGAAACTGTCACCAGGTTTTGTTTTCATATGTTGAATTACTCTGAACAAGCATATTAGACAGCTGAAGTGGTGAAGGCAGCTTCTGGGCTAGCTCCAAAGCAGCCTTCTGATCAGCCCCAGAAATGACCAGTGGGCACCATTCTGCCTGCCTCATTGGGAAAACCATCAAAATCTGGTGCAACACGTGGCCTTGAGCATTTCTATTAAAAAAATAATAATAACAATAAATAAAAGCAATTTTCTATTTCTTGGTTTTTCAGGGCCCAGTCTCATTTATTAAAGATGAACGGTGCAGAAATACTTGCTCTTGTTTATCCAGTCAGCTGTTCTCAGTCCTAGAACAGAGGTGAATGCTCAGACCTGGTTCTCACCTGAGTTTGTGCCCTGACTTGGCCCTCACAGCTGCTCTCACCCTGGGCAAAGGGGGTCCCTGGTACACAGGAGAGAAGACCAGGTGTGAGCGTGGTTAGTGGGGTGTGTACTGTCCACCAAGGGGTCAGTCTGAAAGCTGTCCCAGCTTGTCCAGCCGGTTAGATTTTGTTCTTCTTTCCCTCCCCTCTCATCATCTTTTACCTGTTCATTCTTCTCGTTCCTTTGGGGTCAAGCTATTGATTTTTTTAGGGTGACAGGTTGATAGAATCAAGTCCTCTGTGCCAGTGTGTAGGAGGTACGTGATGTGGCGTCTGCCACATCCTTCGCGGCATTTGCTGGTTCCCAGCACAAGGTCACCAACTTGTCAAACAAATCTGTCACTTTGGGCTCCGGCAAGCACTGTGGGCTGGAGTTGGTGGTAGATGGTGAGCTAAACTTTTATAAGGAGGAAAGAACTTATTTCTACCCCATCACAAATCCCTGGACAGTCCAGTGAGTGGACACTTCTTTTATTTGTACAAAATAATGGTTAGCATTTTCTCCAAGATGGGGGTTTGGGCCACAGCTTTACTGACCTGCCTTTCAGTGAAGACTTCCTGGAGCATAAGGCCGCCCCCCAGCTACAAAAGAGACACTCCCTTGTCAGCATGGCGGGTACCCCGCTGGCACACACTGTGGGCTTCTGCAGTTGTCCCGCCTCACGTAACCCTACTTGAAGACTGTATTTCCAAGCAAGTGGGATGGGTGATTTGGATGGGGATGGAGAAGAGATGTAGTTTATTGGATTTTATCTTGCAACTGATTTGTTTCTGCCAGACGTTGATATGCGACCCTGATGCCGTGATTTCAGCCCTCGGGAGTATTAACGTTATAAACAACCTTCCGTTGCTTCATCTGCTAGTCGGAACCTTAATTTATCACGTAGACGTTAGAGTAGCTGTTTCTCATCCACTTGTTAAAAAAAAAAAATCGGCAGGTATAGGGAATGCATCTCTTCTTTTAAAAATTCTTTCTAAGGAATAAGAGCAAATTTATTCTGAAATATTTTCATCCCAATGGAAGTAAAAATCCTGCTTAATGGCCAGGCCTCTCCCTTGGGCTTTGATTAAGCAGGAACTGCAGTGATGGGCATTCCTTCTCTTCGCTGTTTGTTCTCTCCACTAGTCAGACTTCAGGAAGGAAAGCTCGTCTGCTCTCTGGGGCAGGTGCCTCTGGGACAGATGTCTGCCCCGGGGCCTGCGTGGCCACGGTGTGCGTGAGGACTCTCCTGACAGGGCTGCTGAGGGAGGCCCCGCTCTTGTCCTTGACTTTAGACACGATGCCCCTTCTGCCGTGCTCTTAGGGTGGAAAACAGAACCCTCATGGGTGTTCTTTTTACTGATTATAAAAACAAACATGTAAAAAGACTGTGTAACTGCGCCCGGCCAGTCCTCCTTATCATCCTGCTTCGGCTCCAGCCCCTTCTCTCCTCACGCCTGCAGGTTATTTCCACAAAACGGGCACCTTCCTGCACATTTTCTTCTGTAACCTAATTCTTTAAGACTGGACTCTGTATTTGTTTATTTATTGTTGTTTCAAAATACATACTCTGCATCTCTGCAAAGACACCACCATGATCGCGTCAGGGGGACAGCGGTCACGGCGCCTGCAGGGCCCTGCCCGCGACGGCCTGGCCAGGGCTGAGGGCAGCCAGCGAACACAGACCAGCACCTCATCTGCTGACCTCTGTGACGAGGGCTGTCGGGGAAAGTACAGGGCTGTGGGTGCCTGACCCAGCAGGGTAGCAGGAGGACTTCCCCGAGGACGTGGCTGGAAGGCTGAGGACCCAGCAAGGGCTGTCTGAACCAAGAGCCAGAGAAGATGGGGAACAGCAGGGGTGCTACGGGCAGCCGTGTGGCTTATCGAGGGAGGGAGGTGGGGGGCAGTGCAGGGTCCCAGGGAGGGAGGCAGGGGCCTGGTCACGCAGAACCCCATTTAAGGATGCTGGGGTTGCCCTCAGGCCAGTGGCGGCTTGGCCAGGGATGTGACGTGTAAGCTTCGCTGTTTGAAAGGATGATTGTGTAGTGCACACGGGACTGTGAGGCTGAGGTACGACGCACATAGAGCACCTTGCAGGGCTTGGCTGCCATGGGAGCAGGCTGCCAACTCGCCTGTTTTTCCTTTGTTTAACAGTTGATCAGCTGTGGTGGCCGAATGCACATTAAACGCGAGAAAGGCTGTCAGGCAGGCTGCCCTCTGGACACCGCCCCTTGCAACTGGACCAGGGTGTTGGGGAGGACTTTGGGGCAGATAATGGGCTCTGGTTTGGAGGTGTTTGGTTGTTGGTGCTTGTGGGAGAGGAGACAGCACATAGCCGGTTGGCAGAGTGGGCCAGGGATGCAGCAGCAGGCGGGGGCCGAGACCAGTACAGAGAGCCATCGCGTGTGGCAGCAAAGACAGCACAAGTAGCCGAAGTGCGGTGGCCAGAGTGTCCCTAGAGTAGGAGGAGAAGCCTGGTTCCCAGGAGGGTGCACACGGGGCTGGACCTCCCTGCCCCAGGCCAGCGGGCATTCCTGCAAGACAGCTTCTCTGTCCTCCACTCTGTGAGTCCAGTGGCAGGCAGCCACCGCTCTGACTGGGTCCCGAGAGCGCTTGTGGACTTCACAGGAATTCAGTGACCACTGGTTTGAAGCTGGCCATCACAGGAGCACCGGGGAGGCTGGCAGGTGGGGGCTTTTTTCCTTCCCTCCAGTTTTGCTGGTAGACAACTACAGGGACCCCGCTCTGTATACCCATCTTTGTTTCCAGTAACTCAACATGAGTCATTTTCCCCAGAATCTGAAAGGGACATTTATTTATTTGTGGTCACTTTGCTGTCTCATTTGAAAGTTTGTGAATTTCCAGCCTCCTCTGCTAATGAGGGCGTGAGCACCTGGCATGCTGAGGTGGCCGAGGAGATGGTGGACTTCCTGAGTGGAGGTTTATAGTCACTGCTCTGTCAGAGGACCACAGGCTGAGGACTTGCAGCGACACAGATTTACTGTCTCAGGTTACAGTAAAGGTCTATGGGTTGGAGTCCGCGTGTGCTTTGGTGGGTTCTCTTTATGGGTCTCATCAAGGCAAAGCCGAGGTATTGGCTGACCAGGGCTCTTGCCGGGAGGTTCTGGGGATAAGCGCCAACTGCAGCCTCCTTCAGGCTCTTGGCAGAAATCGGACCCTTGTGAAGTAGGGCTGAGTCCGTGTCCCTTGCTGACTGTCTGCCAGGAGCCCTCTGCTCCTCAAGGCCACAGCATTGTCTCCACGTGGCCCCTCCATCTTCAGATCAGTAGAAAACATGGAGTCTTCCTGTTGCTTCACATCTCCGGCTTTCATGCCCCACACAGCCTCTCTGCCTTCAAGGGTCCGTGTCAATAGCTCTGCCCCCCCCCCGCCCCCCGGATAATGTCCCCATCTGGAGGACGGTACCAGCAACTTAGGGCCACTACGGCAATGTGCCAGGGTGAGTCTGGAAAGGTATTGCCTCACAGTGCTAGGTGCACCGTGCTGGTCTGCAGAGGGCCAGGCTGACCCCTCCCGCTCCCGGCAGCCCCAGGCATCCTTGGCCTGGTGGCAGCACAGCCCACACCTGTCTCGCCTTCACGTGAACGCCACCCTCTATGTACCCCAACTCCCTGTGTGTATAAAGACACCAGTCAAGTTGGACTTGGGATCTCCTAACGACTATCTTGACTCGAGGACATGAGCAAAGGCCCTATTTCCGAAGTGAGATCGCATGCAGGGGTACTGGGGTAAGGCCTCAGCATGTCTTTTTTGAGGAGCAGAGCTCAGTCCAGCGTCATGACCCTCACAAGTACGATCATCACATCGCCTCATAGCCTCAGGTTCCAGGGACGGAACCTGAGACTATTTGGGTGTACTTTTAGAACCCTGCCCCCAATAGCCTCCGAAGGTGCCCCGAAGAATTGCCCCACTTCCTGATTTATCTAAAATGACAGACCCTGAGTCGCCCAGACCCTCCCTACCCCTCCCATGCCCAGTTCCCCACACACTACCTACGCCCCTAAGCCCTGTCTTCAACAACCCTGCTCCCCTCGCAGGCCAGTCGCAGCAGAATGGCACCGCCTGGGCGATTAAGGTGGTTGGTGCAAGACGCAGTCATAAAAACACTCCCCCATCCTTCAGACATGACCAATTTTGTGCTCCAATCATCAGTAAAGGAAAGTTTGCTTTTCATTTTTTTCCCCTTAAGATTGAGAAGCATGTAACAAATTGCTCCCCATTTTCCCTTGGGTGGTTTGGCTGAAGATGGTTTCCTTCCCCGGCTGCTGCCCTCACCCCACACTGCCACCCGCTTGGAGGTGCATTTGTGCAGGTGGAGTCATCTCGGGGTTCACCTATTTGTGGGCTGCCCTCTCTTTTCATCTTCCCCAGGAGCGCATTTCCCGCTGTGAGTGATGGCCAGAATTACATGGCACGCTCAGGCTGCCTTTTATCTCCCCCTCCTCTAGATGTCAAGCAAACTCGAAAGTTAAAGCACATATTTTTTATGAAGCAAACAGGAGTCTGGTGGGGATCTGTGTTTGACAGGGGTGCGGAAAGCTGAGTGGCTCCCGCTCTTTTCCCACCACAAGCTCTTCTGTCCCGTTTCCTTCCGAAAATGCAATTATGCCAAGGTATTCTAGGATAGCCTGCCCCATTCAGAAAGGTGAGAGAGGAGAACTAGTCATTAGGATATCCTTTTTGGGAAGGGGTTTGATTATTTCATCCATTCCTATATCCCGAAAGGTTAATCTGTCAGATTGTTTTAAACCTGGCTATTTTGTACACTAGTCTAAGAATGCACGTTTGATAAATGAACAGCTTCATTATTTTGTGGTTCTATTTTTGGGTCTTTGCACCTCTCGATGACAGGCTACCCCCATTATCGGGGTTGTACTTTCCAGCTGTTGAAGTCGCCTATGGCGACCTTGACCTTCTGGTCAGAGGTTTGTGTTACGGGTCGTTCTGTGAAGACAGGATGAGGAGGAACTTCTAAGGGGGACCCAGTTCAGAGCCACAGCTTCAGTCTCCCTCATTCGTCATGCAGTGGCAGACTCCTAGCGTGGCCAGCAGGACACCAGGGCTCACGAGAGCTTGAAACCCGGGAGAAGACTACTGAATGCTGTGAACATTCTCAGCTTCTGTTGCAGGGACGTTGAAGGGTCACATGAGTCCATGGAAGTCAAAGTGTGAGGTCAGCAGGGATGAGGAGGCAAGAGCCAGACCCTTGAGGTATAATACCCAGCAACTTACAGGGAGCCCACATGGGGCTTGGAACCCCCTCTCTATTCTTTTATTTTTTTTTTTTAAGATTTATTTATTTATGCATACAGAACTGAGGTGCAGGCCAGAGGTGCAGGGTGGTGAGAGGATTCACCAAGACATAGTAGGGAGCAGAACAGGCAGGTGAACGAAGTGCACTGCTGAGGGGAGCAGCAGGTGGGTCAGGAGAGGTCTGCTGCGCCATGTGGGTCAGCTCCGGGGATCGAACTGGCTGGCTGTGGCCAGCTTGCAGTGCTGTGCTTTAATCTGCTGTGCCATCAGGGAGCCCCCCCCGCCCCCATTCTTGTAACAGAACAAATACCTAATCAGTACCCTACTTGGTTATGAAGCATCCTCTTCATGCAGGCCTCTTACTGGCCCATGAGAGGTGGCAGAAGGAAACAGGCAGCGTGGTTCACGGCGCCTCTGTTCTGGTTGCAGAGAGAAGACTCACACAGAGTCGCACGCTAAATATATATTGGTTGATTGAATAAATGAATGTCAAGCAAAATTTGAGAAGGCAGGATTTAGATTATGCCTTCCCTGGATCCCATAATCACACTGAAACATGTGAGGTGGGAGGTGGGGGTGGGTGGAGAGCAGCGCTGCCTGGAGCACTTCAGAGGGAGGAGAGAGGTGTGGGCTGGCGTGGCCTCGGCAGCGTGTCAGAGGCCCCAAATCCCCAGCACGGGATTAATCAGCTGAGCCCGTGCTGAGTCACAGAAGGAATTTAAAATCATGTAAGGGTGTGCTTCACTGAAGCAAATATAACTTGTCTCTGTCGTGAATAGCAAATTTTAAGCTGAACTGAAACTCTGGGAGGTTGTTTTATGCCTGGGTTTGAATTCGGGGAAGCAGTTGGCAATTGCAGTTTGTGTAAGCCTTTCCTGGAAGCTCCCGCTGCATCGCCCTGATGGGAAAGTCTCACTCCTGCTTGGATCCACAACACAGCCAGCCTGCCACCGTGTTCCTCGAGGAATCTTCCCTAGCCCCTGCCCTCACAGCACCCAGTGAGGTGTGTGGCCCCCAGCAGCTCTGTGCAAATGACCAGAGCCCTCCTGACATTTTAGCCAAGACCTGGCCTCTGTTTTTCCAGCTGCAAACAGGGCCAGGCTGGACAAGGATGTAATAACTGCTTAGCAGATCTCCTGAGAATGGTTAAGAATGGCCATGAGAAAAATGGGTGTTCAGCCAGGCTGCAGCCCTTAGACTGAACTGGGCATTTAAGGCTGAGATCCCTCCTGACTGGTCCTGCCCGTGACATGCAGTCGCCAAATATCTGGAACATAACTGTGGGTGTAAGTAGTGTGTGCAACTACTCTGTGTGTGTGTGTAATTCACTGTTGCTAAAAATGTGCTGGAGCTTGTGCAGGAAATTCGGTGAGCTGTGTGCCCCTGTCAGTGCTGTGTGCAGAGTGTGTAGGCATTTCTCAAAACCCCAAGACACATGTCGGCAGAGAAAATGGAAAGCTCTTTCTCTGGCACTGCCCTGGACCCAGGTCTAGGGAACTGGTCCACCTCAGACTTTTCCAGACCTCCCTTCCCTTCCCTACTGAAGAGGAGAGCAGGGCTCAGAGCTCAGGGCTCAAGACAGACCTGAGTTCTAGTCTAGATTCTGCAAGTGAAGTAGCTGCATGGCCTTGAGCCTCTTCCTCATTGAGTTTCCTCCCTGTGCAAGGGGTAAAATGAGGGCCTCCCTTGTGAAGCAGTAATGGAGACCATGCATGCCAAGGCCTTATAACACCCCTAACTCTTTGTGCACACAAGTAAACAGCTGCAGCTGAGGTTGCCTGAGGGGCAAGGGAGACCCTCAGGGCCTGCCCCCTTCTCAGCTCTAGCCCTGGAGGTGCTGCTAGAGGCCTGTTTCTCTTCTTCCCCTGCCCCGCAGCCCCTAAGATTTCAAGCACATTTGTGTGGCTGTCCCAGGGTTTGATGTGCATGTATAGTAGCAGTCATGTTGGGGGGTCCTCCAGACCCGCAGTGCCAGGTCCCTAAGTGCCTTCCGGAATCCACAGCCACTTTGCTATTGAGTCTGGGACTTGTTCTTTTCCCGTCCTCAGGCCTCTTCCCCTGGAGTCCAGTCATGGGGACACACAGTGCCCTGGACCCAAAGAAAGGTCAGGCTGGGCCTCTGTCAGATGTTGGGGCACCATACCTAGCAAGTGGACGGGGCGCCGGACTGCAGGCCCAGCCCAGCTGTCTCACTGCACTGAGGCCCAGCCTCTCCTACAAACTTGGGTCAGGATTCAGAGGCGATGCACGAACTTGCCACTCCCAGAGCGTCCCTCCGTCGGCCTGCTCTGCCCACTGATTTCCTCGCCTTGCCTTTAAATGGAAGACAGAATAGAACGTGGTTATGCAATTTTAATTTATTTTAAGTAGGAGAGGCTCTAAAGCTAACACTTAGAGGAAGGAGCTTCTTATGAAGCCATTTACCCAAAAGAGACTTCTGCTGAACCCACACGATGTGGCTCTGTGCTGGGCTTGCCTGTGGCTTGTGGGGTCTCTTTCTTGTGTGCCGCCTACACACTGGTGGCACTGAGCACTGGCTGGGGGCCGCTGCAGCTCCCCAGTGATGTTCTCCAGCCTTCCCCACAGTAAATGCTAGCTGACAGCAGTGGGTGTGCTGTACAAATGGGGCTTCAGGATAAGTATTCAGGCACCTCCCATTCCAGGGCAACTGGACCCCCCCCCCCACCACCAACCCCTGTGCCTTAGAGCAACTGGAAGTGCCATTGGGTTTTATTCCACATTATCTCATCTTGTTCTTCAGTGATTCCTATTTGAGATTTTCCATCCCTAGGACTCACTATTCCTGTCCTTGTGTTGTTGTTGTTGTTTTTTTAATGTATACAAGAACTGGAGTACAGGCCAGATCACGGCAGTTTGAGAGGCTTCACTAGAGACAGAGTGGGGAGCAGAACAGGCAGATGGACTGAAATACACAGCTGAGGGGAGCAGCAGGCGGTCAAGAACGGTCTGCTGCGCCATGTGGGTCACCTCCCCAACCCGGGATTGAACTCATGCTGCAGTGGCTTCGGCTAGCTTCATAGTGCTGCGCTTTAACCCAGGGCACACCAGGGAGGCCCCTGTCCTTGCTTATTAATCATTATAACACAGAGATTGAAAAGGCCTGGGAGGATTATTACCGTTTAAAGTCGTCCTTCTCGGAAAACTCATCTCGTGTGCTTATGGCCCTTCCCAGAGCCTTTTCAGGCCTCACAGGTGTCCATCATGCCATCCCTGTCTGCTCTTGGCTCCGCTTTGCCCCTGCGTGGGCTGCGGGGCGGGCCGGGTTGGGGGCGTGGAGGGTAGGGGGGAGAGCAGGTGCCAGCAGACGACGCTCACCAACCACAGGGAGCTGCGTGGGAACCAACATGGCGCAAGGACGGGGACCTGGAAGGCAGTGTCGGGGGGGACGGGACCTCTGGGACTGGGTTGGACAGGGGAGACCTTGGTGGAGGAAGAGGTGGGAGCGGGCTGAGGGAAGGGGAGGGGGTGGGGAGAGGATGCGGTGGGCAGAGGGCTCTGGGAGGAGTGGGCGCTGGGGAGGGCATCCTGGTGGTGGCAGGGCGGCAGCGAAGGGACCGTGGCCATGCTGGCTGGGAGGAGACAAGCCTGGCCGGGCAGCCCGAGTGGTCTCCCTCCGCCTTGGGGCCTGTCCCTGCTCTGGGGCATCTCCAGCCTGGAAGTGCGCTGAGCACAGGGGTGCTTGTCCTTGGTCCCGTGTGTGCGTCCCCCGAGGAGGGCTCATTCCACCATGGGGTGACCACCTGGACTGGGGCCAAGGTAGAGGGGCTCATCTCCCCGATCCAGGGTGTTGCACAGCCCCAGGCGTGAATATAGGTTCGTAAAGTCTCCGTGCTCCGTAAGCGCCCTTGGTGGGAGGGCCATGTAACCAGGCTGGGGGGGGGGGGCAGTAAGTCAGCTGTGGCTCCTGGTCCTAGACCTTACACCTCTGCAGACCTGGGCCCTGGTGAGCTTGGCCTGTGAGAGAGGACCCACTGTCACACCAGGGTCAGTGTTTCCTCGCTTCCCTGGTTAACATTTTCGAAGGAAATCTGCATTTTAATCTATAAGATCCATTTGCTGTAATGTTTGCACACTCGTAGAAAGTGCACTCCACCCACCTGCTTTATGTCACACAGTTCCATGTGTTCTATTTAAAGAAATTAAATCTAGATGGTTTGGGATTTCGGGGCATCTGCCATAGAGCATGATGGTGTAGGTTGAAATGAGTGGTGAGGATGGCGGGCCCCCCTCACCCCCAATTCTCTGCTCCCAATAGCAGTATTCCTTCTGCTCCCAGCAGGCTACAGCACACCATCTCCTCCTCTCCTCTGCCTGTGACATCAGGCAGGAAAGAACCCAACAGGCCCCTGACTGCCCACCCCGCGGCCACAGTCATGCAGAGCCTCATGTCTACATGAGGGGAGAAGCCGCTCTTCAGCTTCAGAGTACAGTGGCTTCTGCTTTACACACACTTCTAGTACCTCAGTGATCTGGCTTGAGATCTCAAGAATAAGGAGACACAGGAAAGGGGCTGCCAGAGACAGATGCTGGTCACAATGCA
This sequence comes from Condylura cristata, assembly GCF_000260355.1. Lineage (NCBI taxonomy): Eukaryota > Metazoa > Chordata > Mammalia > Eulipotyphla > Talpidae > Condylura > Condylura cristata. The sequence goes on along the minus strand of NW_004567122.1, from coordinate 24,656,416 downwards.
GGGACACATGGCAGCACACAAGCAAACAGCACAGGACAGAGTCCGTTGGACCCTCCCTCCAGTGCTCAGCAGGCCCCCGGGTTTCCCGTAGCAGGCGGTCACTGCTGTCCACTGTGGTCATCTTCCATCTGCACAGCCACAGATGCTCTCAGTCACTGCACAAGCGGGAGGTATGTGACACCCGGAGAAAGGTCTCCGTCCAAGATGGTGACACTTAGAATGAAACCAGTTTCGCCACATAAAGAAAGGTCTTCAGCGCCATTCATTGGATGCCTTGCTCATCCGCTTAGAGTGATCCCCAAATGTGCCTGTTCTGGGGTGTGATTTGTAGCACTTCCTTCCCAGGGTTGGTATCTTCAGTTTTGTTTCATTTCCCTCACGGCTAGGAACAGCTGCCTTCTAGGTGTGACCACCACATCCCAGATTCTCGGTGCTTCCCCTGCAGCCATGGCAGACACCCGGAAAAAAAAAAATAAACCAGCTGGGGAACTGCTTTAAGAACTGGCACCCCCACCCCACCCCCCATTTCGATCAAGTTTCAGCTTGCTCTTTAACAGCAAGTGCCTCCCCACTCCCACATGTGCTGCAGTCCCTCAGCCAGTCTGCAAGCTGGCCAGCATTCGTGTTGATCCTTCTCTTAAGTGAATCTGGCTGCTTGTTTCCCAGGACGGATTTCAGTCAGGATGCTTCAGGCCAAGGCAGGAAGCATCCTGTCCGCTCTGTTTATTCAACATGGATATGTTTGGTTTTCTGCCTCAGAATGGAGACAGTTATTTACAGCCTCACCAATCAAAATATTTACTGAAAGTAACCTGCGCTTCCAGGACGAGAGGAGAACACACAACTCACTTTGCAGGTTGATCAGAGCATTTGCATAAGGTGCCCTGGCAGGCAGTTTGCTGCTATGCCCCCTGCACCTGGAGGGGGTGTTCACGCCAGATCACATCAATGGTTGGTTTCTCAGGGCCCATGTTTCCGGCCTCCTTCTTTTAGGTGTGGTAATGGAAATAAATGTCTGCATAAGCCAAACCACGCTTTTCAAAAGGACATCAGGATTTCAGCTTTCAGACACAGTGTAGCCCCCTGATAGTCAGACTATGCTATGAATTCCATAAGGTCTAAGAACACAGGTGTTGAACATCTTATCTTCAAAAACTACTACCTCTCAGTGTATTGTTTGCTGGCAGGGAATCCAGAAATGTCTGCAAATACATTTCAAGTGCAAGATTCAGTGTGTGCTCATGTCTGCTGGGGACATCAGTACAGGCATTGGTGATACTGTGAATTCACTCCTAGACTGGGAAAGCTTTCAAGAAAATTAAATTACATATGCGTGCAATGCAGTATTAGCTTTAAAGAAAAAAAAAAAAACCACAGGTATCTTAGGCAGGATAACGTAGCTGCAAACCCCTCGGGGCAGGTAAAAGTTTCAAGACTCTTTCACATATGAAATCCTTCATTATCCTAACTCAGGGGAAGCGGAAATGTGCCCTCTCCCTGCTGTTTTGGAGACGTTATCAATCTCATATTAATCACATAGCTGCTCACCAATGTTTAACCTCTCTGTCCTTCAGCTTCCTTAATTGTAAAATGGGTGTCAATACCCACCTCACAGGGCTGCTATGGAGACCAAGTGTCTTAATATGGCTGAGTGCCCACAACAGTGTCCACATAGTACGTCCCCTGTTGGCATTACACACGCAAGAGTTCTGTGATTCATTGCTGGAGTTATGTTTGTTTTAACTTTGTAGTTTGAAGAATTATCGAAGATGTGGCTGAAGGCTGGTTTTTGCTTTAGGGAAGAAATCAAATATTGAAGCAAAGGACTGAAAGTTTCAGCTTCTGTCAGTTGACACCAGACTCTCAGTATCCCTCCCCCAAGCATATAGAAATACTAGGGTAAAATATTACTGGGGAAACTCTTTGTTTTCAAAGATATGGCTGAATCTGTAAGTAAGGGAAATTCTTCAGTAAAAAAAAATGAACAAAGACATCTCAAAGGCCGTGTTGGTGAGTGAGCCAGTGCCGTGTCCTTAAAGTCCAGGAGATAGTATCCAACCCGGATTGAAGCCATCATGCCTAGTTGCACAACCTTTAACAAATCCCTGCCAGGACAGCATGTGGTGTAGGCCTATCTAATACATAAAGTGCCCAACATAAAGCCATGACTGGGTGCATTGCCAGGGACTAAGAAAAGTTTGCTCATTGAGCCAGTGGAAAGTAACTTGTGATCAACTTGAGTTTGTTCCACACATAGGTGTGGAGTTTGAATCTATATTACCTAAGTCGTGCCAAAATTCTAATCCTTGAAATTTACTTAAAGGTAGGTCTCAGATAAGTTAAACCATTAGAGATGCTATAAGAATTACTTGTAGGGCCCTCCCTGGTGGCACAGCTGGTTGGGATGCCACACTGTGCAAGCTAGCCACAGCCACCTCAATGAATGTTTGATCCTTGGCCCCAGAGGTGATCCACATAGCACAACAGACCTCTCTTGTCTCGCCCGCTGCTCCCCTCAGCAGTGTACTTTGTCGATCTGCCTGTTCTGCTCCCCACTCTGTCTCTGGTGAATCCTCTCACTGGCCCTGTACCTCTGGCCTGTACCTCAGTTATGTATACATAAGTTAAAAAAAAAAAAGTCTAGCTTCATATTAGGATGTAGGGAACACCCATGGGAAAAAGAAAATCTGAGCCTTTACTATAAAATTATAAATCATAATTTCCTATGAGGAAGAATTAACAAATTCAACTGGAAAGTCTTAGCTTCTCCAGAATCTTCAGATATTCAAATGTTGTAAAAGTAGCTGGTTAAAAATACATGTTTGAAATGATTAGAATAGTAAAAAGAGGAGAATTATAAGAAAGAATTGTAGAAGGAAAAAAATACAGGAACATTTGGAAAAGTAAATTTCTATAAAGTTATTAATAACTTACTGAGGAGGTTAAAAGCATATTAGACAAAACTGAAGAGAGAATTATTGGACTGGAAGATTATCTAGGGAAATTATCCAGAAAAAAAGATACACAAAGATGGAAAATAAAGCAGCTGTTGAGAGAGAATATTAAGATATTATGATATTGTTTAGACATATTAAAATATATTAAGAATTTTGGTGAAAGAATAGAGAGGCTCCTAAGGAGAGCTTAGAGAACATTGACACATAATGTCCATTCAAATAATAATGGCTAAGATTTTCCATAATTAAAAGATGTAAATTCCTAGATTAAAGCAGTATATCAAATCCTCAACAGGACAAATACAAACTATGTGACAGTTAACAGCAGAATAAAAGGTAAAAAGTGACTGAAGAGATACATAAATGATTAACTGCAAAAAAGCAATTACTGGTAGTAAACTCTTCATCAGAAACAAGAGGTCAGAAAGCAATCAAATCCTGTCAAACTATAAGGGAAATTATCAACTTCGAATTCTATGTAAGAGTAAAGGCAAAGATACTTTCTGACAAAGATTTGAAAGACCTTTGCTTGAAAAACTACTGAAGGCTATAAAAGCATTTGAACACAGAAAAAACAACAGCATGCAAAAACTACTGGCAACAAATGGTTTAGGCAAGCATAGGTAAATGTAAGTGATTACTTATGTTTGAAAAGGAGCAAAAGTAAAGTTACTAATTTGATGGTATTTAAACATAAAAGGTGATAGTGACAACTAGAGCATTTTATGGTTTGGTATCGTTTGAAAAGATAACAGGCCTTAATAACCTTTAGATTTTAAATCAAAATGCTTACTAAAAATTTAATGGTAACATGTAAAACAATAAAAACAGGGTATAATTCCCAACACGGAAGAATGCAGAAAGGGGGTTGGATAAAAACTATCAGTTTGATAGAAGGCAGGAAAGTAGATAAAATGAAGCAAAATAAAAACACAACATAAATATTTAAAATTCATATATTTGACACAATGCACTGTGAAGGGAAAATGTCCCCCATTGCCAACAGTGGGCCCTGAGTCTGTATGTCTTTTGCGAACCTTTTAGCAGTCTCAGCCCAAGTTCTTCTGAGGCCACTGACATTATCAGAGACACTCACCAGTCCCCTTAGCTATATTTTTAAAAAGCTACATAAATACACAAAATAAGTGACAAAATTCAAGATATCAGTAATAATGATTAATGAGCTGGGCTCATGTGTTAATAGCAATACTCAGATTGAATTTTATACATCTAGATATGTACAGATGATGAGTCTAATCTAACTATAATGACAAAGTTTGAAATGAAATTGATGGAGAAAGGTCTAGTTAACAAATACTGAAAGGAAAGAATACTTTGTAGTAGTATTAATATCAAAATATATTTTAAGGCACAATAGCATTGTTGGTTTTATTATGCACTGACAGAAACAATTCACTGGGAAGAAATACAGGAATTTCTGTGCAGTTAAAGTAGGTACTGAATAGACATAAAACCAAACCTAGAGATTTATAAGTGAAAATGGATAAATTCATATCATGATGGGAAATTCTAACATACATTTCATATAAAAGATGATTCAAGCAAACAGAAATTCACTTGAAAATGGGGTATTTAGAAATAATAGTCAATAACCTTAATCCAGTTGATGTGTGTTACAAATCAAGTCATTAATAGAACAATGTCTTTGGTCAATATTCAATCAATTTATCAATCAGTAACAAAAGTCCCACCATAATGTACACTCTTAGAAACTGAAAAAAAAAAAAAAAACAAACAACTTCTAAATAAGACAACAGTAAGACAGGGCTTGTAATGAAAATTGCTGAATGTTTAGAGCTGAGCAATAGTCTTCATTTTAAACCAAACTATATAGGATACTGATAGTAAGATTTGGGGGGAATGTTGTAGCCTGCAGTATAATCTTGGAATATTGGAAAAGTTGAAAAATTAAAAAGCCAAAGTTCAACTCAAGAATTTGAAAATCATAAAGAACAGAATTTATTTTTTTATTTATATCTGTTATATCAGTGTGTACTCCCTGTAAAATTCCCACTAACACTTCACCCATAAACCTTCACCATATTCCTTTGTGCTTTTCTCTCCCCTAACATCAGAAATTAATAGAAAATAAATAATTGTAATAATCATACAATCAAAATCTGTCCTCCTCAAAAAAAAAATAATAAAATGCATTAAGCTTTGGTAGGACTGATAATAATTCCGGCACTGTTCTAAGTGCCTTATATATTTTAATTCACTTAAAGTGTAAAACAACCAAAGAGGTAGACACGTTTACTATTTCACCAAGAGCTACTGGGGACTCTCTGTAGGACATTTATATGTATTTTTTAAAGATTTATTTATTCATTCATACAGAACTGGGGTACAGGCCAGAGATGCGGAGGGTGAGAGGCTTCACCAGAGACAGAGCGGGGAGCAGAACAGGCAGATCGACGAAGTACACTGCTGAGGGGAGCAGCGGGCGGGTCAGGAGACGTCTGCCGTGCCATGTGGTCACCTCCAGGGCAGGCGGGAATCGAACTCACGCGGAAGTGGCTTAAGCTTCTTTGTGCTGTGCTTTAACCTGTTGTGCCACCAGGGAGGGCCAGGACATTTATGGTTTTTTTTAAGATTTATTTATTTATTCGTACAGAACTGGGGTATAGGCCAGAGATGCGGAGGGTGAGAGGATTCACCAGAGACAGAGTGGGGAGCAGAACAGGCAGATCGACGAAGTACACTGCTGAGGGGAGCAGCGGGCGTGTCAGGAGAGGTCTGCCGCGCCATGTGGTCACCTCCCGGGCAGGCGGGAATCGAACTCATGCGGAAGTGACTTTAGTTTCTCAGTGCAGTGCTTTAACCCGCTGCGCCATAAGGGAGGGCTGACATTTATGTTTTTAAGAGCATCACATAGAGTAGAAATTTTTTTAAAAATCATGAATGAGGCATGAAAGAATGGGCAGTGACTTAGCAAGAAGATACACATACACTAGAGCAGACTTAAAATAAGGCTTAAAAAGGGAAGGCATGTTCTTGACGTAAAGGGAGAGGTCTTGCACTGAGAATCAGAGCGAGATGATGGCCCAGCCCATCAAGGTTAGCGTGGGGAGGACATTGCCTGGCACAGGGGAAGACCTGCAGGGCATGGTGTCACTGGTTGTGGAGCTTGGGCAAGAGCTTGCAGGGCACAGCTAAAACTCTGACCTGGCTTTCCCGTGAGCCTCTGTTGGTTATCAGTGATAAGTGACTGCTTGTCTTTTGTCAGCTCTCAGGGAGGGCCTCGGGCCACAGAGCCTCCTTGGGCAACATGGAACTGTGAACTAGGGCTCACTTGGAAGTGGCATCATCTATGACACAGTGCACTATGAAGGGGAAGTGTCCCCCAGTGCCAACAGTGGGCCCTGAGTCTGTATGTCTTTTGCAAACCTTTTAGCAGTCTCAGCCCAAGTTCTTCTGAGGCCACTGACATTATCAGAGACACTCACCGGTCCCCCTAGCTCCATGCTACTTGCAGCATTCACAAGGGAAGTCTTTGCCCAATTAGCCTTGCTGAGCTGCCTGGTTTCTTCCTCACTCCACATCACACCAGCCACCCCAGTGCTCAGTGCAGTGAGAACTCCAAACAGAAGCTGGGTTTCCAGTTGACTGGACTGGGTCATTGTTCCACAGAAGGTGAGCTGAGAGGTGGGTCCATTTCAGAGGTCCCAAGTTTGGTGTTTCTCTTAAGAGACCGAATGGTGTTGATGGCGACCTGTGTCAGGACAGGGCCCACAGGGAGGAGGGGACAAATTACCGATGGCCCTGTCAGCAAAGCTCACCAAGAACTTGCTGTGTGGCCCCTCTTGGTGCCCTGTCCCTCTGCTACTGGTGGCCTTGGTGAAATGACCTCTTGGGCAGGTCCTCCAGCAGGAGCCTCAGGGGCCACAGGCTCTCTGAACCTCTAACCTCGGCCTCCAGAAGTCCAGACCCAGAGGTCTGGGCTGCCGGGCTGGGTGGTGGAGAGTGTCCTAGGCCAGTGAGATTAAGGTGACTCAGCTCATCCACATCCAGCCCTCCCCCAACCCTGTTAGGAAGATCTTGCTTCAGTGTTTTCATTTTCCTCAAGAATGAAAACCAGCAGTGGTTTGGGGGTTTGCCTTCCAGATGGGGTTTGCCTTCCAGACCTTTCTCACCTAGAGGAGAGCACATGCCCTCCCCCTGCACTTCAAGGGAGTGCTCCTCTGTCCCACTGTGCTTGTTTCCTGCCAGAAAGATGGTCTCTGGGACGATTATGTCATTCCTCATGGCCTCTCAAAAAGTCCTAAGTATCACAAGATAATTATATTAACAAAGTCAAAATTAAAAATCAACAGCTAGTATGTGTTTGTATACATACATACATAATGTACATGTGTATATATATGTGGGGTAACTTCAGCTCTTTAAACTGCAGCTGTGTGGAGGCCCTCCCTGGTGGCACAGCTGCTTGAAGCACACCACTGCGAAGCTCTCTGCAGCCACTGAAGCGCAGGTTCAATTCTCAGCCAAGGAGCTGACCCACATGGCGCGGCAGACCTCTCCTGTCTCGCCCGCTGCTCCCCACAGCAGTGTACTTTGTCAGTCTGCTTGTTCTGCTCCCCACTCTGTCTCGGGTGAATCCTCTCACCCCCTGCACCTCTGGCTGTGCCCCAGTTCTTGTGTGCATAAATAAATATATCTTTTTTAAAAATGCAATTGCAATGGAACAGGGCTGAATTCTTTTCCCCAACTAGCCACTTACAAGTCTCAGCCCCTTCCCTCTTGGAGCACTGGAGCTCCTGTCTGTAAAGTGATGGTGTTATGCTGGACGGTATACAGAAAGCTGTTAGGAGAGCAAATCTTAGAAGTTCTCATTGCCAGGAGGAAACATTTTTTTCTTTTTATTGTATCTGATGGGAAAATGGATGTCAGCCGCACCCCACTGTAATCCTCCCACAGCATGGTGTAAGCAGAGCACATGGCTGTACCCCTTAAACTTAAACAGTGATGTGTATCAGTTGTTTCTCAATAAAACAGGGAGAAAGCCAGTTTAGTAGCCAAAAAAAAAAAAAAATTACAGTGATGACCAGGCCACCACTTTCAGGCCTTTGTGCTCTAGGCTTGATCTCCCAGATGGCAAATCCGAGGCCCAGATGGAGGAAACGTGCCCCAGAGCCCCCAGCACAGGGTTGCAGGCCGACCCGAGTCTGAGGTTCCCAGAGAGCAGAGCCAGTGTGGGGGGGCTTGTCCTCAGCATGGCTCCGTGGCAGGCTCAGCTGAGCAAGCCCTGGGTTTGTTACCACCATCAGAGGCTGCAAGGGATGATGAGTGGGGTCCCCCAGATATTAGGGCATCCCAGGGCGGGGGTGGGGGGTGGTGGCAGTCTCCCCTGTGGCTGCCTTTCTCCTTTGCTGGGGGAGAACTTGGCTTCCTCCAGGGCCTGTGCAGAAACATTTCCATCACCAGCCCAGGGCGTGCTCAGAATGACCCAGCGACATAGGAGTTTTACATTCGGCAGCGCAAACACGAGGCGGGAGGGAGGCAGTCCGTCGCCTGAGGTCACAGAGATAGGAGGACGGTGGAACAGTTCACCAAGCAGGGACCCTGCCATCATGTATCTGGGGGCCCCTAAGAGCGACGCTTAACCTCAGAGTGGCTCGTGCTCCATCATCTGCAACGAAAGATGGTGACAGCTCAGCTTGTAGGAGGAAGCGAATACCAAACAGGCAGTGGCAGGAATCGTGGGCGCCTGGCCTTCTCTGTGTGTGACACTGTGAGTAGTGAGCCCTGGGGCAGCGCAGATGAAGCTCCAAGTGCAGGGGCAGCCGGAGTCTGTCTGTCAGGCTCAGGTGACAAAACACCGCGGCAGTGTGCTCACGGGATGCTTTCAGGGACGTCAGGAACAGGCTGGATGTTCACCTTCTTTGCACAGACGGCCTCTGCCAGCTCTTCTACACAGTTCCCCGTTTGCGGGTATGCTGGGTTCAAGGTCGCCACCTGCTCTCCCACCCCGCACGTACACACAGCTGCTGTCAAGGGCAATGCAGGTGAACTGAAACCCCAGGGAAAGCCTAGTCCTCAGGAGGCACCGTCGGGGTCCCCACATACTGCACCCCCCTCTTACTGCTGCAAAAACTGGACCTAGTTCTCCTCCCTGAACCTCAAGTCCCTCGTCAGTCAAAGGTGGATATTAATCCACATGGTTTGGTGGGGTATCAGTGCAGATGTAGTGCCGAAGGGAATATGGTCTGAGGCTTTTACCCTCCTACCGGCTCTTGTGAGGCCGGCTCCTGGCAGTGGCCTCATTCCTCTCCCTGGGTGCCATCGACTTGGGGGGCGGGGTGTCTCCGGATTCTTCCAGTCACAGGCCAGTGGGCTGCAAAGGGTCACCTAGTTGTTTTGCTTTCTTAGTGCAAGTCAGTGAGAGTAACTTGTATTGGGTGATGGATTTCTCATAGAGAAACACATTTTTCTTCAACTTATCTCTTCAAAAGCATTTTCAGACGTGGTTGATGATTGAGCCAGTTTTAAAGAAACTGAAGGACAAACTAGGAGACGGAAATGCTTGCTGAAATTATGTCCCTTCCCCCAGCTCCTTGGAGAAATCAATCAACCTCTCCTCCCTCGCCCCCTCTCACCTCACTCCCTCAGTTTCTGTCTCTGCATCTCTCTAGAGGTTTTCCCAAGGATCCTCTCCTTCACCCTCTCTGTCTCTTTGCTCCCCACAGCCCCTTGGCTGCTCCTCCCCTTAGATCGTCTCCCCCTTGCTGGTGCCAGGGCCTTGCTCACTCTCTCACCCCCTTGTGCTTCATTGATGTGAAGGGTCACGCATCGCCAGTGGTCCTGGCACTGCCGTTTTCCTGGCAGCAGTACTTCTGCCCACCTGGGAAACAGGCCCACTGGCCAAAGGGAGGACGGTCAGCACGGTCCAGACTCAGAGCAGATTTGTCACCTGAAGGGAAGTGTCTCTTCAGCAGGAAGCACACTGGGATAACTGATTTGTTAGGGTGATACAGATGTACCCGCTCAGTTTGCTGGGGTTCAGGACTAGTTTGTACAGCAACCCTCAGCGGTTCAACCTTCCTCATCCACAGCATCTGACAAATGGGAACTGGCTGAATTTCCCAGGGACAGAGGGTCTGCCGAGGACTTGAGCACTGCCAGCAAGGCAGCAGCAGAACCTGGCGGCCAGCCCCCTCCAGGCAACAGTACAGCCTGGCCACCAGCCGGCCAGCCCCCTTTCAGGCAGCAGCAGAGCACAGTGGCCAGCCCCCTCGAGGCAGCAGCAGAGCCCAGTGGCCAGCCAGCCCCCTCCAGGCAGCAGCAGAGCCCAGTGGCCAGCC
>NW_004567122.1:24632117-24645178 GCF_000260355.1 Condylura cristata | reverse complement strand
GCCAGCCCCCTCCAGGCAGCAGCAGAGCCCAGTGGCCAGCCCCTCGAGGCAGCAGCAGAGCCCAGTGGCCGGCCAGCCCCCTCCAGGCAGCAGCTTATGTGCAGCGGCCCTGGCAGCTCCATTTACACATTTGCTTGCAGTGTGCTGGTTATAAATCCTTTACCTCTTGGTAGTGGGCAGCTTGGAAGGACCTCGCAGAGCAAGTCCTGGCCACATTTTCTCAACCTAGTTTGAGCTGCTACAAAACCGAAATGACTTGCATTTTGTTTTCCATGTTTCCAAATTCAGTCCTTGCTCACACAGTAGCCAGCCTCCTAATTAGCTGGACTAGGAAGTTTCCAGAAGATGGAAAGCAGCCCCATTACCTGCCCCAAAAGGGCTTCTTCCTGCCTCCTCTGCCGGTCTCCAGGCAGGTATTTCTTCAGTATCTGTGAATGTGAAGTCTGTTTCCTGCCTTGTTGGGAAGCACAAGCTAAGGAAATGAGCTCGTTTTACTGTGGGGCTGCCGTGGGGTCCTCTCTGACACCCTAGAATGTCTCAGACATATTCTTTCTCAGGCAGAGAAATGACACTACCTGGGGCAGTCACATTTCATTTTTAAGCCAAAATTCATGGCTACTGTCAAGGGTAATATAAATGACGAAGAGATAAAAACAAGGGAAGAAGCCAGGAAAGTTCTTGGGATGAAGTGACTCTTCTCATCACAAATTTAGAGTTAGCCTGAATCGCACACCTCTTTCCTGCAGCCTGATAGAACCGTTACTTAGTGATTAAACACGATGTGCTTACGTTTGAATGCCCCTAAGCTGTCACTTTCTGGTCTCGATTTATCTGTGATGACAGCCACACCACAGGAAAAGCTGTCTCCAGTTCCCGGGAAGGGGCCTGAGGCCCTCCCCAGCTGCAAGCACGGGGAGCACTACAGGGCCTGAGTGCCGGCACCACACTCACCCGCCCTGCAGAGCCAAGGGCAGGAGCCGCACAGGAGGCCGCAAGCAGGCACGCCTGCTCTTTGTGGTTTGGCGATAGTTGGGTGAAAATTCTCGGATGAGCTGTTTTAAGCTTTATATATATATACAGCATGTTTTCCTTTGACAAATGACGTTTCTTATTGTGAAGAAGAAGGTAGTTTTTGCTACATCCAAGCTAGCGAGTATATACTTCCACTCTTCTTCCCTGGCTAGGAAAAAGATAACAGGGATCTTAACTATTTCTTAAAAACAGGTCACGTCCTGTTTGGGGAAGTAGCCTCTCTTCCACTGTCATCTTCAGAGTTCTATGCAAGAAGGTCTTTGAACGAAGCATCCTTTTCAAGAAGGGTTTTTTTTTTTTTTTATCCTTCCTACATTTCAATTTTCTGCAAAGAAGGGTTTAGGCGTGTAAGAGGGCCACTCTGCCGATGTCTTCCATTTGCTTCAAGAGTCCATGCAGGGAGATGAAGAAATTGCCCAATTTGCTGAGTGGTCGAGAAAGCGCCACACCCAGGGGACGGCAAACCTGTGTGAAGCTGCTTCGTGGGCAGAGTGCAGCTGGGAGAGGCTGAGCACAGGCAGCGCCCGTGTGAGGCACCCTGAAGTAAGCCGCACGGTCGGAGCCAGGGCATGGGAGCACCGCATGCTGGAGTCTGGAGTGGGGGCAAAGGAGGGGGTCCCGAGAAAGAAAATGGGAGTGAGCAGGCTTGCCAAGAATGTTGGCAGGCTGCAGGGAGGAGCTGGGGGCTTAGCGACTTTGCAGGTGTGGACTCTGGGGAGAATTGAATGGGGGGGGGCGGAGCTAAGGAGGCACCTGTAGCCTCACAGCTAGACTGACACCAGGAGCGGCTTTGGTCTGTGGTTGAGCCTCCCTCTGCTCCCGCACACGGGTGCCACAGGCTCTCAAGCCCCCATGCCTCACGTGCTCAAGCCGAGCCTTGGAAGCTTGGGGAAACAGTGGCGTCAAAAGGAAAAGGCTGGCTGACGCAGAGGCCTCTAGGCTAAACGAGAGGCCAGTCTGAGACCGGGATCAGAGGATTGTCTGTGGTCAGAGCACAGATGGTCCACAGGGACTTGAATGGCCTTTGAAAGTCTGGGTTTATAAGGGCCTGGCGACAGTCCCAGCCAGCATCTCCTGGCCCTGTTATGGGGGGGTGGGGGAACGGGATGGAGAATGGGTTCTGCAATATGTGCATGTGGGGGGGTGTGTACGAGCCCAAAAACAAAGGTCACACCCCCCTCACAGCTGCTTGTGCTTTCTGGTGTGGTTTTGGTTCTTAAGAACTTGCAGCTTCCTGCCCATTGCTCCGTGTGGCCCTTTGGGATTTATCCAGGGAGGGCAGAGTCTCTGGTGAGCTGCTCTGAGCCCCCCTCCTCTTGGCAAATTGCTGCTGACCGTGGCACTGTCTGAGGGATCCCCAAATCTCTTCCCTTCAAGAGTGCCTTGAGACTCCCTCCTTCATGCCCCCAGCTCCCCTCCTTGCCTGTGGTGGCTGTGGGGGAGCCTGGCCATTTGCTCACTCTCCGGGCAGCCGGCCCCATGGGCCTGTGTTCCAGGGGTAGCAGAGGGGTGCCAGGCTATGCTCCAGATAGCATGCTGGTCTCTGTAGGAAGGTGTTGTGCCTGTGGGCAAGCTGAGGGTCAGCGGCATTCTCTGCAAGTGGGCCATTTGTGTGGACTGCGCCCAGACCAGAAAGGCCTTTGTCCTGTAATGTTTCCCAGCGGCCTGGCCATTTCCAAAAGATGCTCATACTGTCCTCAGGTGATATCAGGCATTAGAGCAGTGCAGCCAGAATCCTGGATTTCGGGGGTTGGGGGCTGTCTCCTGCATGCAGCCTGGCTTCCTTCTTCTTTTCCAAGCACACACTTGTGTGACATTTGCTCCCCTGTGTGCCGACAAGCCTGAGCAGCCAGTGCGCTTGGGCTATGTCGCCGGCAGACATTGCTGGCTGAGGTCCTGCTCCGCCCAGAGCCAGCTTCTCTCCCTCCCTCCTTCTCCAGATAAATCAGCCCCAAAGTCACTTCCAGTTCGCAATGATTGTTCCCAGCAATCTTGTCACCTAGGGATAGCCTCTTCGATGCTGGGAGAGGAGTCAAAAGTTCAGATTTCCCGGATTTCTCCAGTGCCAGGCTGCTGTCTGTAGTCCCCCATCATGTGTCCCCCATCATGTGTCCCCCATCATGTTAGTCACTTGTGATCACTGCAGGTCAGAGGGGCAGCGTCTGACCTGTCGCCTTCCAAGACTCGACTCTGCCACAGAAGCTGGCCCACAGAGGACACGTGACACACACGTGTGCAGTGCTTGGTTGTTTGTGAGAGATGAGGAGAGGAAAGTGATTCTACTGTTGACTTCCCGGGGTTGAATGCATCCAGCTCAGAGGGGTCTGGACCTTGACATGAGCTTGCAGGAGTTAGACCTGTGAGACCTGCCAGCTCCGTCTGAGTCCCTGGGGGTCAGCTTGGGAATGTGAGGTGTTTGGGACCGTCAGGACTGTGTGTGTCATGGGCTGCACACCGCCCAACTCCCCTTAAATTCAGTGGGTGAACAGCTGGCCCTCCAGCCTCAGAACAGCAGGGTGACTGTGCCTTTTTGGGGCCTTGTGGCTCTTCGCGTTCAATGAGAAATCCAAGTAGTACTAATGGCAAATATTTATTTAGAACTTATTCTGCACCAGATCTGAGGACGATAGGTTGATGTTACAATTCCCGTTTTAAAGATTAGGAAACCAAGGCGTACAGAGGTGAAGGAACTTGTCTAAGGTCCTATGGCCAGTGCGTGGCAGAGCTTAGATGAGAGCCCAGGTGCTGGACTTCAGCATCGTGTCCCGACCCCTCACTGCTCCCCGGAAGGGCAAGTGGCACAGCAGCGGCCCCACGCCAGCCTCTCTCGCATGCGGCCTGTGCGAGCCCATTGTCTCACCCAGTGCTCATGGAGAGGAATGGAGAGTCACCCTCTGTTCTGTCCATCTCTCTGTCTACCTAGCTACCTGTCAGTCTGTCTATCTGCCTTCTTGCCTATCTACCTCTGTACCTGTTCGTATGCAGTTTATTTTCTTCTGCAGGTGAAAGCTATGTTACCTACACTATGTGTTTCCCAAAGATCACCATAGGAACTCACAGCATTCATTTATTTGTGGTACAGTTTTTAGCGTAGAGTTCAGTGCTCTCAGTGTATTTACAGAACACCAGTCTGCCGCCACCAGTATGATCTCCTTTTCAAAGTTTTCCTTTACCCCCAAATCAACTTCCTGTCCACTTACAGGCACTCCCCACTCCCATCCCAACCCTAGGCAACCACTAATCATCTATCTCTACAGATTTATTTGTGTCTTTTGGACATACCATGTGCCTTCTACATGGCTTCTTTCATTGCATACAACATGCTTGACACTGTTACACCTATCATTGTTACACCTATCAGTAGTTCATCCTTTTAACTGCTGCGTCATATTCCATCTCATGTGCCCCAGTTTGTTCATCCAATCCCAGTGGAGGTACAGCTGGGTACTTTGCAGTTGCTTGCTATTGTACCACCCTCTTTGGGAAGAAAAAGACTCTGGGTCTCAGAAACATCTCACGTCCTTGTTAGTTACTCGCCAGTGCAGACAGGCCTGACCTGGACTGGCGACCCTGCTGGTGACCCTGGGTTCATTCACTGGTCCAACCAAATACGTGTTTACTTCTCTCTGTTGCCAGACACTGTGCTAAGCCCTGAGAACTCAGCAGCAAGCAAAATGCACAGGGTTCCTGCTGACTCTCTGGTGAAGGGAGACAGTCGCCAATAAGCACTAAGTGTTACATAGTGACTCATGCTTATATGCTATAAAACAATGACATGAGATACCATAATAAAACACATATTCAGAATTTTTCAGCATTTTTATTCTACTTACACTTTTTTTTTCTTTTTAAAGATTTATTTATTTGTGCATACAGAACTGGGGTACAGGCCAGAGGCTCAGGGGTGGTGAGAGGATTCACCAGAGACAGAGTAGGGAGCAGAACAGGCAGATCGACAAAGTACATTGCTGAGGGGAGCAGTGGGCGGGTCAGGAGAGGTCTGCCGCTCCATGTGGTCACCTCCGGGGCAGGCAGGAATCGAACTCATGAGGAAGTGGCTTTAGATTCTCAATGTTGTGCTTTAACCTGCTGCGCCACCAGGGAGGGCCTACTTACACTTATTTTTACGTATTTGAATTTTCTCTTTTTCTTTAAGAATATACAAATCATTTCACTTTGCATGGGGAATGTTCAAAGATTCAAGGAGGAAGAAATCATTTTTATCTGTCAATTTTGGAGCTACACCCATGGACTGCCCAGTGAATGGGGGATGGCCTCTTTCCACAATTTTTGGGGTCAGAATCAACTCCCCAACACTAGGATCCCCCCCACCCTACTCCACCTTTATGTAACAAGGCAAGCTCCATTCCATACCATCAGAGGCAGTTCAGAGGCCGCCAGGAGCCTCCAGCTGAAACTGCATCGGTGTGTGTGAGCAAATTACCCCAGTTATCTGGCCATGTAGGAAGCTATGGTTTTGCTCTTCATGAAAAATTTAAATCTTGTCCTGATCTGATGGAAGGAAATGGAAGAAGCCACTTGGGTGAACTCAGCCATTGTTGATCAGGCAAATGATAAACTATACACTTTCTTGACTCAGGGGATCAATGGAGTATCTTAAAGAGGACATCACAGAAGAAATTAAGATTAAATTTGCAAGCCTATAATATTGGAAGTGCCTTCTAAAACTGCTGCAAAACAAGCCTCTCTCCTGAAAATGCATAATTTATCCCCTGCCTGTTATCACCATTACAGATGCTCCTTGCTGTGGTTTGAACCTGATTCGGTCACAGAAGTAGGCCAGACAGATGACTCTAGCTCACCAGTGAAGTTAGAATTTCAGATGAGCAGTCAAGATATTTTTAGAATGTTTGTGTGTGGGTTACCTCATCAATTGTAAGGATGAAGGTAGGTGCTTGAGTCTCAGCCCAACGGGGGCCTCAATGTGGGCTTGAATTTTATTAAGAGGCAAGAATCATGGAATTGGTTGTGCAGTTCATTCCCACATTCTTTTTATTAGTAAGATCTTGGAAGAACATCAAAAGTGGTTTTGGTTCAATGGGGATATTCAATGGAAGAACATAATTTGCTTCCTAATGAAACTTGCTCATACAATAATATGTACCAGAGCGAGATTCAGAAAAAAGGAAATTGTCCCTCTGGCGTTAATGGATTGGCTTCTGTCTCAGATGTCATCACTGTTGAAGTCACATGGGCTAGACAATGGGAACTTTTCAGTAATTGAAACATAAAGTAATATGAAATGTCCCCAATGAGAGGCGTGCTTCAGTATCTGCGCAGAGTTATCAATTATCTGGGCTAATTTCTGTCTGAATTCTCTGGAAAACTGGCACTTCTCAGGAAAAAAAAATTGCAGAGTTTTGAAGATAAAGTTTAAAGTAGAGACTTTCAGAAAAGTATGCGCTCGAGCCAATTAAAATTTCAGCAGGTTGTTCTTTGAAAGAGAAGCAGACAAAAGTGCATGGGGTCATGTCTGCCCAGTATTTTCCTGAAAAGAGAATTAATTAAGTGCACTGGCTTGGTGGGCCCTTCGTGGTGGCTTAACAGGTTACAGCATAGCCCTGTGAAGCTGTCGGCAGCCACTGCAGCACCAGTTCAGTCCCCAGCCAGAGAGGTGACCTGCATGGCGCAGCAGACCTTTCCTGACCCACTCGCTGCTCCCGTCAGCATTGTTTCATTAAGTCCACCTGTTCTGTTCCCCACTCTGTCTCCGGTGAGTCCTCTTACCCCCTACACCTCTAGGTTATACCCCAGTTCTTGTATGCATAAAAAAAAAACAACAACAATGTTTTCAGAATTACACAAAGCCATTTGATTTCCAGGCCAATTCTGTGGCATTGAGTAAACCACCTATGTTCTCCAGCCTCAGTTTCCTCACTGCATGGGGGCAGCACTGTCAGCCCTACCTACCTTCACAGGTGCCAGCAGAAGTGGGAAGGCTGTTGAGCAAAGTAACCAGGTAAAATGAATGTTCAATGTAATGTCAACCTATTGGAAAGACATAGAAGGAATGGGACTTGTTAGAATAGCAGAGAATAAGAGAAAATGATAGTCCTATTCATTAATCACGTGTGAGAAAGTTGGCCCCCTCCCTGAGAAATCAGAGCAATAGTCTTATGACCAGTTAAGAAATTTGATGGCTACATTGAATACTTTTCCTCCCTGTCTTTCCACTACTCTCCTTTCCTTTCTTCTCCCTTTCCTTCCTTTCTAGATTTTTTTCCTCACTGACAATTAGTGAGTCATTTGAACAGTTATTTTAAAAACGATTCAAATGTAGCGGGTAAAATTTGCCCATCAACAGTTTGTCACTTTGAGTAGTGTGGCCATGGCGAAACTAGCCCACAAGCACCCAGTGCCTTCAATCACGAAACCACATAGTGAGCACAGACCGCATGCCAGGCACAGCCCCAAGCCAGGACCCTGCCCCCCCACGCAGCAGCAGTCTGGATCCCGCACACTCACCTGAGTTCCCGTGACATCAGCCCAGGGACTGGCCCCTGAGTCAGGCTCCACGTGGTACCTGACCTGATCCAGCCACTTGTTGGGGTTCACATGTGACCTGAGAGGGAACTTCTAAATTGATCTTCCAATCATAGCAATAATACAGCAGTCCAACCATTTCATTTGATGTCATTTTGTTATCATGTTGACAAGGACAATATATCGGCTCCTGACCAGGGCTACTGTCAGTGTGGAGTTTGTGCGTTTTCTATCCCCTTATGTGCGTGATTTTCTCAGGGTTCGCTGGTTTCCTCCCACATGCCAAAGATAGCGCATGAGGTTCATTGTTGGGCCTCAGTTGTCCATGTGGGTGCACCTGCAATCACCCTGCTGGGGAAGGGGGTCCCCAACATGCACCCTGGCCGGTGAGGACAAGCTCAGCTATCTGCACCCCTGTAAGCCGGTTGGAAAATGAATGAGTACAAGTAACTATTGAATATTGGAAGTGTTTGGGTCTTCGTTTAGAAGTTTGGTGATGGTTTTGTGGTGAAAATATGCCATAAGAAGTTAACTCTTATTTCTATTAAAACTTATATCAGTTAGCCTAAGATAAAATTGTTTTATTATGTTGCAATTAAAGCCACAACGTCTAGGGACCTACTAATGACCTTAAGTGAGGGCTTCCTGTACATGTTGGCAAGTCTCAGGATTACTGCCGCTGGCGTGGGGTCAGCAAGGGTGACCTCCAGTGTAAGTGCAACCTGTGCGTCCTGCCAGAGGGGTTGCCATGGGCTAGGGAAAGGATGGCTCCGAAGAACATGGTAGAAAACTCACGGGACAGAGACGGATAGCGACGCTTGTGAGGGTGGAAATTTGACATCTGACACACTGCTTTCTCAGTGAGGTTTTCCATGGAGGCAAGTGTCTGCGCGCTATATTTTCACACCATCATTTTTTCTACCACAACTCCTCTCTAGCTAGCTTTCCTATCACTCGTGAATATTTATGCCTTGTCGCTTAAAATGCTTAGAGGGAGGGGGGAAAAAAACAACTTTCTACCCGGTCTCAAATTTTTCTAAGCGCTATAAAATCCTTGGCATAAAATAGTAACAATGGGCTGTTCAACCAACGGCTTAGACCAGTCGTCACGATAAGCCCAGCCCAGGCATGTGTCCACCTGACTCCAGGAGACCGGCGCTGGAATCGTGTTGCGGGCGGGGCACCAGTCACTGCGCTCCCCTCCTCTGCTGAAGGTTTAACTTCATTTACTTGACGCCAAGCAAAGGGGGCATCAGAAGGGCGAGACTGATCCCATCGGGGTCTTATCTCGCTGGTGCGATCGTTGCTTTTGTTCCATGAACCTGTGTCCCTCTCATCCCTTCCTGCTGACCTCAGGCCGCTTTCTCTACCACCGCACCTTTCCTCGCCACACTTCCGCTCACTTCCCAGATCTGAGCTGCGGCTTCCCGCCACTCTACTCACCCGGCCCGCGCCTGCGCAGACGCAGAGCGCAGCAGCCCCTCTCACCCCAAGTGCAGCAGAAGCCGCTGGCGAATGGAGATTCATACTCAAGCAAATTTTTGAAGTGAGAGGGAGCCGATTATGCAGAGCACTCCAAATTCAATCTCCTGGTTTATGTTATCGCTGGAGCCGTGATGGAAGCACCGCCCGATAATTCAGACTTGCCTATTACTTATTCTTTATCTAGAGGAAATAAAGAGAAACAATTACCTTGGTGTGACATTCTGCCATCTCTACAAAGCCACCTGCACCTGAGACTTTGCCAGTAGCAGAAATAACGAGTTAAATGCTAAATATTTCATAGAGAAGCGGGTAGCAGGGCTATTGAAAATAAATTTAAAAGACCTTCATGTATTCTGGTCATATATCCCTGGCATAAAACTTCTCCAGAGATGAAATAGCTTTCTGACAGGAGGGCTGGGCGGGGGGAGGGGAGGCTGGGAAGGGAGGCAGGAAGGTAGCCCTGGAAAGCCCGCGCGACCTCCTGTCACCAGGCGCGGTGCCGCCTCTGAAGGCGTCTTTGAAATGATTGAAGTTGGACTGTTACCGCGGAGCCCTTTTCAATAATGAATTTTAAATTATAAATGACATTCTGGTGTGTGCCCTTCTCTCCCACCTGTTGGTACTTAGCTGGGAAAATTGATGCAGTTGTTGTCTAGATGAGCAAACTTTGCAAGTTAAGCCTGGAGCTTAGTTTTCATTCTTACCCGAGACAGCTCCCACCCTCGCGACTTCCATGTCTGCTGGGCCATATCCTGAGGCCCACAGCCCCTGCGACACCTGTGAGCATTCCCTTTCATTCTTTAGGTACAGGCGTGGAGGGTCTCACGTTTGCACCCTAGGGAGTCTTGGCACCCAGGGGACCCCGTGAGACTGATTTCCTCCCAGAGGTAGTGGGAATGAGTACTGTCAATTACAATTACAGGGCTAACTCAGTGATATAATCACCCGTCAGAGCTATGAAGAAATCGCTGTTTGTTTATTTCCCTTAAAAGAAACTGCTAAGGCAGAGGAAAGAAATGTTAAGAGTAATTACTGTTACACCAGCCCTTTCCACTGACCCTGGCATTCAGGGTTTTTTTCTTCTTCTTTTTTTTTCCATTGCATCAATCATTTTTGGCAATTAGGTGTGCTTTCCTTATTAATGCTAGGGTAGGGAAGCAGAAAATGAAGGCCCTTCTTTGCAAATAGCTGATCAATGTTGCAGTGCCTGTCTATAAGTCACAGAAGCCATGGAGGTTTGCCCACCCCCAGCACAGCTTGATGACAGCTGCAGAATGGAATTATTCATGCCAATGAGCAAATTCTGGCATTTTCCTGCTGGCCTGTACACTCTCCCATAGCAGAGGTGGGGCTGGAACAGGAGCGCCCAGCCTGACCCAGCAGAGTCTGCCATCTTACCCAGAACACGGTGCTCTCAAGCTGGGCACCAAGCACCAACTGCTTCTTAGCAGATGCTCGGCTCTGTCTCTCCTCTGTCATTGTCCTCAGGCAGCAGGACTGGACCTGCTGTGGGTGGGATGGGGACACAGGATGATGCAGGGGCCAGCAGGTTTTTGTGTCCACTCCCTAGTGGTTAGGTACCTGGGTGCAAGATGCCACCTGAGGTGTCATGGGCCCTTGCCTCAGTTTCCAGGTATGACATAGGTCACTCTCAAGTGAGGGGGGGGGGGTCAGCTCTTCTTCAGCCTCTCTGAGCATAGGATGGAAGGAAGTTCAACAAGAAGATTTGAAGCCAAACCTGAAATCCTGATTTCTTTATCACCAAGTACATTATGCCACCCCATGGAGAGATGGCACGAGGGACTCTGCCTGTATCATAGCCTTTCTAAAGTCAGAAAGGTGGAAAACCATGGCCAAATCCAGGTGGGGACATTCTCGGAGGCAGATAACTAACCGAGTGACTGCTTGACCCCATCACCACTTGGGCTTTCAAAGGTGGCCTTGTCCTAAGCCTGACTGTCCAGTCCTGATCACAGACTCACAGAAGTCCCCAGTGGGGTGCCTTGCGTGAGGCTCGGAGCCCCTTTGTTCAGTCCTGATCAAGGGACCAGCACTGCCCCCCATGGCTCATTCTCTGCAGATGAGAGGTCAGAGCGTTGCCTGGCAAAGTGCCACCAGCTGATGTGCTTTGACATGTCACCTCTACAAAGCACACCATTGATTTTTTTTTTTTTTCCTTTCAATGCGGAGCCTCCCTAACAGCATCCAAAACCTTAGGCGCAGAGCACTGGATTAGAACACACTGGACAGACAAGGTTATCTTCTTCAGAAAGGTATCGACAGCCGCCCCTACTGGGAGGAGAAGTGTCTAAGAAAACAGGGCAGGGGAAGCTTGTCAGACTGGGACTGCGTGGTAGACGAGCAGTCAGAACAGCCTTCACTGGGAACTTGGGGTTACAGGCCACAGCTCGCCCTGCCACAGCCTGTTAGCAGAGAGACCAGGGCAGGTGACAGTATGAGAGGCAGGCTCAGTTCGGTCAGGGCTACACTCCCAAGGACCTGCAGAAAGTCACCTTCCTGTTCCAATTTGGGTTT
Source organism: Condylura cristata (assembly GCF_000260355.1). NCBI lineage: Eukaryota > Metazoa > Chordata > Mammalia > Eulipotyphla > Talpidae > Condylura > Condylura cristata. Next base: position 24,633,622 of record NW_004567122.1, on the reverse strand, counting down.
ATTGTTCTGTAAAGCTGGACTGGAGAAATGCCAAGGTCAGCCCCACCATTCCAGCTGGTGAATGGCCTCTCGCCATCCGTCTGTAAGCCGATTCCAAAAGTTGAGAGTAATATTATTATTTCTATAAAATAGTATTAGTCCCTGCAGAGTCAAATCATGTCCTACTATTTCTTGCATCCAGCACACTCACCCCTTATCACTCAACAAAGACAATTTTCTAGTATAAGATGCAAATAAATTCTCCTTTCTTACCCTCTGTGGGTTAATTGCCTTTCACACATCCCCACGTTCATTCATATTCTCTCTTTTACCATCAGTTGTTTCTTTTCCCCAAAGTCCTCTATTCCGGAGCCTCTTCCTAGTGCTCCAGTCTGGAACAGCCTTCTGGGTTGCGCCACCCTTCCCAGAACATCCTGACTTTTCCTTTCTTGGCTTACATTTTCATTTTTTCTGGAGCACACCCTTACGTCATTGCCTAAGACAGTATGTATAAGCGCTCCTCTTTCCATTCTTTTAAGGCCTGAAAGTGTTTTATTCTGTCTTTGCACTTGATAGCATGGAGCTCCACATTGGAAGTTTACCTTTCAATAGCAAGCAGCAGCAGCAGAAGGGTAACAACAGCAGTCAGCAGCTCTCTCCCTTTAGGCCAGAGGGCCAGCGGAGATGATCGTGTGCTCACATCATGGACTGCTCACTCCCCAGTGATGTTGGGATGTGGGGTTTCTCTGCTCCCCAAAATAATGCAAAGGACTGTTGCTATTGTAATCTCCAAGGTCCTGGTGGTCAGGAACGAGAGTATAGAAAAGAACCACCAGCTCTTAACTGACGCAGCCAAAAAGTGACATATCATTCTACCCACAGCTTCTCTGTGAGAACTATTCAGGTATAAGAGAGATGGGAAGTTGATGTTAGACTGTGAATACAGGAAGAGAAAGCCACACCCTCATTTTTTGCTAAGGGCTTGTCTTTAAGCTTGTTGTATCTTAAATAAAAAGTCCAGTGCTAGATTGATCTTTGTTCCTTCTGGACAGCCAGCTTTAATCTTTCTGGAAGCTACTAGGATCGTGTCTTTATCTTCTTGAAGATCCAGTAGAGTGGGGTACTTCAATTCCCTAGTTTGCCTCCGAAATCTGTCTGGCATAGAACAGAGGTGAGTTAGGGTGGGGCGGACCAAGGCCTTCAGAACCTCAAACTCAGAACTCATTCATCAAGATAAATAGTATTTTTATAAAGATAAATACTATTTATATAAACAATATTTTATAAAATGAAATTAACAAGCCATAACAAACAGAATCATTCCTGATTAACTGTTGCGGCATTTGCAATGATGATCTGATATCGTTGCCCCCTCCTGTAGGGTCTTCAGTGAAAAACACATGTGCTTCCCCAAGTGAAAGCCAGTGTCATTTTAAAAAATAATTCCTTCTTGGTTTTCTCAGTCTCTCTCTCTCTCTCTCTCTCTCTCTCTCTCTCTCTCTCTCTCTCTCTCTCTCTCTCTCTCT
>NW_004567122.1:24603114-24632017 GCF_000260355.1 Condylura cristata | reverse complement strand
TTCCAGAAGTGACATCTTCTAGCTGTTTGAAGATGCCAGTTAGTAATTACCTTGTCTAGCATGGCCTTGGTGCCTGCATGGTGCCGGGGACAGCCGACCTAGGCAGGGTGCTGCGGGGTGGATGCAGGAGAAAGGTCTCAGAGACAGTAGTCTCAACAGAATTTGCTTATGGGCCCTGTGCTGTTGTCTTCGCCAGACTCCTTTGGGTCCCACCATCTTCAGACCTGGAAACTTGACTCCCCAAACCCACAAAAGAGAACCCAATCACCTGGTTGCCAGCCAGTCTCCTTCCAGTGTGGTCCTGAGTTGCCTTTCCAGCCTCGCCTGCCTCTGCCCCCCGCTACCTCTTGTCCTCTGACCTAGCGAGACCTCCAGCTCACCCCCAGACATGTCTTCAGCCCCCACACATTGTGCATTTCTTCATCTTGAGATACCTCTCCTTCCACACCTGCCTTCCACCCTGCACTGCCTGGGCTCCATGCTGCCTTGTCCTGGAAGTCTCCTGAGTCCCTGCACTAGGAGGGGATCCCTCGCTCTCCACACACTCCCCCCTTTCTTGGTCTTGCTCACCAGCCTTCTGCCCTGCACTTAGGTGTTGCTTGGGTGGGTGTGCTTCCCACGTTGAGCTGTACGATCTGGGAGGTGAGGTCGAGAATGGTGACCTGCCGCCGGTGCGCATTGCTGAGCCGTGGGGAGATGGGGGCTGTTTGCTTGGTGGTTGCGTCCAAGACGGTCAGGACTGCACGCTGGACCCAGGCCTCGGGCTGGGGAGAGGCTGTTCAGTAGCTCGCCTGGTGCCTGGTGGAGCTCTGCTGCCGTTATAACAGGTGGCCGCTCCATGGCTCCCCACGCTGCCCTGCGTGGGTGAGGTGCAGAAGCCTCTCGGGGAGGCCTCGGGCCAGTGTCTCTGAGAAAACAAAGGAAGTGATGGGGTCCCCTTCACCCTTTGTATCCTGGACTTGTCATTGTCCTTGGTGATGCTTATGAATCGGCTCCGCGGTGAGCCAAGCTGCAAGTGGCCATGAACCAAGCCCAGATGGTCACTCCCGGCTCCCTGGCCTGGGTGGTCCCCAGGGTCAGTCTGGCTGGACAGAGCAGAGTCGATGCAAACCACGAGCAGCACCTAGGGGCAGCAGCACCTCGCCGCTCTGTTGGTGACGCCTGGCTCAGCGTGGTGGGAGGTGACCGACCCTCGTCGGTCACCGAGGGGCGGCAGAGCAGGGCCGCTGCCCTCAGCACACCTTTCTCTTGCTGAGACACCCCGCCTGTGACGAGACGGGCGGACCGCTGCGCACGTGATGAACCTGGAAGAGTCTGCCAGGCTCCTCCTGTGCGGTGTTGAGGCTGTTCCCTGGGAGTGCCCCATTCTGAAGGCAATTAGTCTAATTGCTTTTGTTATTTCAGAAAACAAATTAAATCACCCGAGTGTTTCAAGGTAGAAAAACGCCTGTAATGTATAAGAAATGTTTTTAGGAGCGTTTAGTTCATGGGCAGCGGTGTCTGAGCAAACAGCCGAGGAGCAGGCACAGGGAGGGCGCAGTGGGGGGACCTCTGGGCGGAGGGCTTCACGCCCTGAGGGGTGGGTGTAGGGAGCCTCCGCCCTGGGCATCTGTGGGTGTACTCGGGGGCCTGAGAGCCCCAGTCACCCTGGGCCCTACACCTCTTACCCGCCATCCATGGTCTGTGGCTTCTGTGTTCTCCACCCTGCCCTCCTCACTGCCTGGGCTCAGGCCCCTGCATGGCCAGGTCAGCGGGTCAGTTGCCAGTGGAGCCCGTCTCCCACCTGACTCCTCTGCACGGCCACCACCTGGGCTGCCTACATACAAGGAACACAAGCCAGATCCTGATCCCGCACCACTTGGCAATAGCCCTGTGGCTTCCTGTAAGCTCCCCGCTGACCTGGGAGGCTAGAGGGCAAGCAGCCCCCCACAACTCCCCCAACCCCCCCCCCCCCCGGTTGTCCTTGGAACTTCAGCAAGCTGTGGCTTTGTCCCAGGGAAGTGGTGCTCGCACCACACTCCCCAGTACTCACGGTACTCACTCACGCTCTCGCAGGCCCTCCACCAAGGCTCACTCCTCAGCCCTCAGGGCAGCCGTCCCTGCCCCAGGAGCCCGCCCCACCCCACCAGGTCAGCAGAAGCTAGGTCTGTTCTCCTTGGTTTGTTAGTTCTGGGCCATAGGACTCAAGTGACATCCACCCTAGGCTGTGTCCATTGTCCTCACCAGACTGGGAGGAGAAGGACCTTGCTTTGTCCACGTTCTGCTCCAGGCACGTGACAGAGGATCTATCACTCAGAAAATTCAGTAGGTTTTAGCTGCATAGACGGCTCGAGGGATGGTGGGTGGGCCGTGAGTGAACGAATGGGTGGCCCTCAGTGTTGGTAAATGCTCTTGTCCCAAGGGATTCTTCCTCTCAGCTCGCTCTAACATAAAGAACTACCCTTGGAGGAGAGGAGAGAATGAGTGCTTGGCCTAGGAGCTCTGCTCTTCACGCTGCACCCCCCTTTCCTGAGAGGGGAGCAGAGCATGGTGAGACGCTCTGAAGAGGGTGAGCAGTCCGAGGACAGAGGTCCTTCCACACAGGACCAGGTGAGCTTCACCTTGAGCCTTTCTCCTGCTCACTGCTGAAAACTGTGCAGCCCCCACCTGCTCTCTGCTAAGCACTGGGACCTGGGTGGCATAGGGGTAGAGCTCTGGTCTCAGACAAGTTAGTCACCCTCCCCGCACCCCCACCCCGGCATGTCCCCCTGTGAAGATCCTAAAGCACAGAAGCACCATCTGTTTAAAGTCTTCCTTGAATCTGTATTGGAAAACTAGCGGAGCGTGTTCCCAGGACACTCGGTTCTCTGGGACATAGAGCACCTGCCCCAGAATCACTGGGAAGACTTCTTAAAAATCAGCTTCTTGGGCCCTCCATGGTGGCGCAGCAGGTTAAAGCACGGCACTAAGAAGCTAAAACCACTTCAGCATGAGTTTAATCCCCGCCCCAGAGGTGGCCCACATGGTGCGGCAGACCTCTCCTGTCTCAGCAGTGTGCCTTGTCAGTCGACCTGTTCTGCTCCCCACTCTGTCTCCGGTGAATCTTCCACCACCCTGCATCTCTGGCTTGTGCTCCAGTTCTGTATGCATAAATAAATAAATCTTAAAAAGAAAACCAGCTTCTAGCACCCACCTTGTCCTGCCGAACCAGAATCTCTGGAGTGGGATCAGGGAGTATGTTACGCCAGCTTCTCTGGAGATCGGCGTGCAAGGCAAGGCCTCTTGCTCACCACCTGCGACTGGAGCGGGCTGAAGAATTGAAAGCGGCAGGGCAGTGCCCCAGCACTTCCCTGATCTGCCTCTGCCTCTTCCAAGACACACTGCTCCCCACACGATCATTTCCCTGGTGTCTCCCTGTGTCAGTACAATTACTCGGCAGTGCTGTATTCCGGTTAGGACGTGTTTCGGTCACACGTGTCTGCCTGCTGCTTTGCCTCACACTCTATCACTAAGGCATTTCTCTCCGCACCTTGGGCACCGCATCGGCCATTCATGCCACTGCCACTCAGCCCAGCCTGCACCCCGGGGCCCACCGCGGGACCAGCTGCAGAGCACACGCTCCCTGGCATTGTGCAGGCACCTGTCCCAGTGCCTCGAGCGGCCCCTGCTCATCTCCATGGGCGGTGGGGGGGTGGGCATGATCTCAGCAGGGAGGGGAAAATCAGTTACACACTGTAGGACAAAACTCCAGCTACCTGCCCTGCTCTGTGTGGGCGCCCCTCCATGGCCACGGCACCCTGCTGCGGGCATCACCGCACACACCAGCGTGGAGCTCGCCATGTGGGGAAATGCCACACACAGCAGTAATGCAGTAGTACCCCTCAGCGTAGGTACCCTCCATGTGAAACGAAACATCTACAGACTCGAGAAGTCAGAGAAGACAGGCCAGGTGAAGAACGAAGGGCCTGGAGAGACTATCAGAACATGGCCAGACTGAGAAGAGTGGGTGGGAAGTGGGATGGGGGATGTCCAGGGGCAAAGGTCAGAGAGGTGGGCATAGTGGCTGCTTCCAGAGTCTGGTAGGAGAAGCCAGACCTACTGCGGCTAGTGATCTTTTCACCCACAGAGGGAAACACCCAAAGCTATTTGCTCAGCATTGGGCTTAGAATACAGACTGTACAAATAAACACCTTCTGCAGAAAGGCTGGAATGCAGTGACCAGTTCACTGAGGGATGCTTGTAGGAAACACATAAAGCATGAGGAAACGCCTCCTCTTTCACCTAGCCCTTCAGAGTCTCCCCCCTCAGTTACTGCAGTTGGGTCAGCCTTCCCCGCCCCTGAAGTCATAGTCCATCCCCCACCCCCACCCTTTTTCTACACAACAGCTCCTCTTCCTCTTCTGTGGCTGATCAGGGCTCTCTGGGGGGAGGGGGGAGGTTGGGGATGGGGTGGGGAGAGGAAGCCGCTGCCCTGAGAAGGGCAGGAAGGGTGCCAGGCTTCAGCCACAGCAATCAAGTCGGCTGGTCCCCCCACCCGGCAGGTCGGTCCCTGTGGGGATGCTTCATTGTAAACTAGTAATTGTTTTTTCTTTTGTGAAAGAGCAATTTCCTTTGAACAACTTGAACATTTGAAACCTGGGTTATGGATTTGTTTAGAGTATTTTGTAGTGGAGGTGGGACAATCTTCCTCACATTTAACTGGAAAATTCTGCATAGAAAGTCAGCAGAGAATGGCCCGACGCTGGGCAAATAGCTGGCCTTAAAGTCAATAATGTCTGTTGTGACGACCTCTGTCCCCGGCAGGCCACTTAGAGCGGTGTGGTGCTCTGGGGATTTGCGGGCCACAGAACTGAAGCCTTTTGACATCCCGAGGCAGGTGTGCTGTGCTGGAATCACAGGGCCTCGGAGAGCATCTGGGGAGACCCTGCGGACGATGTCATGCGTCCCCCGAGCACGCACTCCAGCTTCATTGGCTGCCCCTCTGGGAGGTCACTGAAACCGAATTCAGTCCGAGGCTGGGCGCGAGAATCCTTGGGGTAGCCAGGCAGCAAACTGATGCCTCGGCTGGAGTCAGCACTTAACCACCACCAGCCTTCGCCTAGCCTGTTCGGGTCTGTTGCGTCCTCTTAACTGCCTCCCAGAGCTCAACACCTTCACTGATTAATTGACTCGTCTGCAATGTTGTTCACATGCAGAGAAGGATCTCAGTCACTTACAACTTGTGTATTAGGGTCAGAGTCCTTGACATGGGATGTTTGCCCTTGAAACCTTAATCCTCGTGGTGTGGAAAACGCTGTCCCCTATTCAGGCAAAGACTTTGGAAAGGAGGTGGAGGAGCAGATGAGAGAGGACACGATGCTTCAGGTGATAGGCCTTTTCCCCACGCAGGCTGTCGACTGTGTGGGCTGAGGGGTGCAAGTGGGCTGTGCCGAGTAGAAATGGTTTTAACTCTTACTTCAAGTGGTGAGGAAGGCTTTATTCGAGACTCTTGCAGTAGAGGAGAGAAATGGAACTCAACTCCAGATCACCAGGTCAAAGTAGGAACTCACAGTCAGTGGGCAGGATGAGGGAAGGGATGGAAAAGTACTTTTAGGACCTTGTTAGGAGTCACAGGGATCAGGAAAGAAGAACTGGGCTAGAGACCAAGAGCAGAGGAAGAGATGCTTGATTAAATATGAAAAACAGGCATTTGAAGTCAACTGGCTTACTAGGAGTCTGTGTAAAAGCTGGACTTAGCCAGCCAATGACCAGGTGGAACTGGACTGAAATTTGGCTGAGTCCTTGCCTTGTCGCCAGATGTAGAGAGTGACCTCGAAGGCTGCCACACTGTCACGAGATGCTGGAGTGGCCTCTGGCTGCCGAGGTGTCTTCTGTAGGTGTTCTTCAGCCAGGCCTTGGAAAGAAACAGAGGACACTCTGCTCATGAGCACCAGGAATGAAGGATTTCTGGAACGTGTCTCCCAGCCCCGAGACCCCAGGCTTTGGCAGCAGCAGCTCAGAAGCTGTGTGTCTTATCAGTTCACCTGCTTTCGAAGATTACAAGAAGTCCCCCTCCCACTGGCTCCAACAGTAGGGAATGTGACTGTCACACATGGTGAGGTCCATGGGGCATGGGCAAGGGCAGGTTACACTCAAAACCACGGGGGAGGCTGTCAAGGGCCGGCCTGCGCCTCACCACCTCCAGACCCTTTCTTCCGCCCCAAGGGAGTCATAAGCAGACATCACAACAGCAGCAAAAGAAAGCACAGTCTCTATCAGTCTGCTGCCTTCACACTTGACTGCCAGAGGGGGACATGCACCCTCTTCTGAGCTGTCCACTGGCATGGAAACGGTATCTCAAGAGTTTCTGTGACTAATAATCAGGAGTTAAATGCAAGTTAATGCTCACATGTGCTGCCATGTCAAATCCTCCTGCCTTGAACAGAATTCTGGATGGCACGGTGGAGTGTTAATAGCCTAGGAGGTGCCTAAGGTGCTCTCACCCAGAGAGACCCTGGCACCCCAGGGCCAGTTAGGCAGTGCCTTAGGGGTTCTCCAGGGTGTTATGGGGAAGGGAGTGCTGCGATCACAGGCCTTCCGCTAAAGGATTGTGTGTGCCAGGCCTCCAAGTGGGTACCTCGGAACCCTTTACCTGGCCAGTTTCTCTCTGGAAAGGCCGCATCAAGGGCAGGAGGCTTATGAAAGAAGCAGATGTCACTGGCTCTGGCCAGAGAGTACGTGGCCTTGAGGGCTGTCTTGACATCCCCACACTCCCTCAGACCGCTCTTGAATGTCTGTGAAGGGCCAGGAAAGGCAGTGGGTTCTGCGGGGCCACCTGCTCCTTGCCTGAGCTCACGACCGCGGCTCCTGTCCTGGCTGCAGAGTGGTGACGGGCTGGACGGGGCTCTTCCGCTGAACCCACGTGCGGCTAGAACTCCCCTTGGTCGCTCTGAGACGTGGAAGAAGGATCTGAGACACAAAGATGCAAATATGTCGTTATTTTCTTATTTGAACATCCCAGGTCATTTGGTCTTTTCTTTTTAAATGTGTTGCGGGGGGGGGGGGGTTCTGAAATAAAGAAAATGTGTGAGATTTATTACCCAGCCTGATCAAACAGCACAATAAATCATCTCAATGGTATAAAATTGCTTAGATGTGAATAGCATCACAGCAACTAGGACTGAGTTCCCAACCCTTTCCAAGGATACTGATAGAAAGAAGTTATCAGAACCAGATTTGTCTGGTCAGTCACTAGCAGCGTCTGAAGCCTATAATTTTGGGGGGAAGTTTCAGAGGCTCTTTGTTTGGTTTAGGTGGGAAAATCAAATCTGCATTCATCCCAAGGTGTTTCGAGCACAGATTTGCAGCAACAAAGGGAGGTGAAGTAAAACTGGAAGATTACACAGTGCAGTTGGGATAGGGAACAGGAAATTTGTAAATGCCTCAGTAAACTATATAGGAATTGAATTAACTTGCTGCAGAAGACCAAAATGCTGAGGGTATGAGAATCACTCCGTTGTTCTTGAAGAACCACTTCTGAAGGCAATCAGTCTGTTGTGACAGGGAGGATGGATGGCAGGTCCCAATATTGAGACACAGGCTTGAAACCCACAGTAGGTATGGCATTTTCCCTTTAGATTAGAAATTCTAATAGCAGAGCAGTGTCGACAGATGGAATTTGAGTAAGTGATTTGGACAAGCAGTTCACAACTCACATGAGGGTTTTGTTCCCAGCAATCCGTTGTGAGGCCGGTGTTTGGACCTTAGAAAACTAAAATGCATTTATTCCACAGGCATTTCCCTGGAATGTGGGTTGATTTCTGGACCACTCTCAAAATTTTATTTAACCATTCATGTAGATAAAACTGCTCCACATAGGTGGTTAATTTCAGGGAACCCAGTGCTATAAGTAAAATAGTAACACGGAAGAAAGGTGGCTTTTTTTGTGGTGGTGGTAATATGGTTTGTGACACCAAGTAGGTTTCAGGTGTATAGTTTCTCACCTGGGCCATTGTATTCTTTTTTTGTATTCTGTAGTCTTTATTCTTTAGCACAGATTCTTTTTTTTTTGATTGGCGTGACTGAGGAAAGAGGGAAGCTAATAGTCACTGTATGCCAGAGTGTGACGGGGGAAAGGGCCTGAGCAGCGGTGCGGGTTTTAAGCCCTTTTTGTCAAGTGAGGAAGCCGAGGCCCAGAGTGGTCGGATGGCTGCCCCAGGCACTCAGTGCCCTGTGCGGCTGGAGCCCATACCTGCCCCGACCCAGGGAATGATACCTGTGGAAAGTTTCCAGAGAGACTACCAGCTACGCTCAGGTCTTCTAGGCCGTGTTGGGTCCCATCAAATGTCTATTTTTCCCTGTCTCACTGTAAAATAAGGCCTGTTTGTTCTTTAGAAGATGGATGAAGGACCTATAACTACCACTGAGCTTCTCTGGGATTAGAGCCCAGAGCTCACAGACAAAAGGAGAAAGAAGAAATGTAAACGCGGCTGGAGATAGCAGGAGAAAAGGACGCAGGTGGACAGAGGAGCCTGGTCTCCTCGTGGAGAGCAGGGCTTGCCCGAGAGCTTCAGGGGACAGGCAGATGTCCACACCAGCTATGGGTCATCCCCCTACAGCTTTGTAGCTTCCCTGATGGGAGGGGCATCCACATGAACCCTTGACGGGAAAAGGGGGATGTTCTCAGAAACAGTTTACTTCTCAGGTGTGCGAACCAGAGAACATCAGGCTAAAAGAAGAAACAAAAGCAACAGTAGTTTGCACCACAAAGTCTAAGCCAGACACAGGGAGAACCCGCCCCCCACAGCCTCATGATGCCCTCCGTCCCAGGAGCCGCCTGGGGCCCGGAACCCGCACACCCCTGCTCTCTGTGCGGACCCCCCAACCCCAGCCACATGCTGCAGGAGGATGGGTGCTAGATCATATTGGCCGATTGAATTTATTCAAATTTAAGGGAGATTTCTGAGAGCCAAACTGTTTTTTTTTTTTTAAAGATTTATTTATTTATGCATATAGAGCTGGGGTACAGGCCAGAGAAGCGGAGGGTGAGAGGATTCACAGATACAGAGTGGGGAGCAGAACAGGCAGACTGTCAAAGTACACTGCTGAGGGGAGCAGCAGTCGGGTCAGGAGAGGTCTGCCGCGCCATGTGGGTCACCTCCGGGGAAGGTGGGGATCGAACTCATGCGGAAGTGGCTTAAGTTTCTTAGTGCTGTGCTTTAACCCGCTGCGCCACTAGGGAGGGCCAACTGTTTTTTGTTTTTAAGATTCATTTATTTGTGCACACAGAACTGGGGTACAGGCCAGAGGTGCAGGGGCGGTGAGAGGATTCACCAGAGACATAGTGGGGAGCAGAACAAGCCAGACGAAGTACACCACTGAAGGGAGCAGCGGGCGGGTCAGGAGAGGTCTGCTGCATCATGTGGTCATCTCTGAGGCAGTGATCGAATTCGTGCTGCAGTGGCTTTTTTTTTTTTTTTTTTTTAGCTTCTTAGCGCTGTGCCCTAACTTACTGTGCCACCAGGGAGGGCCCCCAAACAGTGTTTTCAACATAACAAGATGTAAGACATTCCAGCAATTCGTTTCTGTAAAGTCTAGGCTTTACGACCCATCTCCGGTCCTGTTTGGTTGTCCCCAGTCTCGGGGACTCCTCAAATGTGGGTGTTCTGGATGCGTGCCCTTGTACCCCTCCCTTTACCTGGCTTCCGGAGCAGTGGGGAGTTCTCGGGAACATTGCAGTGGGCTCAACGCAGGTGTGCCCTTTGACTCTGCCTCTGAAAATAAACATGTGTGCCCTTTGATTCGGGCTCTTGGGCCCAAGGAAACAGGAGAAAACAGTGAAACCCCCAAGGTTTATGGAAGTCCGCCAACTAAAATTAAACTTCCCTCCGAGGGTGAGCCTGAGCACCGACTGACCCTCTCAGAGGCAGTTGAGGTCTTTTGGGGAGAGGGAGGTGTCAGTGAAGGGCTGAGCTGTCCATCAGGGCCTGTGAACTGGCCAAGGCCAAAGAGCTGATGCCCAACTTACCTGCCTCCAGCAGACCCCTCCTACCCGTCTAGGGTGTGGCAGTGCGGGAACCTGCCCTCCGTTCTCTGCTGCCCAGCACCCCCAGAGACCAGCCAAGGCCTACGCACATGGCAGGTAGTTCAGGAAACATTGCAATCAGGTAAAATTGCAGGTTTCAAAGCGTTGACCAGCAGTTCCCCCCACCTCGCTCCCTGTTTAATGATAGCACTGTAAGGTCAAGGTAGCCAGGCAGGGCTGCGCCAAACCTTCCAAAGATTCTCCCATAGCAGCAGCCGGGGTCACCCCGCCTGTCGGCGAGGCCCTCAGAATCAGCTGACAACTGTCCGTCGGCTTGGGCCGCAAGGCTGAGTCCCATCCCTCTGGGTCCAGATGGGCACGGACCCAGAGGGCGGCTGTGTTGCTGGAGGCAGAGGGCCTAGATTCCACTGCCAAGACCCCTCTCTGGAATTCCCAAGGTAAGGTCATTTCTCCCCCCTCTCCCCCCCGCCATGAAATATCTGGAGGACGTGGCTGAGGCCAGTCCAAGGTGGACTTGAGCTGGGTGAACTCAGCGGACGTGGCGGGGAGGCACTGGGCTGTCTTCTGGGGGGGTTGGGTATGGTGCCCGTGTCTCCTCCCAGTCACAGGCTGGATCGGTGAAACCCAGGGCAGATCTCTCAAGGCTTCCATTACTATTTTCTTAAGGACAAAATCATTCTTTTTTATTTATACATAAATAACTGTTTTCTTGAGCAGGCCCTAAGAAATGAAATACAGATGGTGATAATGTTGAAAATGTTTACCTATTTCCTCTCTGAGGACATCAGATTAGCCCTTTCTGTGGGCGGAATGTGTAATCTGCTGGAAGACAATATCATCCTTTAGATCTTGCAATACATTTTTCATATCTTTGCCGCAAAAGCTGATTATTATCGTGACATTTTTAAACAATGACTGTTCGTCGTGCAGAATGGGAAAGGAAAGCTCAGCTGAACGTATAGATAGATGGGTGCTTGTCGAAGGCTGGGCTGTGGGGATGAATTTTCCCTGTTTCTTTTGGCTGGTGACATCGGCCTTAACCCCTTCGTCCTGGGTCTTCGTCCTGCGCGCTAATTGGAACCTGACGCCCGGCTGTTCCACGCGGCCTCTCCTCACTCGCTTGCAGAGACCACTGATTAATGGCCTCGTCCACTCCTTCCAAGGTCGCCGTGTCCCCCTTTTTTCTGGAAGTTAAAGATCCTTGATTAAATGGCAGAAACAGATTGAGCCCAGAAATGTACGAGGAAGGGCCTTTATAAACCGTGTGGGGCAGCACAGACTTGAGATGCCGATGAAGCCTTTGTAGATGGAGCCCATCAGTGCAAATGACAGGGCAGCGTGGAGCATTTGATGGACCCGCCGCCCTGGCTCCCTAACAGGGAAACTGGCATTTCTAAAAGGCGGCTTTGCGCTGCTCACTCGCCTCCCTTCAGGGCTTTGTAGCATTTCAAAGGAAAGGCTTTGGATAAAGGAGAAAGCAGCCCAAGTGGAAAGGACAGAGTTTCAAATGTTTTCTGTTTCACTTTGACTCCAGAGGATTTTGTTTGTTCGGAGAACGATGGGGCGAGTCTCTCTGTGAGCTAGAGGCGCCCACCTGGGTGCCCCGGGAGGCCTGTGATGTCCTGCCAGGCACTGAGATCAACCAGACGCCAGGCTGGGTAGCAGTAGCACGCAGGCTGGGAGCCACCAGCAACGGAACGGTTAACAGTGCCCAGCTTTTTGCAGCTCCCTGGCACATGGCAGCGGCCAGGCCATCTTGCAGCAGAGTTAAAATTCCCCTGCAGCCACCGGGAGGGAACAGATAAATCATGAATGAATTTGAAATTATATTTCCTCCTCTTAGCTTTCTATTTTTTCCCTTTCTTTCTTTTTTTTTTTTCCTGTCTACCTCCCCATCCTGGGAACAATGTTACAGAAAACTGTAGTTGTAAATCCCACCCAGTGCAGTTAGCAGCACCCTCGCAAGGGTCGGTGGAATGGAATCTCCCCAGCCGTATTTCGTGAGGCTGTCAGCGGGCTCCTGCGTGGTGCAGAGATCCAAGGTCAAAAACAGGAAGTCACCATGGATAGAAAAGGAGACATTTCTGTGACTTGTTACCTGGGCTACAGGGTTGTTTTTTGAAAGCCCATCTTTGGGTGAGGTTGTGAGCTGGTCATTGACAAGTATTCTTAGGAGACGAGCGAAAAAGCTTCACACTGTTGGATCTAACCCAACGTGTCAGGGAGCACCAGGCAGAGGACGAGCGGGTGGCCCCCAGCGTCAGCTGGGCTTTGTGGCCAGTGGCCTTCATCGCCCCCGCTCGAGGGCTGGCCGGGTGCGTGTACGCGCACAGGCAGTGGGCTGTGTGCTGCAGACACCAGAGCAGCTGCTCGGAGGGCTCCGGGCCATAATGAGGGAGGCCAGGAAGTTACCTTTGAACGCCTGGTCCACACAGCCGAGGGTCTTTCCAGGAAATAAGCAAACTGCTTATGTCTCTGCCCCCAGAACAGAGGTCCCTACCTGTCACAGCAGGTAAGTCCCCGGGACAGCTGGGGCCCCAAGGAGCCCATGCCACCCTCGCCAGGCCTTTGGATGGTGGTCCAGTTTTGAGGCAGCCCCTTCCTGGCCCCAAAGGGGGCCGCCGGCCCAAGGAGAGCCGGCACGGGGCGAAGTCTTATCCGCTGTCCTCACCACTGCCTCTCTGACTTTGCCTTCTCATTCCCCGCAAGACCTTGAACCTCACCTCTGTGCTGCGCTCTGTGGAAGGCTCCTTGGACCTGGTTTCTACCCCCGGGAGTCTCCTGCTCCCTCCCTCTAGTCCCCTCTGCCCCCAGCCTCATCTGGTGAGGCCTGCATGCCTGACCCTTTCGACAGGCTGAGTTTATTTGAAAAGGCGATCAATATACATTAGGAAACATAATCAGTGAGGTACATGTACATACATGTTTAAAAACCAATTGCATTCAGCTCTGCCGTGTTAGCAGTAGCAGCTGCAATGTGTCACCTTCAACCAGAGGGTGCCACGCAGGACAGGCCCCCGTTCATTCTCTTAGAGTCAGTATCCCTGCCTGTTATTTTCCTGGGAAATAAAAGTACCTCCCAGAGTCATAAGACCGGCATTTTACTATGATGAGTTTATTCTTTCTCTGTAGCAGAAAAACAAGGTGCCAGGGAAAGTGAGGGGAAAAAAGAAGAGGAAAGGCCAAGTGTAGGGAGATGGTGCAGGTCAGGTGCACCTGCCCGTCCCCCCATGGGCTGCCAGCTTTGTCAGCCACCCCCTGTCCTCCCCCTTGCCCTCCTCGAGGAGGAGCCTGGCACACAGCCGTTTAGCCACCTGCGTGGGGTGAGGCCTGCTGTGCACCACGCACTGTGCTGGGTTGGACAGAGTCGATCACAGGCGCAGTGCAGCCAGGAGGCCCAGAGCTAGGACAGGGTGCCTGGGGAGCCCTACACATCACGGGGTCTCGGGCCAGGTAGGCTCCGTCTGGCAGTTGGGGTGTCAAAACAGTGCCCTCTGGGCACTGGCAGCTCTGTGAGGCCTGCACAGCAACCGAACTCCAGGTCAGCAGGTCTGGATGGCGCTGGCACCCGGGGGGCAGCAGCAGTTTGCCGGGCTTCCAGGGACCCAGCCTCGTGCCACTGCACAGCAGAAAAATGCCACCTTCGGGGAACTGAGGTGTCTCCTTCCCAGCAGACAGTTCGTGTGTCTGGGTAACACCTGCCGTGTCTAACTCGGGAACGCCAGTAACTGCTGCCGCAGGTTGTCACATGCAGGACTGAGGGTGGCGTCACAGGGCAGCCTGCGGTGAAGGGGTTTCATGGTGCAGGCTCACCATGACGAGGGGAACGATCCGGCCCCCTTCCACATAGAGCTTGCCCAGGACTCCTTGCCAAGTTTCATTTTTAAAAGCTCTGCAACTTTACTTAGATGTATGTGTTTTTGCTTTGTAATCAGATTTTCACCAAACTGATATATCATTAAACCTTTGTTTTTACAATACATGCTTTATTGCAAAACCAATTTCAACAGAGTATTGCAGATGCGATGTAATTTTTATGTCTTAGTTTGTTTTTTTTTTTTTTTCCTTTTTGGTTGCTAGGGTACCAAACACTTTTGAGAAAGTAGCTTGATGGTATCTATAATATGGTGGCTTCTGGATAAGAGATTGCATTATCCCCGTGTAATATATTTGGGCAGACTGTATCCATCATAACTCAGCTAGATAAATAAATTAAAACTCGCTGATTGAGGAAGAAATGTGATCTTTCTACTGCCGAGAATGGCTTATGCTTCTCTTCTGACAGCTGCTATGTTGCTAGTTGTGCTTCATCCCGCCCCGACTTAGTCATTTCCACTTCTTGAGAAAGATAAAAATGCTGCAGTGACTTTCAGAACTGAGAACACTGCCTCTGTGGCTGGCGGCCCCTCCCCGTCCAGCCTCCAGCCCTCAGCCCTGCCCTCTTTCTGCTCAGTGGCGAGATGGGTCTCTGAGGGACTCGAGCTGGGGCTCCATGGGGTGCTCCCTCTGGAGACTGAGCTGCCCTTGCCTGAGCCGGTGCTGCGGCCCCAGCATGGACTCAGCCTGCGCGGCCCTCTGAGAAGGGGCATGCTCCTCTCCAACTCCCTTCTCCAAGCTGGCAGCTTGATGAGGAAGGAGTCTCCACCAGCCCTGGGGGCTGACCTCAGTCCGGTGTCCATCCCCCACTGCCAGCCTGAGCCTGGAGGGACTTGTCGTAAGAGAGCAGAGAGGTGCCAGAGCAGTCTTCCCAGAGAGTCTCTGGGAGGCTCCTACGCCAGGTACAGCAAGGTGCTGTCCCGACAGGGACCGTTACCTGGGGGCAGGAGCATGCACTCAAAATACCATCTGATCTCAGCAGAAGACCTGGGAAAGCTGTGATGCAATCCCGGTGAGCTTGGGATGTTGCCCCGTGGCAGCCATGCACTGAGAGGGTGATAGAGCCTGCAGGCTACAGGAGAGGGCAGCCTCAGTGCATCTGTGAGTACCTGCCCCTGGGCTCACTGCACTTCCACCCGTGGGTGAGCCCTGCAGAGAAAAAGGACAGGTCCTGCCTGCCTTGTCAATGAGTGTGAAGAAGAGTAGGAAAGAGGTGCAGGTTACTGCACCAAGGTGAGGCCAGGCTTGCATCTGAGTTAGCTGGTGCTTTCATTCATTCATTTTTTAAAGATTTTTTTTTTATTATTATTTATGCATACAGAGCTGGAGTACAGGCCAGAGGGTGCAGGGGGTGAGAGCATTCATAGAGACAGAGCGGGGAGCAGAACAGGCAGATGGACAAAGTACACTGCTGAGGGGAGCAGTAGGCGGGTCAGGAGAGGTCCGCTGCGCCATGTGGGTCACCTTGCTGGCCAAGTTTTGAACTTGTGTTGGAACGGCTATAGCTAGCTTCATAGTGCTGTGCTTTAACCCATTATGCCGCCTGGGAGGGCCCGCATTCGTTGTTTTTGAGCACAGGTGCTTCAGACACTGTCCTAGTTGCTGACATGAATCAGTTCCTCAAACATACCTTGTGTCACTTGGCCTCCGAGCCTTGGCCGCCTCGTAGGCAGCCTTGTTGGGAGGATTGAATGACTAACGGAGACACAGCTGTCGGCCTCAGATGAAAGAGTGTTGTCACCCTTAGGTCTGGGGCTGTTAGGTGTGGCCTGAGGAGCTGCTGGGCTTCTCCTGGCAAGAATAGCAGCAGCACGTGTCACTCAGTTGCCTGAGCCCCTTCCCAGAGAAACACAACTTCAGTCTCCTTCCACAGCAGGACTCTCAGTGTGGAAAAGCCTATCCATTCTTCCCTGTTGGAAAAATCCCTCTGTGAGTTGGACTCCCAAAGCAAATTAGGCCAGGGTCTACTGAAGGTAAATAAATCCCTCCAAGCCAGCTGCAGAGAGAGGTCATTGGGATTGTGAGCAGTTTGTGTGTGTGTGAAAGTTAATTTAGTGCTTTCAGTAGACCATGTTCTATACACAGCTTATTCCTGGTTAAGATGATGGATCTGGACCATGTGGGTTCAAATCCTGGCTCTGTACCTACAAGCTGAGTGATTTGGGGGAAATTGCTTAACCTCTCTGAGCCTTCATTTGCTCACAGGGCCCACTAATCCCGCATAAGGCAGTTGTGAGGATAACTAAGCTAACACGCAGAGACTTACCACAACAGTGACCGGCGCACGGTGTGGTGCGAGGTGTGCTGGTCATTGTTAGCGTCAGGGGAATTTCCATTTAAATGAGAAATGTCTATAGAGATTGGCTGCACAGAAATCCCAGCTCGGGCAGATTTCCCCAGCTGCAGATCCTGCTGAGCATTCCCGTGTTGTTTTCCTCTTGTTGCTCTGCGCAGCACAAATTCCTTTGTCGTCTTCAAAAAATTCAATTCTTTGGCGTGGTACTTGAGAGACATGAGGAGGATGCTGCAAGAAGAGTCTGTATCTCCTTAGACAAGCTTCTCCCCAGGTCATCATGAGGCGTGGGGGACACACCCCTCCAGCGGCCGCCCCGCTGCAGCCTGGGTGTGGGGCACAGCCTGGGCCTCCATGCTCGCAGGCCACACCCTCCCCCAGACTCTGGTCACCGGGTGTGCGCTGTGGCTCCAGGGGGGCTGACTGGGCGACCTGACCACTGGCTCTCAGCAGTGTTACCAGGAGCCTCTGTTCACCTTCCGTGTCACCATCTAGAAGCCAGGCTGGGCTTCTGGAAGCAGGGGGACCTGTCTTTCATGCCACATGCACAGCATGGAAGTCTCAGGGTGGGCACGGCAGGACACACGGACGTCCCCGGTGGCAGGACACACGGACGTTCCCCCGTAGCTCTCCGTGTCAGGGTGCTCCCAGATCAGGTGATCCCGGTGCTCTTTCCTCGGTGAGGAGGTCTTAAGCTGTTTCACACCCAAGAAACAGAAGTCTCACTGCTTCCACGGGACTGACAGTTCTGCCTCCTTCTGAGTTACCCCAGGGGAGAAGTCCGCCCCGTCGGGCCTTGGCCTCTCCCCTGTAAGACGGCACTGCCCTGCACCCAGCACAGCACCCCACGGATGGAACTGAAGCCAGAGGGGGGCTGGCCCCTCTCTTCGCGGGGGCTTCCTGGCTATTTCAACCCCCTTGGCGTTCTGTTGACATTCTCGAGTTTTCCCTTGGTCTATAGCGGGCCGGCAAAAGGGTGTTTTTGTTGGAGTGGAAACACTGACCATTAACCAGTGTACACAGGGCTAATCAGTGTCTGCCGTCCCTGCCGGCCTAGAGCAGTTCACTGCCCTAGGGGACTGGCCAAAACTGGGGGCCGGCCTCCTCCTCCAGCTTGCTCAGGCCTGGCTCTCACTCTTCCCTTTCTCACTCCTCTCCTCCCCGCCCCCACCCCCTCTCCTCACCTGCTCTTGCTTTGTCTATCTCCCTCTGTCCAGCTGCCCTCTGTACTTCTCCCTGCCCCCCCCACCTGTCCCCCTCTCTCACTCATCTTCCCCTCCCCATCTCTCCTCTCCTCCGCTCACTCACACCCTCTAGTGTGAGGAGCCGGCTCCCGGACAGCGGAGGACAGGGCCTGTGCGGCATGCCTGGGGCTGGCCTGGATTGCAGCTGGTGGCCTTCCTCTGTGAATGCCAGGGCTTCCTGATGGACCTGATCTGAAAAGGCGCGGGTCACCCCCCATAGCATGTCAGCCGCTATGGCGCTGAGGTGACAGGTGTGATGTTTTCCTGGGGATGCTGAACTGGGAAAAGACCGTCTTCCTTCGTAATGGAGCTAATGGCATTCCGCTCAGGACAGCTGCACTTACATCTGGTGTTAAACCACCGTTATTTAAACTTTATGATGCGAGAGGATGCCAGCTCGTCCACTTACAGCATATAAATTATGTCAATTGCTGATGCACTTTTTTTAACCCTGATCCTCCTGAATTATGAAAGGTGGACATGACCGGTGACGGTTGTCAGGCCCCCCACCCGGGGCCAAGTGCTAAGGGCAGGGGACCTGAAGCCCCCAGCCGTTGAAGGTGCAATCGTGGGGGAGCCCCCACCTGCAGGGAGCTCCCCTCAAGTCACCTCCTCTGCCGCCCTCCTCAGGGACACCAAGATTGTGTGCCATAAATAGGATGGATCCCACAGCCCGACTGCTAGTAAAACACTCCCCTGATAGGCATTTCTGGGAGGTTGTGGGTTTGCATGCTGGATTTCTTTCTTTCTTTCTTTTTTAAAGATTTATTTATTTGTGCATACAGAACTGGGGTACAGGCCAGAGGTGCAGGGCTGGTGAAAGGAATCACCAGAGACAGAGTGGGGAGCAGAACAGGCCGACTGACGAAGTACACTGCTGAGGGGAGCAGCGGGTGGGTCAGGAGAGGTCTGCCACGCCATGTGGTCACCTCCGGGGTAGGGATCAAACTCATGCTGAAGTGGATTTAGGTTCTTAGTGCTGTGCTTTAACCTGCTGCACCACCAGGAGGGCCCTTCTTTTTTTTTTTTTTGCCAAGACATAGAAATAGGGAAAAGGCTGGTATTTGTTTTGTGAAGAAATTGGGTTAAGCTCTAGCAGAAAAAAACATCACTTTCAAAGTCAGCTGGTAAGTGGGTGTTGCAAAGCCACTTACTTAGTGGTTGCCACACACAGAAGACCTTTTGCATATCTGAGTCAAACTGGACCTTCCTTCCCCGAGGGAACAACCTGGAGTGTAACTTCAGTGGGGCAGCTGACCGTGTGTTCCGGCACAGGCCCAGCAGAGCCCCAAGAACAAGGGTCCTGGGGATCAGTTGCTGTAGATGTTTCACACTCAGGGTGAAATCCAGTTGCTCTCCATTTCATTTCCTTTGAATTTCTTACATTTGCCAACACTAAAAAGACAGGCAGGGAGAGTGAATTGCAATGATGTCGGGGGCAGGCATGGGAATACCCAGCGGGAAAAGCAGCCATGTTGGGAAGAATCAGGCACTGTTCATCTGCACTTTGAAATGTCAGTGAGGGGACGTGGGGGGGGGGGGCTCCCTGTGGGGTCACTTCCCTGCCCAGACTCCAGCTGGGGCAGGTGCTTGGGAGCGTCTCCTGGGCCTGACCTCTCAGGTGCTGTTTGCTCATTTTCCATGAATGCGACGATCACTGCTGGCTCCTTCAGGCCCGCTCCCTGCCCTGGTTCTCCTGTCTGACCTGCCTGAAAACTGCCTTCCAGGGAGACAACCCACTGCTCCTGACTTTGGGGGAAAGCCCGCATGCCCAAGACTGGTGTTGGTTTCTCTTGGCTTTGCTGCTCTTCAGCAGCCCCGTGTGGCCACTCCTGCCTCTTGCCAATGCTGAAGGATTCTCTGTATACCTGAGCCCCCGGGGTCTCATGCTGGGGTAGCGACGCCCCCAAATGAGGCATGATGCCCTGCATTCTGAAGAGGGAGGCAGGGGCCATGTCAGTGCTGAGTCCACCTGGCAGCGCTGGTCCAGGGGGAGCCTGGGAGGCCAAGCCGAGCATAGGCACAGCCGCCAGCCTACCGCGCCCCAGGTCGGGGCGGCGACAGTGGCACCTGTTTGTGGGGTGCCCGCAGCCAAGTGGTTTCGAGCAGTGGGCATGGGACTTGGGGGGCTCAGGGGTGCCCTCCTTCCCTTTGCAGTGTTTGCCTAAAGGCCTCCACTAAAATGGAGGGGAAAACCTGTTAAGCCATTGTCAGAATTAGCTCCCCAGTATAAATTAGTCAGTTGGCCATTAAGCATCTGGGTGTGAATTAGTCAGTCGATTACCTGAAGCACTGGTAGCAGCTGTGGTTTAACAAGAACACTGGATTATGGGAACCTGAATTTAAATCCCTGTCTTCTCACCTCCAGTGGGTGTCAAGGCATCTTGCACACCTGGGGAGTTTGTTCAAAAGGTGGGGTGTTCAGAGCCGCCCCCAACTCCTGAATCGTTTGGCCACTTGGTAACAAGTGTGGCAGGAGATTGGGGCTGCCCTTTGGGACATGCCTGACCTTGCAGATGCCAGCCACCCCCAAGCGGTTTCTGTCTCTACAGACCCTGGGGGTGTTAACGTGCTCCCTCCACTGTCTCTAGGAGACCGGTAAGAGCCAGCCAGAGGAGTGCAGGGCCCCGACGTGAGCCCCAGGAGTCGGGGCACCTGGCTCTTACCCGTGTGCTCAGAGCTGGTGCTTCAGAGAGCTTGAACACCATGGGGGTGAGGATACCTGTTGGACCCAGCCACCCACCATCACCTGCATACCTGAGCTACAGGGCAGGGAGCAGGGTGGCCCTGGGCACGCCTCCCCTTCAGACGGGCCGCTGCTGGCCCCAGGCACTCCCGGGTCACTGAGGACAGCCGCCGCCCTGCACGAGACAGAGGGTGCCAAGGCTGTTCCAGGCAGAACCATTCAGCAGGGCAGCCGGGGAGGAAAGCACGTGTGGCTCCAGTCGGAAAATGAGAGGACGGTTATCTCCCCGCCACTTTCTGATCACTGTTTACTGCCGGTGCTTAACTTAAAGTGTCTTCTCACCCTCTCACGTGTGAGCAAAGGCTGCGCAGCACAGCTACTTTGATGCTAATATATGAAACATGGTGTGCTCACACATGCGAACAAGGGGGAGAAATGGCAGTTTTTCTCGTTGAAGTTATCTGAGATCAAAATCTTGCCATCTGTTCCAAGAAAGAAAGAAAAAAAAAAAAAAAAAGAAAGTTCTGAAAGAGTAGGAAATTTCCACCGGAATAGTGGGATAATGTGGCTCGTGCTAAAATTGTGTTTTAAAAATCATGACCTGTGCACTGTGTTGTGCTCCTGTAAGTTGTGAGTTTTATCGAGTCTGAACTGCAGAAAGCTGGCCTGGGTCTCGCCAAACAGCTGTCCCTTCCCCTCCGCAGCCAGGGCCTAGAGATTTCCCAGAGGCTCACTGTATGCTGGGCTGGTTTAACCTGCAAAGGTTCAGAGAAGCAGACTAGCATAGTGGCTTAGAGGGGAACTTGGGGACCAGGTGTCCCCAAAGAGGCTTGGGAGAATCCTTCCCTCACTCCATGCTCAGGCCCCTCCTCCGTGACATGGCTGTGATGACGCTGACCTCACAGATGGACCTGTCTCGCGCCCAGCACTCAAGTGCTCCGTGGACGTGACCACTGACTGCTAGCCCTATGAGCCTGGCAGCCTGCTGCCCCAGCTCACGGCCGCTCCGTGGCCCAGTCGCAGCTCACCGCCACTCCGTAGCACAGTCGGGAGGCCAGAGTGAAGGCTCCCGGAAGGTCAAAGGTGTGGGGTGTCTGTATTAGTGGCAGCACTCTTCTCTGACCTACCTGAGCAACTCACGCTCCCTAATCTGAACTTAGACCTATACAGTCCCTTGTGCCTTCAGACCCCTCTCCAGCTCCACCACCAGATTGAGGTCCAGGGAGGGCACAGAACACAGTGTTGAGTCACATAGCTGGTGAGGACCAGGCTCAGGCCTGGAACCTCCCCAGTCAGAAGAAGGGAGCCATGCTGAGTAGCTTCCCTCTGGGGCCTCTGGGAAAAGGAAACTCGAGTAGGATCCTGGGTCTCTGAGTAGTGGCAGGACCATGGAGGGAGGTTGTCTGTGAAAGGGCCAGCTCCAGGACTTCTGCTTATGGAGGACAGTGGGTGGGAGAAGGCCAGAGGGGCTGGTGTCTCAGGCCAGGATCTCCTAACATGGTGTGTGAAGCAGAGAGTCACCAAGAGCGAGCACACTCAGGGGTGGGAGGGATAGAACTGGGCACAGGCTGTCGACATATTTGGGAGCAGGAGAGGGGCCCAGAGTTTGGAGCAGGGCCATCAGAATCAGCCTGAGGATGAGGGTGTGAGGGTCCTGATGGGGAGCAGTTGCTCTGGATGCCCCTGGTGTGGGGTAGAAGGACAGCCTCCTCGGGAGAAATGAAGGTCTCAACTGGTAGCATTTTTATGCCCTACCATCAGTCACTTGGGAAAATCGCTAGCCCTTGAGTTTATAAACCACATATAAACTCACAGTATCCATTCAAAACAACTGCCAGGGGACACATGGTTTGCCTAGAGCAGCACCCAGCCTGCCATCTGCTCCCACATGTAAATTATCTGTGTTTTATAACCTTCCTGGAAGTTGTTGAAAGGGGTTGTCCGTTTTCTCCTTCCTTGAAACTGAAGCATAAACTCAAAGCTCAGTAAGTAATGGTGGAGAATTCCCCTGTTCAGTAGTACACGACTCTGGGGACAGACACAGACTCTAGAGGATGCCACTCGCTCAAGGCGGAAGCCTGTGGAAGCCGCCGCCGACACGCCCAGGCTCACCCCCTTCCGCCTACGGGGGGGTCTGCTGCCCCTGTCGGCATCTTAGAGACTCCATCGAGGGGCCGGCGGCCACTGGGGATGCACATTGTCCCTGGAGCCCCTGGACAGAAGGGCCTGGCCGGAACAGCACTCCTCAGTGCTGTGTCAGGCATGAGAACATACCAGGGCAGTCGGATGAGGGAGAGCTGCAAGGGAGAATGCACGGGCTGGCAGGTGACTGGTGCCGTCTGTCCTCCGCAGGTAGTGTCTGCTGAGCAGAGGCCAAGGGCCCAGCCAGAGCCACGCGTGGTAAAGCAGTGACTTCTCCGTAGACACCCCCAGTACCTGTGGGCGAACTGCCACAGCAGTTCCACTACCAAATACCCCAGCTCTGTCCCTGTTCCTCATCAGTCCTCCCTCCCGCCCAGCCCAGGAGGTTGCGCCTTACTGTACCTCTGGCGACATGGTCATGTGGTCATGCTGGACCAGCACTCCAGGCCTGTGCTGTCCGGCCCGGCAATCTGATGGTGGATGCGTGGACCCAGACTTACCTTTCAGTTGCCAGATGTCCCAGGTACCTTCTGATACCATCACCTTGAAGCTTGGGTTTCAACACGTAAATTTGGTGGGGGTGGTGGGGAAGGGGACACATTCAGACCACACAGAGGCCGTGGACAGGACGGAAACTATTCTGATGGTTTTGTTTTCCCTTCCTTCCTTTCGGCGGGTTAGCCACGTAACCAGCCCTGTGTGGAGCTGGCGGTAGAGCAGACACGGTCCTGTCCACCCTCTGCGTGCTTTGGAGCGGCAGGTATAGCACAGCACAGGTGCCCCGGAGGGAAAGGAGGGGTGCTGTAGGAGCACACAGCAGGAACCCCAGCCCCAAAGGGAGACTCCAGAAAGGTGGTCCAGATAAAATGCGATGTAAACAGCAAGCCAGATCTAAGGGGAGGAGTGGGGTGTGTTCTGAGAAGAGTGTATGTAGTGTGCAAACTCTAAGGACAGAATGAGCCTGCTGTGATGTGTGTGTTGGAGGGATTGTTTGCTGCAAAATCTGCTTGGGACATGGTGCAAGGAGCAGAGACAGAACGCAAGCTTCTTTGGGGACAAAGGGTCCCCACAAAGGGTACCTGCCAGTGCCGGGGGCCCAGTCCCTGAGCAGGCCGGGAGCCCGTGCAGAAGTCTGCTGACCGCATGCAGGGGCTGGCCTGGGAGGGATGGGCTCCTCGGCACAAGGGACTCAGAGCACCGCCAAGCTCGCCAGGTGCAGAGTGCCAGGTAGGAGACGGTCAGCAGAAGCACCTGTCTGGGAGAAGCCTAATGCGCCCAGCGGGGCAGGTGTGGAGGGCTCGCCCTGCCCGCGGGTGAGGAGCAGACACAATCGTACGGTGGTTCCGGCTCCCCAAACTGTGAACGAGTTGTCCCAACACCAGAAAGTGTGAGAAGTCTGTTCAAGCTTGGATGTTTAGAACACTTGAGTCTTTCCTTTCCCAGATGGGATTCCTTAAATGTTGCCACTTCTCCTTTGAGGCACATTAGTAGAATTGAGCTCCCCTTATCACTTCCTTGCACCTGGAAAAAAATCTCAGATAGGAACGGCTGGATATTTTTGGACCTTGAGTGAATTTAAATTCCACATTTAGACTCCACCACCCATGTTTGATTTCTAATTAGAATGTCACACTTACCTTATGCACACACGGTGTTGTGAGGAAGACCTTCTGCCGGGGAGGCTGGGATATGGGAACAAGGTGGTCCATATGGACCAAGAGTGGTGCTTCTGCAGGTATATTTAGAGGTAAAGATCTTCTGATAAACGGAGTCTTTAAAAATCACCAGATTTGACTTAAAGTGCTTTCTCCCCACATTTAATAAGACAAGAAGGATACCTATGGTGCTTGAAAGAAGGTGCAAAGTGTGCAACTGTGCACAGCCGCACAAAGACGGGAACTAGAGTATGCAGCGGGGGTGTTTCCTCAGTCGTGTGAGGCGTCCGTGGGGAGAACTTTTGTCTGGGTGACTGGAAGGCCTGGTTGAACCTACATGACTCAGGAGATGGGGATGGGACCTTCAGGATCCTATCAGGCTGGGAGGCTCATAGCACCAGGGCCCCTGTGTTTTTCTTCTGATTTCCACCAGAGTTCTGGATGATGGATCTTTGCATGGGAGGGTTTTTAAAAATAAATCAAAAGAGGGAGCCCGTGCTGGATGGTATTGGTTTTGCTGAACACACTTTTATTGACTGTGGTGAAAAACAGATGAGGATTTTCCCTCTTAATCTTGATGAATAGAGGTAGATAAGAAAACATCAACATCCCCGTCTCTCAAGAAAAGCTGCCAAAGAGGGTGTTCAATCAAAACGGATCTTACTGTGGGAGGGTAGACCTATTTAGCATTTCTCATGTAATGACTTAATGGTGCGACATCACAATTGTACAATTTGCAACAAAGAGAAATGATTGGGAGCTGAGAGGGATGTCTGGGCTATCGATTTATATTCTTGTTGCATCATCCTGGAACCAGAGAGAGAAAGCTAGCCGGGATTGTGCTGCCCCCTGACGTGGACAGCAGCTGTCCTGACCTGGGGAGGCCTGGAGAGAGAACTGCCCCCACAGCGGCCTGATGTAGGAAGGACCTCTCCTCCTCCCTCCTCGAGGTGCAGCCCGCCCTGCACTTCGGAGCCCTTCTTGGAATTTCATATCCGGGGAAGGGGCCTCTGGATCTCCGAGTGCCCGAGAGGGAGCAGGTCTCTCTGCTTCTTACCCTCAGGAGTGTGATGCCAGTAGCACCCACTAAGAGACATGCCACTCTCCCCTCAAGCACCCCCGCCCCCGTACCAGGCCCTGCAATCCATGCAAGAGGGAAACTGAGCCCACCAGGTCGACAGTACCTTTCCTACCTTTACCGCCAGGGTAAGGGTCGCTCTCAGCCCTCTCTGCTGGAGCAGGCCTGTCGGAGGGCAGGATGCAACGTGGAGGCCAAAGGTTGCCAGATCTGGCTTCCTTGGCCCTAACTTTGTCGTCAGCCAACTCTGTGGCATGGTGCAAGTGATTCAGTCTCCCTGGGCCCTCCGGAGCCAGGTTCCAGAGGCTGGCCCCTCCCTGCCGCTGAGACTGAGCTCTCCCTCCCTCGTCCCACCTTTTGACATGATGGATTATGCCCTTAGCACTGCCCCCTCTGACAGTCACATCAGCCGCTGCGTCAGACACAACCCCGTCCACCCTGAGCCCCGAGGCATTGACTGCTGTAGTTCTCTACTTCCTCTGGACCGTCCCTGGTGCCGGTGCATTGGGCCAGAGCACTGGCCAGGCCATGCTCACATCAGGCCACGGTGAGGGCGACTCTGACGCCATGACTGTGTCCAGTGCCTTTCCCTCCACCGCTGACTCGAGCAGGCCGCTGCCCTGACTCTGCCTCCACAGAGGTGATCCAGAGGCGGTGACCTTCACTGCACACCCATCTTGGGGCCACCAGAGATTCTGAGTGCAGGCAGCAAGTTGAAGCCAGAGCCAGCTGTTTCAAGGAGAAGTTGACGTCTTTTTTTTTTTTAAGATTTATTTATTTATACACACAGAACTAGGGTACAGGCCAGAGGTGCAGAGGTGTGAGAGGATTCACCAGAGACAGAGTGGGGAGCAGAACAGACAGTGGACGAAGTACACTGCTGAGGGGAGCAGCGGGCGAGATAGGAGAGGTCTGCTGCACCATGTGGGTCACCTCCAGGGCGGGCTGGGATCGAACTCACACTGAAACGGCTGCTGCTCGCTTGCAGTGCTGCGTCATAACCTGTTGCACCACCAGGGAGGGTCCGAAGTTGACATCTAGGGTCATACCTGAGTTGGCCCTGGAAGTTTCCTGAAAACAGGAAAGAAGACAAGGGGTTCTGCTTATTCCAACTAGTTACCTGGCAATCCTAAGCTATTTGTTTTTACTGGTGGAAAGAACAGTCAACCTCCCACCTGACAACAAGCATATAACAATTTTAACACCTGGTATCTATCCACATTCTCACCCAATAGCCTGAAATGGCTTTTGCATTGATTCAAGGTAGAAGCTCATGGCCCTAAGAGTAACCAATATTGGTGGGTATGGCCTGGGCATGCCAAAAGGTTTGCAGAAAAAAAAAAAAAACTTATTGCAAAAAAACAACTTCTAGATATCTTGTTCTTGCCATCCTCCACCCACCTTCATGTGCCCACACCTCCTGGGTGTGAGCGAGGCTCCGGGGAGAGCCCAGTCTGTGGCTTGCGTTGACCCCAGGCCATGCCTGTCCAGGGTCCCTTCCAGACAGTGTTAGCATTCAGTGGAATAACAGAGACCATGTGACCTCACAGGAACATGATTTATTATCTCTCCTGACTTCTATCAAAGTGGGCAGGAGAAATAAAAGGAATGTGGGAGTCCTGCAGCTCTTAAGCACCCAAGCTCATCCTGACCCTTTTATATACAGTATAAATCATTTCTCGCAAAACCTGCATTCTTCGCCTGCAGCCGAAGTCCTTGCTCCGCCCTCCCCAAAGGTCACACTAACTTCGTTTGTCCTCTGCAGTGCGTTTACTTGCGTGTGGTTTTCCCTGGGTATGCCCGTGAGTGTGAGCCCCACTTGGGGCCATCGGTGTGACGGGTGCAGGCCCACCTCCCTGGAGCACTCTCCTCTGTGCTCCTCACTCATCCCACAGACCTCCCCCGGATACAGGGGTAATTTCTTTGCAAACTGCAAGTGGTGATTATGTCACCACTGCCTGGCAGCAGCTCTCGGGGGGAAGGCCCTGATATGTAGCATTGCCACTGTTCATGGTGCAGAGACCACGCCAGGGGAGGTTTCCAGGGGTGTCAGTGAGCCGCGTCAGCAAGACACGCTCCTTCTGCTGCCGTCTAGAGCACAGGATTCTTGTAAACCCCCTGCTTAAAGCCCTCGAGTGACTTCTCACTCTTCAGGCCCAAATCCTCAGCAGGACCTAACAGGTGCTGGCTGCATGGCCCAACACCAGCGACCTTTCCAATCCCAAGCCATGACCTTACTGGCCTAGGCCTGCATCTAGCCCCGTTGGCTGAGCAGGCTCCTCTCAGTCACAAGGTCACCCCATGTCTGCAGTTCTCCCCGAAGCCTAAACCCCCCTCCCAATAAATCCACTTAACAAATTTAAGCTGAGGTAAATGCCTCCTCCCCAGAAATCCTTTCCTGAGCACTCCCCCAGACGACATCAAGTCATGTTACTGTCAACTTCTGTAGCACTTAGTAATTCATAATGCTGTTCCATCTATCAAGTGTATGCTAACACTGCAATTTCGTTTACATGTAACAAAATTACTGATTAATATCTTTCATACTGTGCTTCAGTACCCGTGAGAGCAAGCCTCATGTTTGTTTTGTAATCGCCATCCTATTCCCCGCCACCCTGTTCCCTGCGCCCACCCTGGGCACACAGTATGTACTCAATACATCGCTGATAGTGAGAGAGTGAAAAGACACACACGTAACATACAGTGATACAAGGAGGCTAAAGGAGGAAGGGTAGGCAAAGATCCATTAGGCAAAAACACAAAGGAGAAAGCAGAAGGAACAGTGTTAGAGGTAAAGTGGAATTCAAGGTAATAGCATTAAATGAGAAAGAAAGGAGGGTTTTTTATGGTAATAAAAGCCATAAAGAAGATGCAGGAGCCATGGAGCTTTATGTGCCGAATAGCGTCGACAGTTACACTGTTAAGAATAGAAAGAAAAATAACAGCACAGTGGAGTGGGAGCTTTTAATAGTCCACTAGAGCTGAACGGAAGAGCCATGAACAAACCTTAGGATACAGAACACGAACACAGAGACGGTGTCTCAGAGCAGTGGGAGGGATAGATTATTTCCAAATGGTGCTGGGACAATTGATGAAGGGTTTGGTTTTGTTTAACAGAAAAATTGGGATTGCTCCATGATTCTAGATAGATAAAATGACTCTTAGTGCTTTCTTCAAAACAATCACATAGGTTATTAATAAGTATGGCAGACAGATGGTTCTATACACACTATGTCTGGGAAATAACGATATCAAGACAAAGGAAGTAGACATCTGTACTGTGAACTTTTCAAAGCCTATTGTTGCTACTGGACACTAGACAATCGACTTAAAAGTGAATAGCCATAAAATACCTCACATAAGTATAGAGATATGTGTATGCTTTCATTCAGGTGAGTGAGGTGCTTCTAAGCCAAACCAAAAAAAAAAAAAAAAAGTCAAAGTTAGGGAAATAATTTATATAACTGATCACATAAGCTCTTGGAGTTTCTGAATATATAAAACAAGTGAAAACTTGTGAGGGAAAAGCTGGCATTAAGGATGACTTTTCTATATAAAGAGCCCTTAGTAATCAATAAAATAATTCAAAAAACATAATAAAAACTTTCCAAGTAGGAAAGTTGGTGGGAAGCATGAATGGGAAGCATGTGTGTGCACATCGCCTTCACTTCCATGCACTAGTGTGCATAGTCAGTAAATATTAGAAGTGCTTAACCTCACTAATAATTAACAGGTAAATTAGTAAAGTTACATAATACATTTTTTTTTTGGCATCTTAAACTGATCACTTTTAGTGATAAAATCCAGTTTTACCGAGATAAAGTGCAATGAAAACTATGGAGTGCAGCAGTAACTATTTATCAGGTCTCCTCCTTAAAATACCTTTGATTCAGTAATTCCACCGCAGGCAGTTTATCACGGGGGGG
>NW_004567122.1:24594200-24603014 GCF_000260355.1 Condylura cristata | reverse complement strand
GGGGGGGGGGGGAGGGGAAGGGAATCAGAGATTGCCTAAAGATTGATATATAGGAATGTTTACTGTCACCTTGTTTATGATAACATAAATATTGGAAGCAACCCAGATGTTAAACTGGGATTGGTTAAAGAAATTATGGTATGCCCTATATAATGAGATATTATGCAGCTATTAAAAATTACAGCTTGTAGAAATATTCACAAAAAGTTGAGTTAAATTGAAAAACGTGATATAGAACTATGTTCAAATTCCAATTTTAGAAAAATACATATGTATGGTTAGGTAACTGGAAAAGACTAGGAGAGAAATATACCAAAATATTAAGTTATTTTCTCTGAAAAGCATTCCATTTATTTTACAACCATCCCCTACATCTCCACATCAAATCTATCAACCACATTTTATCAACTCTAGTTCCAGCTCATACCCTGAATCTCGTCGCCCTCTCTCCATCGCCAGGTCTGCCTTCATCAATTACTTTGACAAACACAAAAGTCTCTCATTGGTCTCCTGCCTTCCTTTTTGGCTCTGTTACCTGCCAAGGTCCGTGTAATAGCTAGAGTAATCTGTTTTCACTATAATCAGATCACATTACCTCTTGCTTAAAGCTCTCAAAGGTTTCCCTTCACATTTTAAAAATAATCCCAAGTTCATCCCCTTGCCGTAGCTCTGAGGCCCCAGGAGTGAGACCTCAGCCTGCCTGGTAGATTTCATCCTCTACCATGATGCCCTCGGGTTACGCCTCAGCCTCTCTGGCCCCTTTGCACTCCTTTCCAGGACCCCCGGCCTGCTGTTAAGCCTCCCTCTGCTGGGCTGGCTCTTCTGCTCCTTGCAGAGCCAATTTCTTCTGTCCAGATCTCAGTTTAGATGTTTACATGGCTTCTGATTGAATCAGAATATTCTAATTCTCTGCAAAGCATTCATTACCATCTTTCACGTAATGATTTTCTTCTTGCATGTCTATTTATTTGAGTATTACCTAAACTTTCCCCACAAGAACATAAACTCCATCACAACCTGCTCTCTGCACTTAGAATCCTGCCTTAGTAGGCAATAAATGTTTTCTGAATGCATGAACTCCAAAATGAAATTGAAAATGTTCCATCAAAACAGGAAACATTCAATCATGACAGGCAACTTGACCAGCAATCCTCCAAAAATAAAATACTCTGGGAAATCTGCAGGCTTGAAGGGGTGTCCCACTCTCACAGGGGTGCCCTCCTGCCAGCGAGAGGATAATCCCTCCCCTCTCTAACCTCGCAGACCAGAAAATGACATTAATGTGGATAGGCAGGTGGAATGGATTTGCAGGGTCCCCTGCTTCAGAAACAAATAGCACTATTAAGCTCTTGTAGGCCTCTGGGGAATTCATCCAGGTTTTGGTGAATTCCAATGAGCTCCAGTTTATACATGCAAGATCTCAGCTCTAGCTTTTAGCTCCCCAAAACAGAGAGCAGCTTAGGTTTCCTTTGTTTGTTTTTGTCTCACAACTCCAGGAATTTCTCTTTCCCTCTGTGACAGCTTGAGAAGTCAAAGGTAGAAAACATAGTGGAGCCGGATACCCTATCCAGAGATTGGACCCAAAAAGCGTTTCCCCACTTTGTAAACCATTGTTTAGAACTGCTTAGAGTAACTTATAGTAACCCAGACCTTACACCATGAAGCAAAAGAGCATATTAAAAAGTTGACAGGTTTAGCTTTTGTGGTTTTGATTACCTGTCAAAGTAATCCAAGAGTATCCCTTGTTGGCTGTGGAATAAGTTTGAATCAAGTACTATCCAAGAGCTATCTCCGTTACCAACTAGTTTGAAACTAGTTGGACAAATCACAGATTCTCAAAAAGTCTCTGTTTCCTCACTTGTTAAAACAAAAAAGATAAACCATCATTGCCCAACTAATAGAGAGTACAGTGAGGTGCCAATGAAAGAAAAAGTGTGATTGGATAAATGTTTCGCTCTGAAACCCTCTCATAGGCTAAATGGTTGTTTTGACCCTCAACTGAAGTCAGTCCAATTCATGGGTACTTGGGGAGATTTTATATATAAATGAGTTATCCCCAATAATATATTGACAAGCATCTTACACATTGTAGGTGCTCAATGAAGAGTAGTACTACTATCGTATTACTGGGAAAGCCCCAATGGGCTCCTGCTGTACCCTAAACACAGTTTTTATCTAAGTTCTGTTTCACCATGAGTTTTACTTTGTGTGTTGTGCAGGTTATTTACAGATGTGTACCGATTACCCAAAACTTAGCTTAAAACAACCATTATATCTTGGTTTGGGCAGTGCTCAGCTGGGTGATTCCTCTGCTCAGGTGCATCCATGGGTTTACTCGGTGGTGTTCAGCTGCCAGCTGGGCTATAATGGAGGGTCCTAGCCAGTGCCACTCACAGGTTTGGCACCATGGTAGGGTCAGAACATTCCCACAGTATCTCCTGGGGAGTCAGATCTCTTCCGTGGTGGCCCAAGGCCCCTGGTGTGAGTGTCTTGAGAAGACTATGAAAGATTAAAGACTTCCTAGCCTCAAAAGTTCCAGTGACCACTTGCATATTCCATTGGGCAAACAAGCCACTACAGTCAGACCAGACCCAAGGGAACAGAAATTAAGCTCTGCTTCTCAGAGGCACCAGGGAGTTTGTTGCCATCTTTACAGGAGGTAACTCAGATGCCTTGGTAGTGTCTGCCTGGAGTGACGTGATAGATGAATGAGGCCACCCCTGGCCTCACTGGAAAAGAGTGGGGTGAATCCCACTGTCTGCCATGGGAGTGGGGGCATGAGTACCCCGTATTTGCCATCCCTGACCTGGAATTTTCTCCTTCAGAATACACACCCCCACCCTCTCTTCATTACCTCATTTTCTTCAGATTGCATGTAACTGATGTCTGCCAGGAAATCTTGTTGTTCCCCATCGCTAGGCAGGAATGGTGGGCCCTCAGATGTGTGCTGGGATGCATGTCGTAGTGGGTGCCCCTTTCCCCTAACTCTTGTCCTAAGAATCCTTCTGAAGACTGTGCTGAGCTCCCTCTATAGTGTTGCCAAGTCAAGATAAACAAGGCCAACCAGGCATCTCTGTGTCCAGTCCGGGTATGTCCTTCAATAAGTCAGTTAAAAGCACAAATACTTGTTCCTCTAATTCTATCAAGTGGACTCAATAAAATGCAGAAGGGAGGGAGCAAGGGAGGGAGAGTAAGCAGAAAGAAGAAGACAGCCTTATTGTCTTGAAAGGCATATTTCATTCTATAGAGTGAGATTCTGATATGACTTTGGCTAAGGCGACACACACAGTGAGCGAAGGCAGGTCTGAACAGTTAAGTCTTCCCCCAACTTTGCCGGTGCACAAATGCCTCCTTCTCCAAACTCGCAAAGGCTCTGACTTGTCTATGCCTCTCCCAAGTCCTGCTGAGATGACAGTGATGAACTGGACACTTTATATTCATTTCCATGGAAACAAACATCACTGTCCTACGGCCACTCCCCGAAACCTTTGTGAATGCTACTTTCCCATTAAGTCCACCCCCTGGGAGATGTCGGGGTGTATGCAGTAGCAGCCAGAGCCGCCCCACACACCCACTGGGCTGGAGCAAGACCAGGCTCCAGGAGAAGAATATCTGTCTTCACAGCCTCACACACAGCAGGTGCAACAAGACAATTAACTAAATTGGTTTTTCTCCAATTGTTTCTCCTCTTGTAAAGTTTGCTCCTAGTATAAAAATCTCACTTCCAACTTTCATCTGTACCCAGGCAGCTATATACCTAGACTTTGGAAATTGCCCAGACATGGAAAAATTACACTTCTCCTCCAAGCGTTCTGTTTACCTGGGAGCTACCCAATCTCAGTTACTAATTATGAGCTTTTATTTAGCCCTCACATCTCCAGTGTTGATGGTATGCGGCGTGTGTCTATAACTGATGACTTGTCATTAATCAATAATCAGAGATTGGAAAACAAGAGTGTGTGAACTATGGTACAAAGCCAATTAACCTGAAATGGGAGAGAAGGGACTTTATCTGCTAAATGAGTTATATCGTGGTGTGGAGTGTGCCAGTGGATTCTGGGAGGTCCCGAGAAACCGTGACCACGTGCTGAGAACAGACGCTGCCCAGGGGACGGATTCCTGCACTTACCCTGCTCTGTGCTCCTTCCTCCGGGCATCCTGGGGAGTACAGAGGCACACAATATCGTGAATGAATGGCCTAAAATATCTTGAAGCTTAGGATCCTGGAGATCCAAACTCAGAGTTCAGGCCTTGTTTTGAGCCAGGCAGGTGCTGAAAACAGAATGAGCTGGGACTTGGCCCCCCGCCCCTGTCACAGCGGCTGTCTTGCCCCTTTGCTCAGAAGCGCTGGTCACCAGCACAAGCTCCAGTCGTCCCCAGGTGGCATTCTCCCACGGCCCGTCCTCTCACCTGTGACCCCAGGGATGCAGGAGCTCCCCATGTTGAGAAGAGGGGAGGAGGCATCATCCGAGCTGAGGCCGAAGGGGGCAGCCCCCCGCAGGGGGAATCCGTGAGATGGGCTTCCTGAGAGCAGAACTGCTCGGCTAGGCCGCCGAGGGGCAGACCACAGCCAGGAGCCACACCAGAGAGGAGATTTCCCCCAAGGTTACTGTCTGGAACATTCAGTGCTTGATCACCACACACGTGGGGGCCTCAGGGGCCACCTCCAAGGCGTGGCGGCATGAGAAGCCCTGCGTGCAGACAAGGAGGTTCTCACTTGTTCCTGAAACCCCAGCTGAGACTCAAGGGAGCTGCTTGGACATGACCGAAGCACATCTCCAGCAGAGCGGATGCCGCTGGTGCCTCTCATTCTTCGAAGGGAGCAGGTGGAGGGGCAGGGCAGCCCTCTGCGGTGTGTGCCCACTGCATGCCCACCCCGGGCTGGAGGTTTAGGCGTTAACAGAGGTGTGTGTGCTTCGCAAGAGTCATCTTAAGGCTATTGGAAGAAGAGAGGGGCCTCCGGAGTCAGAATGCCTGGGTTGGTGTTGGAAGCAGCAGGCTGGGCGGCTTCTGCAGAGGGAGGAGAGGGGAGCCTGCCTGTGGCACACCTGTGCCCGGGCTGTCGCCTCCTAGTCACTGGAGCTGCTGGAGCTCAGGCCCTGCTGCTGCAGCCTGGAACGTGCCTGCCCCCACCCCCGCCTTTCCTGCTCTCTTGGTTCTGGCCAGGGCAAGATCAGCAAGGTGCCAGTCGGGGACCTTGGGATGGGACGCCATAGATCCTGACCCCAAGGGCACAGCGGGGCCTTCTTCCACCCTGACGGAGGTGATGGCGTCTGCCTAGCAACCCCAGTACAGCTGACCGGGGGTCCTTCCCGGTCACCTAGTGACTGCCGTCTCTTTCATCAGCGCCACAGTTCCCAGAGTGTATGTGTGTGAGAGGAAGTTGCTAGAGGGATAAATCTAAACCACTCAGAACTCATCCCCTGTAAGGTAACTTGTTCTCAGTTAGGTGCCTCTCAGGTATTGCTACTCACAGGCGGTGGACATCTGGTTGTAGAGAGGGGTTCTTCCCCATTAGGGGCTTCCGTAGAGAACTTGAAATAACCATCTCCCAAGCTCCATGACTCGCCCTGTGAGCATACCCCCAGTCTTTCTAGAAAGATCCATCAAAGGAAGCAAAAGTCCTGTGCACCTTCTCCCCCTTCACCCCCGAGACACAGGTGCCACAGTCTAGTGGTAGATGCAGCTCTGAGAAAGACGCCTCCCTCAGATGTGCAGGGTGGCCCCAGGTGGAGGGAAGGCCAGACTGCCGAGCCCCAAGCTTGTCCTGACTGCACCAGCTGTGGTTTTTGGCTTCTCAGCATGTGGCCCGTAGCTTTGTCACCTCACCTCAGCAGGTACTGTGAAAAAGGCATGTTCCCAGGTGCTGTCCCCACTCATCTAAACCAGAATTGTTGGCTCGGAGTCAGGAGTCTGAGTCCCCCGCCACCCTGGCTCTGGGCACACAGCCGGAAGCCCTGGCTCGGGGCTGTGCACCTCTCCCACACAGTCTCCCGCCGCAGGCGCCGTCCCCGGGGCTTCGGGCAACCTAGCGAAGGCCGGCGGTCTGAGGGTCCAGAGCAGGCCCCTGCCATGGCCACTTGTGGCTGCCCAGCTGTGAGGGTCAGTTCTCTCGGCTTCTGGGTGGCAAGGGTTCTCGGAGAAGAGGGCTGCACTGCAGAATCTGCTGAAACAAGGAGCCCATCCAGAGTGAGACCCGTCCAATGCTGGGCACTGCACCAGAACCACGTGTCACCTCCAGGCAGTGTGCTGCTGTTGGCTCTGTTCTGTAACTCAGAACGGAGACCCAGAGAGGTTGTGTGACTGGGCCAAGGTCACACAGCTGGAGAGCAGAAGCAGGATAGTAACCCAGGGCTGGTGGACTTGTCCTCCTGGTGCGCCTGCCAGGATGATCTGGAGGAGACTGTGTGGGCTTAGCCCATCAAAGGAACATTGGGAGTTTTGAGATCCAGAGAAACCACATTCTACATCTGAGAGATCGGGCACTTGAGAGCGTAACGAGACATTCAAATAGCTTGAAAAGGCATTTCAGATTTTGAAATCTCCACTTACTGCTTCCAAAACTTGTGCAGTGCCTTGGAAGAAAGAAACCCCTTAAGCTCTCAGGCCCGCCTTGCAGTAGAAGAGCTATTCCATCAACTACAGAGGGGCCTCGGCGCTTCATCCCTGTGCCTCAGGCCGAGCACTGAGGGGTGGGGGCAGTACTCCCACCACCGGCCAACATGGCCGCCTCAGCGGCCACTCCCCACCCCCCCCCAGCCCCCTCCAGCTGCCCTGAGCCCCCAGCATCCCGCCCCAGAGGGCGGCTCCTGCTAATTGGCTGGGGAGCAGTGATGAGAAATGAGAATTGCTGGTCTTTTCCCAAATGGTCTCCATCAGGAAGCCAACTTGAGGACACTCTAATTAGGGAGAGGCAGGGCAGTGCGGCGCCCCAAGCAGCAACAGCTCCTTATGCAGGAGACCCAAGTCCATTGGTCTGGGCTCACCCCAAGGTCCTGGGTCGTGGACAGTTCTCCCTTTAAAAACAAAAAAAGATTTATTTATTCTTACAGAACTGGGGTACAAGCCAGAGGTGCAGGGGTGCTGAGAGGCTTCATCAGAGTCAGAGTGGGGCGCAGAACAGGCAGATGGACGAAGTACACTGCTGAGGGGAGCAGCGGACGGGTCAGAAGAGGTCTGCCACGCAGTGTGGGTCAGCTCTGGGGCCAGTATCGAACTGGCACTGAAGCGGCCAGCTTGCAGTACTGTGCTTTAATCCTTTGCGCCACCAGAGAGGACCAGTTCTTCTTTCTTGCCTCCTCGGGCTCCCCCCTTTCCTGGGAGAACAAACCTCCTGGCCAGGCATGAAAGGCAGTGCTCCCAATGCTCAGCGCACTCTGAGTCTCAGGGATTCCTAGCTGGGAAAATGGCTTCTTTAGATGGGAGAGGAGGGCGAGGGCTAGAGAGGGGAGGTTTTGTCAGTGGGTTTGCTCAACATTAGTTCCTGCTGTCCTTTCCCTCCCCCAGCTTCGCACAGCCTCTTTCCGCTCTCTGTCCCCTCCCGCAACCCTCCATCTCCTCGTTGGCACACCAACAAGCTGTGCAGACAGCGGTGAGCCTCCTGGCCTGGGGCTGCGCTCTGTCCCTCTCTCCGTACGGGGCCAGCTGCAGAGCATTTTGTAGCGGAGATCAAAGCACCCAGTCAGCACAGGAACCCTGTGGGGTCTTGGCTTGGCGAGCCTTTGTGCAAGGAAGATGGTGCCCCGTCATCCAGGCAAACTCAGTCCCCGTCCAGGGTGTGTGGGCAGGAAGCAGAGTGTGGGCTAACTCCCATGGCCCCCAGGGCGTGTTGAGCAGTGCACAACTCTGTGGCAGCTGTGTGGGCACCGGGAGCTGGACCACAGACGCTGAGGGCAGGGCCCGTGTCTCTGTCCTGGCTGCTGCAGCCGCAGCGCCTGCAGCCTAACCCGTAGGAGGCTCGCAGGTTAGCAGTGAGAGAGTGAGTGGTTTAATTTAAAGTTTCACAAGGCAACTCACAAGGGATGGTCAAATAAATGAATCTCCAGCCTGGGGTGGTCAGTTTGGGCCTGAAATCTTTGTTCACGGGAATCTGCTGGTTATTTTTTTTTTTCAGGTCTTCTGCTTAACATCTGAACTCACATTCAAAATACTTTCACCCTATGTCTCTTTCCTCATCTGTCAGCACAACTCCCGCGGGCCAGTTCATAAACCGCAGGCCTGGGGGTTCTGGCAGTACAGCTAACGGCTTCTCCCTGGGTCAGGACCCAGCTCCAAGTGCCAGTGTCCAGCTGGCTTGTTCTGGTCTTGAAGGACAAGACCAGTTCTGGGCCTACCACCCAGTGACTTGAGAACAGCTTCTGGGACAGATCTTGGACTTTTAGCTAAAGTTCACTTTGTATTAGTTTAATGAATTTTTAATGTTTAAAAGATAGACAAATAACTGCAACAAGAAAACGTATGTAGTGACTTGTTTCTAAAAATTGGTAACAAATTCACTCATGAAGAAAATTGACACCAAGCACTTCTAGTGTCTGAAACAATTAGGTGCTCATAAATGTGGACGCATATGTGGGTCTTTTTTCTTTTCTTTTTTTAATGATTTTTTTAAAAAGATTTATTTATTTATGCATACAGAACTGGGGAAAGGCCAGAGGTGTGGAGCAGTGAGAGGATTCACCAGAGTCAGAGTGGGGAGCAGAACAGGTAGATTGATGATGTACACTGTGTACACTGCTGAGGGGAGCAGCGGGCGGGTCAGGAGAGGTCTGCCCTGCCCTGTGGGTCACCTCCCTGACTGGAGATTGAACTTGTGCC
>NW_004567122.1:24591622-24593925 GCF_000260355.1 Condylura cristata | reverse complement strand
GCTAGGTGCTCTGTGCTCACTAGTGCATGTCCGCTCTGCTGGCCTCAAGGGAAGGCTGCTCCCCCGTTATCCAGACTGTTGGGCTCCCGCCCCAGTGATCCTTCCCTGCATGGTGTTTAGAAGAGAGCCCAGAATTCCATGTCACTTCCACTCTGAACCAACGTAGTCACAGGGACAGTGACACCTGCAGAGACTCCAGGTGCCTCCGGACCTTCTAAATATCATAACTTGAGTGACTACTGGAAAATGCAGCGCTCATCAAAATCATGAGCACAGGCGCCCCCTCTGATGCCCCAAACAGACTGGCCTTTCTCCCAGGGGGGGGGGGAGAAGGGATTGCTCACCCGTGTTTTGCCCCAGTGCCACGAGGGCAGGCCCCACCCTGCTTCTCCACCGCTGCCCTCTGCCCCAGATCAAGCAGTACCATCTGGTGATGAGCTGGTTAATGCCACTCAACCTCAGCCTCAGGGACTCTCCTCCCCGCCTCTGCACACCAGCTGTTGTGTCCACACTGGGTGTTCTGTTGTGGGAAGGTTTATACTCACTCGTGTCTGCTGCCTCATGCCCCGTGCAGGGTCCTACAGCGCGGAGTGTTTATCACTCAGGTGAACTCACACCTAGAAAATGGTCTGTTTCGCTCATCGCGTTATCATCACTGCCACCCCCAAAGGGGACCTCCCCATCACAATTCAGTCACCACGGCCACGTTGAGCGCCACCACTGTCATAGCCCCACCCGTGTCCTCATGCAGTGTCCCCTCTGGTCTCCCGCTCTCCATTGTCATCACCGCCACTGCCCCCGACCACACAGCAGTCTGGGTGCTCCCATCCGCACCGCATTGCGAGGCCTCTTTGCTGGGGTCAGCCAAAGCCAGCAGCACCCGACTCGTGGTTCAGGGGTGGACGGTGGCACCTGTATGTGTGAGTCTGTGGACAGGGGTATGGCCTACCTGAGGTAGCAAGTAGCCAGCCAGGAGGGGCCTCCCCTGCAAGGAGGAAACTGCATTTTCCCACTTCTAAAATGCAAAGAGGACAACTGAAGTTGCTGCCTGAATGGGTTTAGGACTGAAGTTTCTGCTGATGTAAAGAAGTGCGGGAAATGTCAGGAGCCCGGGTGGGGACACATCTGTCAAGGTGAGCTTGGCAGAGTGCTCAAGCAGAGATGGCTACTAGTGAGTCATGCATTAATTTGTGCAGTCACAGAACAAAGCTGATGTGCCAGTGTTGTGATGGAAATACCAGGGGACATTTTCTTCCTCCTCCCATTGTCCCCGAACACCTACTGCAAAGGAAACTGAAACTGGGGCCAGGCTATGTACCCTTCCCTGTCCTTGTTCATTAAGCTGGGGACCCCACAGCCCTGGACTCCCGAACCTCATCGATTCAGTCACCTCTATCCCAGGAGCGTGGATGCTGTTTCTAAGCTTGTCCCATTAGAATTTGCTTCCAAAATGCAAATTCAAAGATAAATTTTAAGAATAAGAATTTCAAGACAACCACCCAAACACCGGACCTCTCTGGGTACAGGGGCCCTGAATCCCTGGAAGGAAGCCATAGTCCCAGAAGGGAGCCCCACGCTTGCTCTGTGACACATTCAGGTTTCAGAAGCACCCCTGCCCGCCCCACCTGCCACTGTCTTCCTGCTTGAGGCAACCCCCTTTCAGTTCTACCAGGGAACTTGCTGAGTCCTCCACATCCCCCCCAGGACCTGGTGTGAACCAGAGCCCCACCGCCCCCCCCACCCCACTTCTATAGGGGAAAGCCCTTGTAAGATTTGGAAGTAATTTTTTTTTTTAAGATTTATTTATTTGTGCATACAGAACTGGAGCACAGGCCAGAGGTGCAGGGGTGGTGAGAGGATTCAGTAGAGACAGTATGGGGAGCAGAACAGGCAGACTGATGAAGTACATTGCTGAAGGGAGCAGTGGGTGGGACAGGAGGGGTCTGCCGTGCCATGTGGGGTCACCTCCAGGCCGGGGATTGAGCTTGCACTGAAGCGGCTGTGGCTCGCTTGCAATGCTGCATCCTAACCCATTGCGCCACCAGGGAGGGCCCATATGAAGCATTTCTTAAACTTCCACTTGTGATCATTTAATCTCAAGTGTTGTCTTGTAAAAAAGATAAAACCCAGATGTAATTTTTTTTTTATTGAAGTGTAATTTGCATGCAATGAAATCCATGGGGCTTTGTTGGTGATTTTTAACCAACATATACACCATCACTCAAGGCTAGATATAAAGGATGTAAAGCATTTCCGTCACCCTAGAAAACGACCTCAAGTCGTCGTTCTCCTCCCCCACCCCA
>NW_004567122.1:24539501-24591522 GCF_000260355.1 Condylura cristata | reverse complement strand
CCCACCCCCCGCACAGGGGCAGGCACTGTTTCGATTCTTACCACCACAGATTAGTTTTTGCTATTCTTGGACTTCATGTAAGTGGAACGATATAGTAATGAATCTTTTGTGTCTGGCTTCTTTCACTCAACATCACATTTTTCACTCAACATAACAATCTCCATGTTGTTGATAAATCAGCTCATTCCCTTTTATTGATGTGTAGATATCATTGTGCAACGGACATCCCAGTTTGCTGAGTCATGATTCATTTTCATTTGGAGACTGTTAGGAATAAAGCTCCTTATTACTATTTTGTGTGTATTCTTTGGTGGACATAAGCTCTTGTGTCTCTTGGATAAATACTTACGGGTGGCAAATAAACACATAACAAGGTGCTTAACATCGTCAGTAATTAGGAAGTACAAATTAAAGCCACCACTTAACCCACCTTCCACCTATTTGAATGGCTGAATTTACTGATCAAAGTTAAGTGTTGATAGAGAAGGGAAGAATATGAATATTCATGTGTGGCGAAGGGAAATTTTTCTGTGTTCATTATTTCCCTTTTTTCTCTTTCTGTTTGGTATTTTCTTCTTTTTCTTTTCTGTCCTTGCATCATTGTTCATTTTGGTAATTATTTGATTCCTCCCCTCAGATGTCGTCCCCATGTTTCTCCCAGCACCACAACCCCCATGACCCATTACCATAGTCCCTCACATGCTCTCCACCCCTGTTCAAGCCCCTCTCTCTCCTCTTTCCCTGCTGGGTGCTTCCAGTGCATGGTCTGCCTGAAAGTTTTGTCTTTTTCCTCACCCTTTGTTCAGTTTCTTTAGATTTCACCTGTACGTGCAATCTGCTGTATTCTTCTTTTCCCTCATGACTTATTTTGGCTAGCATCACCCCTCCAGCCCGGTCCATGTTGCTACAAGTGGCCTGAGTCTGTCTGTTTCAATCACTGAGTAGTATTCCATTGTATATGCACCACATCTTCTTGACACATTTATCTGTCTGGGACATTTGGGTTGTTCCCGTATCTTGGCTATTGTAATAGTGCCACAATAAAAATCAGAGTGCAGGTTTCCTTTCTAATTAGTGCTTTTGTGTTTTTTGGGTAGATACCTAGGAGTGTGGAATCTCTGGGCCATATGGTAGGTCTTTTTCTTTATTTCTTTCTTTCTTTTTTGTTCTGTTTTAAATAGAAGCTTAGTTCATTGCCTTTTGACTTCTGTTGTTTTTGATGAGAAATGAAACTACCTTTCCTGTTCTTTTCAAGGTAATGCCTTTTTTCCCTTCTGACTGCTTTTTACATTTTTTTTATTAACTTTGGTTTTGAGTAATTTGATGATGGTTTCCCTTTGTGGGGTTCGCTAACCTTGGGTAGTGGGCCAGTGTCTTCCATCAGTTTTATGACTTTGTTGCCAGTCTTTAAATGTACTGTTCCAGTTCTCTGCTGTGTCTTGGAAATTCTTTTATAGTACATTTAATAAATCCATTATTTCAGATATTAAATATTTTGGTTCTATGAAAGCCCAGTCTGAATTTGGGTCACTATCCCATGACTTTCAAAAGGATATGTGTTTTCATTTACTCAATGGTTTATTGCAAGTTATAATGGGAAAATTAATATTTTGCAAACTATTACATCCTAGCTGAAAGTGGGGTTGTGCCTATGAAATTTCAGATGCCCCACTTCTCCCCAATATTTTCCATAGTACTGAAAAACTGCAAGGACAGTATGAAGAACTATCAAAAACCCTTTACCCAAAGACCCCACTCAAGTTTTTCCAATGGCCCCGATAACATCCTTTTTAGATAAACAACACAAACCAGAGCCTGTTATGCTAAGGACACCTTTCCTCGGCCTGCTTAGTTCACATC
This sequence comes from Condylura cristata, assembly GCF_000260355.1. NCBI lineage: Eukaryota > Metazoa > Chordata > Mammalia > Eulipotyphla > Talpidae > Condylura > Condylura cristata. The sequence continues at coordinate 24,589,662 of NW_004567122.1, read as the reverse complement.
AGCTCTTCAGTCTATTCTTACCTGCTCATTCTATCCTTACCTGATTATTGATAGTGGCTTTAATAACATCCCTGTCATGGGTTTGTCTCATGTTTCTTCATGATCACATGTAAGCTACAAATGTTTAGCAGAATGTAGCTGACATTACGCAGCGTTCTCTCTGCACCCACCAAGGAGGAATCGGTGTCAGCTTGCCCCACCACTTGTGATGCTCACTTTGATCATGGTGACATCTGCCAGAGTTTTCTGTGGCAAAGCTGCTCTGTTTGCCTTTAAAAGTAATAAATGTTTTATAATGAGAGAGAGAGACTTTGAAGCTATATAAATATCCTGTCATCCCTCTCACGGCTACTCTCTAGTTTTAGCATTTGTTGATTTTTTTGTTTGAATTAATTAGTCCTGTGATAATTGCCAAATGAAAATTTCTAATTTCATCACTTCTACATACATTAATTGAAATCCTACTGTAAGGAAAAGGCTTTCTCTTCTGCATATATCTGCTCTCTTTTTAAAAGCAGAGTAGATTCATGGACTTCTGTTTATTCACTGGGGTATTATCTGTTAGTAACAGTATTTATTTTCATGTTCAAACATCCCGGACTCAGCCAACAGGAACTTCTTCAAACTGGCTTCCTATGTTCTAGTGATGTGTCCAGGATTCTTGAAGTGTCTCCTTAGTGTTCTGCAGTATTCCTGTCCTTTCCCTAAAACAAGCCATTCAAAAAAAAAACAACCCTTGGTCCTTTTTAGTGATGAATTGCATTTAGAAACCTAGATGTGTGAGTTCAGTGTGCTTCCAAGCTACCAGGGTTTTGATCTCAAAGGAGAGGTTCAGGAAATATCTGTGTTTGTTCTCCCTGTCTCTGTTACATAAGTTCATTTCAGTAGCTCCAATACCAGTCCAGCCACAGAGTTCACTTCAGCATCCCCTCTTTCCATGCAAATTAACTCTTCCTCTAGGAGAAACCTAGCTCCCGTTATCCTCAGTATCTTTATTTTTTATGAATTCATAATTACTTTTTTACATCATTCTTCATTTTGTACATTTTTTTCATCTTGGTTGTAATCCCCATGGGCTTCCCACCACCATTTCACCCATGTGCTATCACCATAATTCCGTATGCTCTTCTTGCTCGTTTGGATCCTGTTTTCCTCTCTAGCCCCTTAGAATGTCTCTGGCATATAGTTGTTCATTGAGTTTTTTTTACTTTATTACAATTGCTCTTTCTTTCCCCCTCCCCCGATCTCTTACTTTCCTGTCACTAAGCATGCTCCCTTCCAGCTCCATCCATGTTACTGCAAAAGGCAAGAGTTTCTTCTGACTAATATTCCATTGTGTGTATATACCACGTCTTCTTGATCCAGTCACCTGTTTTTGGGCGTTTGGGTTGATTCCACATCTTCCCTATTGTAAATAGGGCAGCAATAAGCATAGGGGCACAAGTGTCCTTTTGAATTAATGTTGCTGAGTCCTCTGGGTAGATACCTAGAAGTGGAATTGCTGGATCATATGGAAGCTCCATTTTTAGTAGTTTGAGGAACCTCCACGCAGCTTTCCATAGTGGTTAAACCAGTCTGCATTCCCACCAGCAGTGCAGAAGAGTTCCTTTTTCTCCACATCCTTGCCAACGTTTGTTGTTGCTTGTTTTTTGTTTTGTTTTGTTTTTTTAATATGTGCCATTCTCACTGTGGTATCTCATTGTGGTTTTGATTTGCATTTCCTTTATTACAAGTGATCCTCGGTGTCTTTATTCAGTGCTAACTGGGCCTATATGTAAAGTACAGCCAGCTTCCTATGCGGGTCCTGATCCCACCTTGCCCCCACCCAGTTCAGTCACCTACCAGAGACACTGGATCACATCTTTTGTCCCTTTCCCTGTAAGGCACCACCCCTTATCACCACCACCAGCTCTGCTACCTTCCTCCTGATTTATTTTTTAAAGATTTATTTATTTATGCATACAGAACTGGGGTACGGGCCAGAGGACTCACCAGAGACAGAGTGGGGAGCAGAACAGGCAGATGGACGAAGACCACTGCTGAGGGGAGCAGTGGGCGGGTCAGGAGAGGTCTGCCACGCCATGTGGTCACCTCCGGGCAGGGATCGAACTCATGCTAAAGTGGCTTTAGCTTCTTAGTGCTGCGTTTACTCACTGCGCATCAGGGAGGGCCTTGTGTGATTTCTTTTAAATAAACCATTGTTAAAATTTTCTCTCCTTGAAATAGAAAAGCAGAAGTCATCCTGACATGTTTAAAGTTGAGATAATAAGTGTATTTATTGTCACAAATCAAAGATAATTTTATTTTAGTTGATGGAAGGATATTTTAGCTTTTAATATTGTCTAATAAATAAGATGGAAACGATACTTACTATGGAATGACTTCTGCCCAGGCTCTGGGTGAAGTATGTCAGTGTCATCCACTTCTCAATGCTGCCACAGCCTCCGGAGGGCAGGACCAGCCAAAGCCAGGCTGGTTGTGGTGAGTGTGAACTGGAGATGAGAAGTCTCCCTGGGAGGAGGCCGCCCCGGGGGAGGGTCTGCCTGGAGCAAGGCTTGCCCACGCAGAGCAGCCACAGACTCAACTTAGTCTTTTTACTGTCTTTGATCAGAAGTGATTGTAAAAGAAAGCAGTCACTGACTTTGCATTTTTCTTTGCCCACATCTAGATATGATTTCAAAGTCCTAATTTGCGTTTCAACATGACAGATAGGCACATAAGTTACCGGGGACAACTGTGTCCATTAACATGTTTTTCTCCATTAAGTCCGGGTGATCAAAGAGTTTAAATTTGCTTAAACGTGCAGGGAGACTCAGGAAGGTCAAAGTGCTGCCTGGCAGTGGCCCCAGCCAGCCTCTACGGCAGGAAACTTGTCCCACCTGCTCTTTCTCGGGTGAGTAGTGGGTGCTGAAAATAACACCCCTGTGTGTATCTCAAATTTCTTTTTAATTGTTGGACTCTACTTTTAGAATAACCTGCCTTCTGCCACTGACAAGATGGTAGATAAATATTTTAAATATTTTTTAAAAATCTTTTAAGCATTGATGTGCTGGTAAGACACAGGGCTATCTAGAGGCCACAAAAAGCAAGTGACATCAGAAGCCCAGAGAGGTAAAGAGAAATTGGAACGGAAGGAGAACTTGCAACTGCCCAAGAACAACTGGACAGGGAGAAGGAGAGCAGTAGTGGAGCAGAGGTCATATTTAAAGGCAAATAACTGAGTTTTCAAAAAGTGATCAAAAAATAGGAGTCCTCCCTTTCAGAAAATCCAGGCAAAGTAAGTGCAAAGAAATATGTATATTTATATCATAAAGCGTAGGAAACCAAGAAGATCTTAAAATTATCCAAAGAGGAAAGATGGATTACCTGCAAAGGACGTCTCCATAGCAGTGGGGGCCAAAGAGCAGAATGAGATGTTGATTGATGGAGGGCACGGGGGAGGAGGGAAAACTTGTGTAGAGAATATTTATTCTCTACACAGCATAAATGGTGAGGACAAATAGACAACCATGACTAAGAATTCGAAGGGTAAAGATTTGAGGTATAAATTAGGGATTGTGAGGAATAAAGACAGAATTAGTGTGTACTGTTGTCACGTAGCTAGGTGAGGAAAGGAATGATTCTGAGCCTCTTCATTTGGAGGACAAAGGTGTAGATTAACTTTAGTATTTCTGTTAATTATGCACTTTAAAACATGAAGTAAACAGTCAAAAAATTTAAAAATATACTTTATTTGTGCATGCACTGAAGAAAAAGTGAGTGAAATGAAGTATCTTATTCAAAATATGGGGAAAAGGGCAAGAATAAGAACCCCAGAAAAAGTCCATACACTAGCTAAATTCTATAAATAAATAATGCTGTGTTTACAGTGTGTGCAGTGAAGGGGTCACAGGTATATGCCAAGAAGTGGGCAAAATGAAATAAAGCCTAAGAGCAATAGGAGTAAATCTCATAGAAACACATGAGTGACTCATCCATATTAAAGTTCAGTAACATGTAAAACAAGCAACATGTTACATGGGGAAACACAGATGAGCTGAAACTACATAGCAAAGCAAAAGGATGCTAAACACAGATTCAGGATCATGGTGCCTCTGAGTGGAAATGAAAGAATGGAATTGGAGTGGGAACACAGAGAAACTCCAAACTGCAGCGCCTTTGTCTTTCAAGCGGTAGATGAGTATAGATTTGTCCGCTCGCTGTATACTAAGTGCCTAAGCTGTTCCCAGAGTGAGTAGGTGTTCTTTTATCTCTACTCATTATTTAATAAGGATAACTTCAATATTTATTGTTTTTTGAACTTGATTTTTATGTGGTGTGAAATTGAATTCCAACATTGTCTTATCCCAGGGGGGTCTGGTAGCTATATGCTACAGCATCATTTCGCAAGTGACATTTTTTCTCCCCAGTGCACTGATTGCTCTTGTCATACGTTGAATTTTCATATATGTTGGGGTTTATTTTGGATCTCCTCTTCTATTTACTACCAAATCTACAGTCATTGATTTGTCTGTTCCTCAGTCAATGGCTTATTGATTCGCTCCTACCCACTTTTCTTATTTGATGTTCTGCTACACCCCTCCCTGTTCCTTTTCTTAGGTTGTCGGCTATCTGGGGACACTTCTTTTTCCAAATGAACTTCTTAAGGTCATTTTACCCAATTCCAAAAGGATTGCATTAAATTTGTAAATTTATGGTAATGTCTTCCCCCCCAAGAATAAGAAATGTCTTTGCGTTTATTCAATCCTTGCTTTACGATCTTCAATAAGATTTTATAGTCATTTTCATACCAGTCCTGTGACTTTCTTGTTAAATTTATTGATAAATATTTTATGGTTTCACCATTATTATGAGTGGGCTGCTTTTCCCTTTCCATTTCTAATTATTTATTGCTAATGAAGAGAAGAATGATTCATTTTGGTGTATTTCATCTGTCCAACTACCTCCTCATAATTCTCTTACCATTTAAAAATTTTTTCACTGGAGTCTCTTGGTTCTCTATGTATGCAGACACAATCAGCGAAAAGAGAAAGTTGTTTACTGGATTTTTACTGAATATTTTGTTTTCTTGTCTTATCCTTCCTTTTTGAATAAAAACAGTGATGACAGGTATTCCCTGCCTGGGTCCTGATGGAATGAAACATTCAGTGGTTGGCCATTCAGGATGACATATCTGAAGAGTTTTCCCCCTTTTCCCTAAAGTTTTTAGTTGGAATGACCACGATTTTTTAGGACTTCCTGTTTGTGTGTTTGCTCCAGGCTGTGAGATACATACTCTAATTGAATGTAGAGGGCACTAACTTGAGTCTCAAAGGTAACCATTTGGCCTTAAATTTCTCTAATTCTTTTTAGTTCAAAAATCATGTTTCTTTGGAAAACCCTCTTTGAGCTGTGTTCAGTCCTCCTGGCATTTGCCATTTTGTTATCTCTGTTGAAGTTGTCAGCCTTCTCCCCCAGCCGCCATCCTGCTCTCTGAAAGCTGGACCCCTGGTGTATTGTCATTGGTTATTTCCACTGCCTACTGATTGAGGTTCAAGGCCAGGGACTGAAGTACCTGAAGCACTGGGGAATCTCACAACAGTACCTGATGAGGGTGAGGCCCTGAGGGCCTCTGTGCAAAAGTAGACAGGTCATCGAGCCCCAGAAGCCACTATGTGCCCTCCTGGTCTCAGCAGACCCAACTCACCCACTCAGCCAGCCTCCCCTGTGCCTTCCCGGGCCACCTGCCAGAAGCCTCAGAGCACTTGGCTCAGGTGAGCCAGAGAATTGGTATTGAGAAGAAATGAACTATCTATTCGATGCTGTGTAGTAAGTGTTATTTTGATGGTTTTCCATACATGTTTTTTTATGACTGACAATCCCTTGAGAAAAATGGGCAAATCTTTGAGAGAGAAAATTAACACCCTTCTAATGGGAAAATGCTAATTTGTTGTGCTTAGATATTAGATGTTTTATGTGAGCTCCCTTTCTTTCTTCTTTAAAAGACAGTGAGGGAGGAGAGTATGCTTTCCCTGTGATTAGGAGACGCTTCTGTTACAACTGATCTACCTGAGCCAGGTCTGGCTGAGGGCAGCTCGTGCAGGTAAAGGGTCCCAGAAGTTCTGAGCAGCCCGTGCACTCACGAACCTAAAGCCTGGCATGGGAGCACAGCAGTGGCTCGTGCTTGGTGTCTCCACGATAACCCTTGCAATAATTGGAGGCAGCCTGAGGTGTCATGGCCTTGAATCATTAGTTGGTGGAGAAGCAGGAAAGAGCCCATGTAATGAGGTGTCAGCAAAAGAGTGAAGACCCACTGAGAGTAGCAACATCTGGCCCCTCACCCTGAAGACTCGGGGAGCCCTAAGGAGCCAGAGAAAGTGACAAGGGACCTTGGTACCAGGAGGAAAATCGAGGGATCTGGTGACAGAGAATAAAACAGATGGGAAGTGAAGAGGCTTTAGGCAAAGAACAGAATCTTGGGGATAGGAATATATTTGGAGAAACTGCTCTAAAACAAAGCTATTTTGTAACAGAAACTCTCCAAGGGGCAAAAACTCCACTGTGGTTCACATATTCACGCAGCCTTTCTCCCTCGCAGTCTCCAACGAACGTAACCTTTCCGAAGCCTGTTGCGATAACTTGGTAGCCTAAATGAGGAAAAAGAAAAAAGGAGATTGCTGAGCTTAGAGCCAACAGCAGACATATAAGAATACTGGTTGTCACGGACAACCTAAATTCACAGTTGTGAGGTGGTTTTTCAACTTCAAAGAATCTCTACCACCCTTCACATTACCCATAAGGAAACTGAAGCTCAGGTGTGAACAGCACTGGCCTGGGTAGAACTCAGAACCCTGGTTCCCCTTCCCTTTGCACAGTGTCTGCTCTACATATTGGTGTGGGCCCAAGTCTGTGATTAAAGCTGTCACCTTCAGAGTCCTCGGCCCTTGAGGCCAACATCTTGGATCTCTGTAGCATCTTCATCAGAATCACCCTTTCACCTGGCCGCCCGCCCTATACCAGGCCCTGGGCAGGTGCTGCCCACCAGGAGTAGAATGTAGTGTCTGCCCTAAAGCCAGAGCCCACTCACTGGGGTGGCGCTCTGAGTACTGTGAAGTCCAGCAGCAAGGGCCTTGCCCCAGAGCTGCCCTGGTGTCTGAGGGGCCAAAATGCAAGGAGCCCTACTGGGCACTGAGGAGTGTCCACTGCTGGCAAGCTTGCCTGGGTCGGGAGGACTGAGCCTAGGGGAGGCCTTGAGGAGAAAGCTCCAGAAGCGAAGAGTCAAGGTGTGTCATGGTTACTACACAGTTTAGAGCAAAGGGCTCCCAGAAGGAAGAGAAAGGCTGGGTCCTGGCTGTACCCTGCAGCCACCAGGGTCGTGTGGGGGGGCTGCTGCTCAAACTGTAGCTCCCAGCTGCCCAGCTGTCCGGGTCCTGCTGCCGCGCTAGTGTCAGGAGTCTGCAGACTTAGGGCCACAAGTCAGTCTGGCCCGTCTGTGCTGAGAATATGTGATGTCAGACTGCCCACCTTGGAAGCTGGGCGATGCAAACCCCGATGCAGGGAAGCCTTTCCCCTGCATATTCTGAAGCATGCTACTTTGAGTCTGTCTTTTACAAACACTCAATATTGTCAATATAACTATGCTCACCTTTTCATTAAGGCAGGCTTCCCGAAGACCATGGCAGCTCACGCTGTGTACACCGGCACCCATCAACCAAATGGTTTCTGATTTTTCAATCCTACTTATTCAGCCTGTAGTAATTCGGCCCGTCGGAATTGAGCACTGTGTGCCAAGATGTTTACATGCATTATCTGATTTAATCCTCAAAACAATCCTGGAAAGCACAAGCTATCCTCATTTTTTTAGTCAGAGGGGAAAAAAAAGGTAGGGAACTGACAGGGCTGCGTGGCTGGTGGGCGGGTCAGCACTGAGCGGGCCGGTGCCCTGTGTGGGTGCAGCTGCTTGGCCTCAGCCGGTTCCCTGGGCCTCACCAGGGCCTCTCCCAGCCGGGAGCTCTCTTCTGTCTCAGGAAAGCCGAGCGATGTGGTGTGGGGCCTTGTCTTCCGCCCTTCTGGGGCTACTTGTGGGGTCAGGGCTCTGAAAGACAGAGACCCCCCAGGTAGGGAGAAGGAGTCCTGAGTGGCCTACTCGGGTGACCTCTGTCACTGTAGCCTTCGGTGGTGTCAGGGAAAGTGCCCCAAATGTGGGGATAAAGTGGGGGGAGGGGCGTTCGGTGTTCCCCTTGCTGTCTTGCTCAGCAGGCCTGCCCGAGGACCGTGTGACCTGGGCTGAGGCTGCATCTCGGCAGCTCCCGCCATGTTTCCAATAAGGGTGCAACTTTTTTCTTTCTGGTAGAAGACCCTCCCCATTCTTGCGTGTCCTGCAGCAGCTGTGTCTCACCTCCCATCTCATCCCACCTGCTTCAGCCCTTTGAAGCAGCTCCAGGCGACCTGCTTGCCCCTTCTTTACGGAGTTGGTTAAATCTTGAACGCATGCTCACTTTACATCATCAAGGGGAAAACTGTGATTTTAAGTTTTTGAAATGTATACTTTGGCGCTCGTGACTAGAAAGGACTACCTCCGGGGCCCTGGGCACGTGTGGGCACCTGGCTTGTGCTCTGGCTGCATCTACAGCAGCAGAACAGAGCCTGCTGATAGCTTCGGGCCTCCTTCCCGCCGCATTCCAGGCATTCCCAGCTTTGACTTAGCAGCAGCCAGTGTAGAAGCCAATTTGTCAGACCACGGATTAGGATCTGGGAGCAATTATGCGTGACAAGTTACTACTTATCCCAGGGATAAGTAGATGTTTCTCGGGGATGCTCTCTGTCCTGAGAACTGGCCAAGGCTTTCAGAGCTGGGGAAGCTTCTCCTATAGCGGTGCACACAAGGGCCCCTGCGGGGCTCTGCCCTGAGCTCGCTCACAGGGCACCCAGCTGACACCAGGACACTTTGGAGGGAATGGCCAGAAGAGGGGTTGGGGGTGGTGAGGGGAGGTCTGAAGCTGAGATGTCCTAACAGAGGGCAGGGTCTGGTCAGCTGTCCGTCCATGACAAGGGTGGGCTTCCCTGTGTTGAGAACACCCAGCAGGCTCCTCACGAGCCTCCTGCCTGAGAGAAGTTGTCAGAGGCGCGGGAGCCACCAGTCCTCAAGGTGGGTGGGCAGCAGTGGTCCGGCAGGCCGGCGGGGATGCTTGGGTGTGCCTGGTCGTGCAGAAGCTCAGACGCAGACCTCTGGCCCCTCGACCCGAGTCCTTGAGAAAGGGACCGTATCCCTGGCCGAGCAGACTCCCAAACCTGAGGGACTTGGGGGGAAGCTAATTCAAATCTTGACTCTACCAGCCACAGCTTTCTTGCGGTGTAACTTCTTGGGCCTTTCCTAACCTGCGAAACGGGCTCCTACACACGCCAGGGTGCATTCCGGGCAGGGCCTGTGTGCTTGCCGCAGAGGGCTGCTGTGAGGGTGGCTGCGGGATCCTGAGCTCGTGCGTTCTGTGAGGTGGTGCCAGGCCCTTGGCACACTCAGTAGTGCCCACTAAGCAGTGCCCTCTCTGGCCAGGCATTGAAATGTTCGTCTCCCCGGGAGGGATCTTAGGTTCTCTTCCCAGGCCTGAGCTGTGGACCTTGGGCAACCCCAGCAGCCAGGCACCAGGAGGGTGTGGGGGCTCACACACAGATGACCAGTGTGAGGTACCCAGAGGGCTGCTCTGCTGCCCACCAGCAGCAGCCCATGAGTGTGAGGGCTTCTAACCAGTGGATTTGAGGGGGGACTCTTTCAGCCAGGAGGGCCTCCGGGGTCCTGAACATCAAGGTGACAAGAGTATCCCTCTCACAGCTCCCAGGGGCTGACCCAAGGCTTTTTAGGGACCCAAAGTCACCCCACTTTTTAGACTGTCAGTTGGGAAAGGTGGCATCCTCACCACTGAAGTCACAGCTTCCTGCAGGCTCCCCGGTGGGGTCTGCCTTGGAGCGGGATCCTTTCCTGCACAGCCCCGTGCTCTGCGTGCTGGGCTCCAGGCCCCCGGCTGCTCCCTCCTGTGAGGGTGAGGACGTCGGTTCACTGCATGTGTCTGAGAATATGACCGCTCTGCCTCGGGAGCCCTTGACACCCGCATGTCTGCATACTCTGCACCGGGGGCGGCAGGGAGGCGGTCAGCGCGCAGGGCGGTCAGGTCTGAGGACGGTGCGTGCCCCTCTGCCCATCTGCACCCATAGCCCACTCTTCTGGTTTTCCCTGAGCCCTGCAGAGGTACAGCCACCTGAGAGCCGAGCCTTTATGGTAGGGCGGTGCGTGGCCAGGTAAGGGGAATTAGTCCCCACCCTTCGGCAGATCTGCAGGGAGAGGTCTGGGCCCACTGAAACCTGGAGTGGGGTCCTCCCAAGGCCCCAAGGCTATCTTCCATAGGCAAGTTCTCGGAGAAAAATGCTGCCCTTGGCAACCGCCCGGAGACAGTTTGCACCCCACTGCTTGCTCTTCAGCACCCCGGACCTGAGAGGGAGCACTCGCTGGTTTCCCTTGTGCCAGAGTCAGAGACGGAGTCACGGCTTGGAAGCAAATACCCAGCTTGCCTGTGCTCTGTGCTGTGGTCGGTCCTGATCCCAGGGAGCGAAGGAGGTCTCCACGGAAAATCCTTCCCCGCGTCCCAGGGATTCTGGCGCAAGTGGGCGTGTTCCCCCCTCCCCCCCACCACCACCTTAACTTTCACATAACAATTCCCATTTCTGACCATGTTCAGTCAATTTAATTAGTGTCGGAAAGCAGCTTATTGGGTAAGATGATCGGTTTCTAACCTGGGTAAACACCGTTCTTTATGACTATAAATTAAGCACATTATATCTGCTCCCTGCGTCGCAGGCGCCCTCATAAATACCACAGGCGCTGGCCGGCCGTCTCACTTGGTTACCTTTCCCATTACTGTTTTATCACGTGCTGCTGGTAGGCGTGGGGAATTCATTCTGTTTTAATAACAAGGAGGAAGTGGTGACAGGGGGCTCGTGGAAGGAGGGCACCCGTGCTTGGTCATCGTCTCCACGGTGGGTGGGCCCAGGCCTGCGCTGTGCGTGGACCTGCTGTCCACAGACTGGGGAGGTGGACGCAGGCTTTTGCGCTCCTATTGCCTTAACTGCAAATAATTAGAATCAGAGATTTTCCAGCGGCAGAGCAGCTGAGGGTGGGTGACAGCCTTGACAAACGCAGTTGGCACGAGTGTGTTCTGAACAGCAGCCCTCCAGGGCCAGGAGGTGGGGAGGCCTCCGAGTGGGGCCTGCGGGCCGGGGGTGCCGCACAGCTCGTGGAGCCTGAGGCCTTCCCTGCGGTGCACATGTGAGCCTCCAGAGGAGACAGACAGTGCAGGGCGCGCCCTCCCTGTCCATGGAGCCTGCTGTGCGTGGCCTGCCAGGGCGGGCCACGTGGCCCCTGCAGCCCTTCCTGCTATGCCACCCAGATTCCAGGCCCCTGAACCCCGGAAGGCCCGTCACCAGCCCACGCCCCCATCCTTCAGCTTCCCTTATGCCCTCATTGGAGGAGCAAGGGGAAATGAATCTTCACAAGGCGTGGGTGTGTTGGCATTCCCACCACCCTCCCCATCCCAGCCTCAGCCTGCAGTTTGAGCAGTGGCACCAGACCAGAGTGAAGATTGGCTTTCCCGGGCCCTCCCTGGTGGCGCAGTGGGGTAAAGCACTGCACCATGAAGCTCTCCGCAGCCACTGCATCATGAGTTCAATCCCCGGCCAGGGAGTTGACCCACACGGCCCCACAGACCTCTCCTGACCCTCCTGCGGCTCCCCCCAGTGGTGTATTTCACTCCGTCTGCCTGTTCTTCTCCCCACTCTGTCTCTGGTGACTCCTCTCACCCATTGCACCTCTGGCCTATACCCCAGTCTGTAAGCATAAATAAATCTTTAGAAAAAAAAATTGGCTTTTCTAGCCATTGTGTTCTGGAAGCCTGAATGTGCAGAACCACAGGAGGAAAAGCCCCTGCCCCGGCGGGGTGGTGCGGGGTGGGGTGCTCCTGCGTGTGGGGCAGATGCTCCCATAGCAGCAGAGCATGCTTATGGAACAAATGGCTTGCATTTGAGGGTGGGGGGAGGCTCTGAGTAGGGGGTGCAGTTTAGGCTGGAAGAGCAAGTGGCCAGCAGAGCCAGAGTCCCCAAGGCAGGACCTGAGTACAGAAGCCCAGGAACTTCCACTGTTTCTTCAAAACGGTGCGTGCTCTCCCCGTCACACCGGCAGGTCTGTTAGAGCAGTGCTTTGTGCCCTGTCTAGGAAAGAAACGAAGGCTGCAGTGGCTGGTATTTCTAGAGCTGTGTTAGTTTCTCCTAGTAGCCGCCAGCACTTCCCAGGATAACTCATTTCACGGCCACCCAGGAGGATCGTGCTAATCAAAGGCACTCTGTGGCAAAGCAACCGTAAACACCGTGGGTGGAGGCCGCCAGTCCAGGCTCGCACCCTGCCAGCCTCAGCTCCCCTCGGCCTGCAGCCTTGGCTGGGGGGGGAGGCGGGGGGGGAGGGCACTGAGCCGTCAGGGTGACTGGTGCACAATTAGCAAAGTGGATAAAGGAGATTCACACACCCACATAGGATCTGCACTTTTACACTGCTCAGAGCTATTTTGACCTTCCAGTTTATTATGATTCAAAAAAAAATCAATATTTCTTAGCTTGCCAAGGCTGGAGGAATTTAAATGAGTTATTGAATCAAGCAGTTAATCTACCAATAACTGATTTTTCCCCTTTCAAATCTATAATGATGAAAAGCAGACTAAACCAGAAACAAGACAAGGAAGTTCTTTCTTCCCTTAGATGTTTTAATCCCGTGGGGTTAGAGCTGGGGCTGCAACTTCCTTGTGGGTGAACAGGGCCACTTGGTTTCCCCCAAGTATTTTGAGGAAGACTTAATTAAAATTTAAAGCAAAGACTTCTGCGGCCATGAGATCTGCATTCATGTTTTAATTACTTGTATTTCGATATCCCTTTGAAATGCTCAGCTTTCTCTGTTGTTCGTGGCAGGCAGCCAGTCCTGCGGGCCCCTTAAGGAGGGTGCTGGCTGTGGGTGCTCGCCCAGCCCTTGGCTCAGAGCACCTATCAGTAACAGGCCAGCCTGCCCACCACCCCGTTTGGTATGTGGGTGCAGTGGACCCCAGGCACATGGTTTGAGACCCAAGCTGTTTCCAGGCCTCGGCCTTCCTGGCCAGTGCTGCAGTTTTGTGCCGGGGAGGCCTCCCTGACGATTGTGACATGGACAGTCATGTTCTCCCCAGGATGGATCTCTGGCTGCCCCGCCACCCCCAGCCCTTAGACGAGTGCTTCGTTCTTACTCCTCACTTCTCCCAGCACTCTGTGGCTCCCCAGTGCATCACACTATCCCAGTGCATAGACCAGGATTCCTCTGCTTGTCTCTCCGTATCTAGCCTATAACCACGCTTGCGCCCCTTCGACCCCCACCCCACTGGCCCTGCACAGAGCTCCACGTCCTGTCGGGTGCCCTCCCTGTGGCTCAGGAGCTGCGCCTGCGCTGCGTCCGCCCGGTGCTGTCTCCTCCGCGTCTGCCCTGCGTGTTCTCTTCCCTGCCACACGGCCAGAGCTGTCTGGGATACCTGGGCACTGCAGGCCGAGTGCTGGGCTCCCCATGCCCAGCTCTGTCGGAGGGGGGCCAGCTCTGTCAGAGGGGGGCAGGGGATCCGGCTGTACACCGCACCCCAGACCTGGGCTTCACAGGCAGACAGAGCTGCTGCTTGCCATGACTTTGGGCTGCCACGAGGCAGTTGAACCCCACTCCTTGGTTCACATCCGACCCTCCTTGTTTGTGTGCCTGGCAGGACTTGGCCACGACAGGCTGCCAGCCTCCTGTGGGAAGAAGTTCTGCGGCCGTGGGAGCAGGTGCGTGCTCAGTGGGGAGACGGGGGAGCCCGCGTGCCAGTGCCTGGAGGCCTGCAGGCCCAGCTTCGTGCCCGTGTGTGGCTCCGATGGGAGACTCTATGAAAACCACTGCGAGCTGCACCGTGCCGCCTGCCTGCTGCAGAAGGAGATCGCCGTGGTCCAGAACAAGGCCTGCTTCCTCAAAGGTAGGGAGGTGGCTCCTTGCCTCGCCGTTGTTTGCTCTTGGGATGGGCCTTCTGATGCCCGTTCGACAAAAGACCCGGTTGCTGAGCCTCCAGTTAACTAGCCTAGCCCCAGGCAGTGGAAGTGGTGGAGGAAGCCCCTTGGGGAACAGACTCCTGGTGGCCCACCGAGCCCAGGCTGGTGCGGAACACAAGGCCTTGCCAGGTCCCTCCTGTGGGGTGGTGGCAGGGACTACTGGTGTTTGCCTCTCTGTAGACTCCCGAGTGAGCAGGCACTCTGTGGTCACACTTGGCCAGGCGGCTTCCCGGCATAGCGGGGCCACAAGCCCTGGCCTGGAGTGGTGGTGGATGGACCAGAGCTCCCTCCCTGGCCCTCAGAGCACCTCAGCAAGACAGAGGCCGTCGTGAACATCAGAGCATGTCTGAGGAGCAGGGCCAGAGACCCCCTGCACTTAGCTGCTTGTTGGCTCCCAGTAGATGGGAAGGGCCTGCGTCTCGGGGGGGGGGGGGAGGTGTGACATCCCTGGGCACAGAGGCTCATCCGGGGGGGAGGCTCCACCATGCGCGTGAGAGTTAGGGTAGGAGTCCCGTACTCAGGTGGCCTGGCGGATGGAATGTAGCCCCGTGTGCAAATCAGACGATGTGAGAAGCCGGGGAGCAGGCCTGCTGTGCCTGGCTGAGCTGCCGTGAGGTGGCCTGGGGTCAGAGATCTGCTTCCCGGTAGCACAGGGAGGGAAGAGAAGGCTTGGGGTGGAGCCGTGCCTGCAGCATTGACAGCAGAGGGCCTGTGAGGGCACCAGAGCCGAGGCTGACCTGGGCCTCACCTGACAGGCACCGGCCGAGGCGGGAGGGTGACGCGGAGTGCACAGAGGCTTGGCGGGGAGCCGTGGGCTGGTGGGCTCCTGCCGCCTTCACCCCGGGTGCCCCCTGTGCCCACATGCAGGGCCATTTCCCCCTTCCCCAGGCGCCCAAGCAGTGGGGTCCTGGAGTGGGTGGGGTTGGGGAGCGTCGTGTTTGTCCTATGATGGGAATGGCCTTGGACACTTTCATGGCCGTGCTTATCATTGCTAACGCTGAGGTGCTTCAGAAATCATGAGGCACATTATGGAAATGAGGCCAAAATGAGCTCAAGAAAAATGTCCCTGGTCTGGAAGCACTGACCAGCGCCTGCCTGCAACGCGCCGGCAGCCGTCAGCACTAAAACACTTGACCAGCTGCTCCCGCTTTATTGGCCATGTTGAATTTTATAGACTGATGTTCCATTCTCTGGTTTCCAATATCCTCCAAATTGCATCTTTCTAAAGGTTTTTATTTCTGCATCAGAGTGTGCACAGCCTCCCTCACCATCGGTTATTCAAACAGCATTTCTCATTTCACGCAAGGGAAAAAAACAACCGCCACAAAACCTGCACGGTGAGGGAGGCCGGGGTTGGAGAGGCTGCAGTGGTGGGCAGGCAGATTAGGGTTCAGTTCTCTTTCCAGCTGATCGAATTTAGCCAGGGAATCCTTCTGATTCGCTGAGTCTTTCACAGATTTGTCACTCCCTGCCCTGTCCGTATGGCAGACCCTCTGGGCCGATGTGCCCTGGTCAGTGGCAGCTCCCAGAGAGGCCTGTGGCTCCCGTGACTGCTTCCCAGCTGGGCGACCTTGGACACGCTGCTCTGCTTCTCTGGGCCCTCTCCTGGGCTGTCTCCCGCCACGGAGAGAAGCGATTAGAGGTGGCACAGAAACAGCTCAGTACGTGCCGGCACCTAGAGTAACTGGTGGCTGATGTCACTTGTTGCCCTCAGTTATCTTAATCGAATATGACCTCAGACCTAGAGGAGAGAGATACCTGTAAGGGTGGGGACAAAGGTTGTGCTCAGCCAGACTTGGGGAACAGCTCTAGGCTCAGATAGCTTGGTGGCAGATGGGGAGGGAGCCAGCACGGTGCTGGGTGTGACTGGGAGATGCCCCCACCCTGGGAGCCAGAGCGGACTCCGGACTCCGTGGGTCCAGACCCACCAAGCTTTCACAGCTTCCTGCTCAGGGTCAACTCGTCTCTGGCAGGCAGGACGGCCGCTGGCCCCTCCTCCAGCATTGCCGCAGGCAGTGTCCAGGGCTTGCCGGGGATGGAAAGCAGCGGCTAAGAGGGTACTGTGGGTGGGTGTTTGTCCACCTTTACCAGGACTGTGGTTCCAACAGGAAACAGGAGGAGACAGACTGACAGAGGGGGGGGAGGGGGAAGACACGCTCTTGGAAGAAGTAACAACGTCCTCCTTTCCCTGCCCCAAGATGGCAGCAGAATATTGAATGTCATCTTGAGTTCCCTTGATGACAGTTTGTCGCTCGTCCCAAATCTCCTGGGAGTTATTGATACAGAAAGCTCAAAAGTGTACTTTTACTTGTGCAAGCAAAAATTCTAAAATCATCCGTGCTCCGCTCTTTTCCTACCAGACATTACAAAGATAAGTTATAACTTTATTCTCTAAGGCCCTGTCTGCCCCCCAAGAAGTAGCTGTGTAGACAGTCTTGCAGGGCTGCAGTGCTTACAGCAGGGGGGGACAGGGTAAACTTGGGTGCCCTCAGCGCCCCAGACCCACAGGGAGGGCTTCTCGTGAGCCTGGCCGGGGCCACACAGCCTGGCCACAATGCCAGGGTACAAAGGCTGCACTTAAGCCCCTTTTACAAGAAAACTTCTGGTACCACATCCAGTTGCTATGGCGATGGGATTCCTTGTGAATGCAAAATGGAACATATTATTTAGGGATCATTAGCATGTGAGAAAATCTAAACTGAACCCAAAAGCACTGTGTTAGCACATGTCAGCAGCCTCCAGCCTGGTTCACCCAAATCCCTGAGCAGGGCCTCTCGCTGAAGATCTGGGACAGACAGGTGGCGTGTATCGTATCCCTCTCTTCTTGCGGTGCAATCAAAGTCACATTTGTCCTCAGCATGAAAACCACCTGAGAATACAAAGGCAGTGGGCGGAAGCTCTGCAACTTTGCCTTCCCATAAAGTCTGCGTCTTGCAAGTTCTCTGTGGCTCAGTCTTCCTATTTGTGTACTCGTTGGCACTTTGGAAATTATTTTCCGGACGCAGTTTTGTATTCACACTTTATCTCCTACGCTGTTTGAGAAGACAAGCCTGCCTTGCAGCAATCACTCACCACACCAGGGTGGTGTTAGCCCAGATGATACAGTGTCACAGTCGGGCAGTTTTCCAAACAAACCATGAAATTATGGAAGAGCCTGCTACAGGTTCAAGTCTGAGTGGATCTTAAGCTCCCTCGTCCTGTGTGTTGTTTGTGGGTAGGTGCACCTTGGCGATTCCACGGGGAGGTCCCGAGCTGGTGAAATCAGAGGAAATAGTTCCCATTTTGGGAAAAACACTAACATCCTAAGGACTCCGGGACAGATCTAAACCCAGTCATTAAAACCCCGTCACTTTGTTGCAAGTTAGCAGAGAAGATAGATACTGTTCCAAAGACCTTTTTTTTTTTCTCTCTCTCACTGTTATTTTGTTGTTACTTTGAATCTTGCTGCTTTAGAAGTGAAAGTAAGCTCCACTTCTCCAGGGCATTTCCACACTTCGGGGAAAGCTACTCATCTCTTTAGGTGTCTGCCAGCCTCAGCAGGAGACTGGGAGGTGTGGGTGTCGGGTGGTGGGTGTGGGGGGCGCTAGCTCACCCTGGTGGAGCCCGTCCCAGCAGCGGGAGGAGGGGGAGGGGGGGCCAGGGAGCTACATGGGGGCCAGGGGGAGAGGTGAGTGGCAGAGGCTCGGGCACAGCTTCAGATCAGCCTTGAGACCATGCCAGCCCTCAGGGACAAGGCACACGATCGCTCTGTGGCATCCCCATGGGCCCTCTGGGCCGCGGCTAAGAGCTCGGGAGCACGCTTCTCTAGGTAGCGCCTGAGGCTCGCAGGGCCAAGCGCAGCATTGCAAACATCAGGGCGACACAAGAAGCTGTAAGAGCCCTGCCCACATCTGACCACACCGATGTGAACTAAGAGGCGAGGGTTGGTGGGTGCTCCCGTGAACGAGGGTGCAGAACATGGACACTCCTTATTTATTTAATGTGTGAGCAGAGTGCAACCTCCAGATGCTCAAACTTCTCCAACTGCCTTGCTCTTGGAAAAGAGAGATGAGGAGTCACTAAAGTTGGCCCACCAGGCTAATAGAAAAGCAAGAGGAGAACCAAGAGCCCCTGATTCTGAGTCTGGAGGAAGTTTCTGGAATGTATGGAAGGCTCTGGGGAACTGTCAGGTCAGCGCAAGAGAAGGACTCACCTGTCTGAAGATGGGGTGGCTGGGGGCAGGGGGAAGGGTTTCTAGGAGAGAAGCTGGAATCGAACATTCCACTGGCCCCGGAAGGGTGAGAGCTTGTGAGGGCTGGGGCACCCTGGGGGGTAGAGGGTAGACAGGAGGACAGGGCACGCAGACAGGGGAAGAGCAAGCAAGCAAAATGCAGTGTGTGCGGGGGTGGGGGGGGCGACACTGTGGCACACTGCAGACAGGTCGATCAGAGAGCTGGGCACAGCTCATGTGCCTAGCCAGGCGCTATGAGCGCTCACGCTCCTGGGCATCCACGCTCCCCATTTCCAGTTAGGGACCCCGAGGCCCAAAAAGGGCAAGTACCTACTCCAGGTCACACGGGCTTTGTCACTACAGGCCACCTTACGAAAGGTGCCGGGTGTTGGTGCTGTTTGCTCCAGAGAGACAGGCACAGCCGATGTCCAAGCTTGATGCTTTGCCATCAGACTGCCTGGTGTGGACACGGCTGGGAGCTGTGGTCACTGGCAGGGGCCTGGGTGCTCCCTGCCCTGCAGGTCAGAATGCTGTCCAGCTGGGAAGTATTTCAGGAGAACTGGTCAGTTGCCCCACACTCATAGAGCCCCAAGGTGGCAGGACCTCAGAGCACACACTCCCCTGGAGGAAAGAGCTGGAACTCAGGAGTACCCAGAGAGAGCTTGGGGGGGGGGTTGGGGGGGGGGGGGCAGGACCAAAACAGCAGAGCTTTGTCCTTCAGCCCCTCTGACTTCTGAGCACCAGCTTCCACTTTTCCTCCAACTCCCCCCCACCCCCTTTGCTGTTTCAGTGTCTTAATTGACTTAATGTGCATTCCTGGCCCACCTGCATTTCTGGGCAG
The DNA here is from genome assembly GCF_000260355.1 of Condylura cristata. NCBI lineage: Eukaryota > Metazoa > Chordata > Mammalia > Eulipotyphla > Talpidae > Condylura > Condylura cristata. The sequence goes on along the minus strand of NW_004567122.1, from coordinate 24,570,502 downwards.
AGGTCACTGGCCCCGAGCCCTTGCAAAGGAATCTCCTCACTCAGCGCCCTTCCTGGCCTTCACTTTGGGCTTCCCAGGGAGGGTGGGACTTTTTTCCACCAGGCCACCCATTAGTGAGTGTCCACCCATGCCCAGGCCAAGTTTGGGGTGCTGAGGACACCAGTGTGATTAAGACTACAGGCTGGACCTCTAGAATTGACGGCCAAGAGATGTCGGGCCCTGCTCCCTCATATAGAGGTGGCTCTGGCTAGAGGCACCTCCAAGACCGCAGGAGCAGTGGGAATCTTCATGACAGTCCCTGTCTTGCAGAACCCCGCCCCTCCCCCCCCCGTTCGTTCTCCCAGCATCTGCGCGCGGTTCAGGGTGGCTGTGTGGGGTTCCAGCGGTCCCCAGGTGCAGCTGGACACGTACAGTATCTGCTTCCAGGATCGAGCGGAAATGCGACTTAACACAAACGTGTATTCCTTGGCCACTTCCTCTCGCTTTTATGCGAGAAAACACCTTGGTGTGAACACTCCGCCCATGTGCAAGAATGTTATCAGCCAGCACGTGCCGTGTGTTTCACAGAACCACTGCACTTTGGATGAATTAATTACACTCTGGTAATTAAAAATTGCTAATAAGTTATTGAGCGGAGAAAGTCTCGCACTGCATTGATGTTGCTTCTGGAAGCAAGCCGCAGCCTCCGAGGCCCCCTGCATGTTCTTTCCTGGCACCCCTCCTCCATGGGCACCTCAGTCACCTCAGTAGCCAGCCGGCTCTGATTTTCACCCGAAAGCCAGAAGCTGCTGCTTTGGCGTGGCAGCTCCCCGCACCCAACTTGCCTCCACCCCCCTCACCCCCCCACCCCTCCGTCCATCTCTTACCATTCCCCACTCTTACAGTTCCAGCCTCGAGTGTAACTAAGACCCTGACTCCGTCACTGACCTCTCCTCTACATTTTAGTCGCCCGTCTCCAGCTGCCCACCCAGACTGCTCCCATATACCCACAGGCACCTCAACGTGGGTTGTCCCAAGTGAATGTCCCATCTCTGTCCCCCGCCCCCCGACAGCCTTTCGTACTCATGGAGCATTCATCTCAGGAATGACAGCAGGTTCCCCTGCCCCGGGAGACTTGGGGATCCCTAGCGTCCTCCTGGCTGGAGAACCCACACACACGCCTGCCAAGCTCGCTTCTAGATTCTGGCCTCTCTTCTCTTCCTTCCTGGATGGACGCCGCACACATCCACCCCTCACGGTCTCTCACCGGTCAGGCTTTGCAAGCCCCCAGCTGTTCTCTCCACTCCTGTTCAGATGTTTCTTCAAACCATCTTCCAGGCGGCTTTAGAGGAGATTTTCCCAAAGGCCACCTTGACTGTGGACTGCCCTGCATGCACCTGCTGCCATTAACTCAGCAGACACACCTACAGGGCTGTTCTGGGCACTGTGGACACAGCAGAGTGCAGGCCAGACAGAATTCCTGCCTCCTGACACACAGCGCTGGGAGAAACACAGGCAGTGAGGAGACATCAAGTGTGTGCGGTGGGACCAAGAGCAGGGAGGGTTAGTGGGAGGCAACTCTTGAGCAAAGACCTGAAGGAGGTTGGAAGGTTAGGGAGAGAACAGTTTGAGGTTTTTTGTTGGTTGGTTGGTTTTAATTTGTTATATATCTATTTACATTATTGTTCATTTTATTACAACATTTACTTCCCCCCATCATCACCACGGCCCGCTAAAATTCTCCCTCCTTCTGATTCCTCTCTGTCCCACTCCACTGTAGGACCTCTCTGGTTTATAATTGTCTGTTTGTTTTTGTTTTGTTTTGTATTATAATAACAATACACTTTTCCCCCTGTCTTATTTGGTTCTCTTAAATTCCTCCTATAAGTAAGACCATTTGATATTTTTCTTCTTTCTTCTGTCTTATTTCACTGAGCATAATCCCTTCCAGATCCATCCAGGTTGCTGCAAATAGCATGAGTTTACCCTTTTTGATTGCTGAGTAGTATTCCATTGTGTGTGTATGTGTGTGTGCGTGTGTATAGATACAGCTATATCAATATATATATCACATCTTCTTGATCCAGTCATCTAGTTTTGGGCATTTGGGCTGTTTCCATGATTTTCCCATTGCAAGTAGCACTACGATAAACATAGGGGTGTATCTGTTTGAATCAATGTTTTTGTGTCCTTTGGGTAGATCCGTAGGAGTGGAATTGCTGGGTGGGAGAGAGCATTTTGCATATCTAAAGAAGGAGCAATCCAGTGGAAGGAATAGCAGGCGCAAATGCCCTGAGGTGAGAGCTCCCCTGGCGTGATCGGACATCAACAAAGAGGTCAAACTGCTGGTGCAGAGCAAGTACAGGAGAAATGTCTCAGAGGGACTCAGCGGGTTGATGACACCCCACCCAAGTTGGGCTTTGTCAGCCACTGGAAGATGTCAACTAGCCACTGTGACTTAGGCTTTTCTGATGACTCCTCCCTGCCCACTGAGGGTTGGCCTTAAGGGGACTGCCCACTTCACCAGCCTCCAGCACCCCAGGGAGCTGTGCAAGGGTGTTGTAGACTGGAAGAAATACCTGTGAAGGAGCTCATGACCAGGTATCTCCAGGGTCATTTTTTATATGAGACTAACCCTCAGGAGCGAGGGGATGGCCTGTGTGAGCCCCAAGCAGATCTGGGTGCCACCAGCACATCTACCAAGTGGTGCCCTTCTAGTATAACTTACTTGCTCCCCTGCTTCCCACTTGACAAGTATCCCTACAAGTAGAGAAACATGGTGTGCCTTAATGACTAGGTGATAAATAGAATCTACACAATGCCTTAGAGACCCCCAAATGAGAGCCTGGGAAGTTCTGAAGACCCTCCAAGTATGAGTCAGAGGGCTCCCCAAAAGGAGATGTCAGATTTATCGCAGGACCCTGCTCAACAGATACTTTGGATTCTTGGGGGAAGACTGGGGAATGGGCATAGGGTAGAAAATAAACCCAGAGAATGAAGGGGTAGGAACAGGATAGCAGGTGACATGGAGCCGGCTGCGTGGGCAAGACCATGCGTGGAGAGAAGGGCGCCCGTGGGCCAGGCCGCCTAGGCCTACTTAGTGGAGACCACTGCCAGCACTGGGGAGGCTTTGGGTGATGATCAGGAGTCTAATGTTTAATTACTGGAGCAAGAAGAAGTTGATTTGGGACTTCTTGAAGGTTCTCCCCTATTGCGCCTTCAATTAAGATCAAGGCCCCGTGTAGCAGCCGCTAAATGGCACCACATATTGAATCTCTGTGCTCAAGCAGTTTATCTAATTATCTGTGTGACAAACTCAGCAGCTGTCAGACCAGCCACAACTCAAATATGTTGACTCTGGGTCCCTGCCTGCAAGTGATTTCTGCTTACTAACAGGCTGGAAGGAAGGATTTATATACTTTTGGACATATGCAATCCCTTTTGTGTTCTTCTGCTGCTGTTGGGGGATTAGTCCAGGGGCCAGTAGCTGGGAGGACCGCGGGGACAGGAGTCCGGCAGAGCATGGGGGTCAGCCTAGTTATGACCTCCACCCCCGCCTCCCCACCCCAACTCCACATGGGCATGAGTCCCCCACCTCTTGGCCTGTTTTCTGGACCAGGAGGTGCTGATACTCCTGGGTCAACCTTTTTCCTCCATGAATAGAAACCATTGTGTGGCATAAATCAAGGGAGTTGGGGGGAGGCAGAGCCACAGGCCACAGAGGGGCTCACAGGTGGCTGCTGAGTTCCACCCGCCGAGCGCAGCGGCCTGGGTGAGCAGCACTCTGGGGAGCAGGCTCAGTGGCAATGCCTGCTAAGGCCACAGCAGGGGGTCCCACACTTGGGCCTGTGGAACTGGCCCTCGGCTAGCACTGTGGAAGTGGAGGCCTGGCCCTGTGCAGCTCCCTGGGAGCCATGGGAGCCCTTTATTAGGGCTGGACATGTGCCCAGTACCTCGGGAGAGCCACATGGTGGCCCCAGCACATGGCGGTCAGAAGACTGAGTTGGCCAGGGGTCTTGGGCTGGGCGGCGCCCCACCCCCACCCCCGCCAGCACTGGCCTCTGCCTTTGCCTGCTGTGTTGTGCTTACCTCGGCGTTATGCATCTTGATCATTATGATGGTCGTCAGAGCGGAACTACTTTCAAAAAGCTGCGCTGAATGGAAGCAGTAAATTCACTTTGTCCACAGGCAGTTAAAATTGCAAGGCACCATAAACTCTGTTGCTTATTACAGCCAGGTCCGAGTTGGGAGTCCGTCTCTGTTGCTGGAAGGAAGGCTCACCAGCAGCCTGGCAGGTGTGGCCGTTTACCTGTCCTCCTTGGGGAATGCTGGGCTCTCCCACGGTTGTCCCACGGTTGGCCAAGTTGTGACCTACAGGCCCAGCAATGAGCTCTGCGAGCCCACTCAAGACTCGCCTTCCCCTGTCCCACTCCCCTCATGTCATGTGGCTCACCCAGTGACCTGTGAGTCCAGTATGTTATACGAAATCCAAGCTATTTGGTTTTTTGGGTTTTTGTTTTTTAATCTTTATTTTTTATAACAGTTCAGATTTAGAGAGAAGTCATGGATACACCACAGAGTTCTCATATACAATAGTGTTTATCACAATGAATTAAACCAATGTTGATATGAAGAAACCCAAGCTATTTGGGATGGAGTTTGGCAGAGATCTCTGCGTGCACAGCCAAGAGGCCCTTCCACACACCCATCTTTACTTGGGCCCTGTAGCCAGAACTAAACCTCTCCCCATCCATGCCTGTCCAGTGATCCCGGGAACCCCAACTGAGGAGAACCAGAGGGTCTGATGAGTGTGATAGCACAGCCCTCCCTGACATGAGGTGATGATCAAGAAGGGAGTGGGGGGCTGAGGAAGAGTCTTTGCAAAGCTGCCCACGGAGGAGAAATACTCCTGAGCGAGGAAGAGGTTCCGAAAAGGGGGGGGACACGTGGTAGCAGTTCCTGGTGGTGCAGGAAGGGGTACTGGCATTACTGTCCCAATTGTGGACAGAGAGACTTTGGTAGTCCTCTCTTCTACCTGTGGACAAAACCTCGGATTCTCAAGAGTGCCTGTGGACTCTTTAGCAACAAGTACTGGCTGCAGGGATGTCTGGACTCCCCCTGCCCCTGGTGGTGACATTTGTGGCAATCACCCTGAAGCTAGCCATAGTCCCACAGCCTGGACGATCTACCCAGGGCTGGGGTAGGAGTATACTTAGGTGAAGCTGGCACAGACCTGTTTAAACAAGAATGACAGAGGCTGGGCTCTGCCACAAGAAGAGGGACCACCACACTCGGGTACACTCTGGGGGGAAATTACTTCAAGAAGCAAAAGCACAGAAGACAGCAACTGTGTTCCACTCATAACTCAAGAAGACATAAAGCCTGAAATGAAATGAAAATGGGATTATAAATTGACCACCCACCACCGAAAGTGAAATGGAAGCTGGAGAAGGTAAAGAAAGCACGTGAGCGAGCTGCCACACCACAGCAGACAAGCCTTCTACTTCTACTAACAATGCAGCAATCAGTCATTCTGTGATAGGAAGAACAAACCTGAAACTGTGTAGGAGAAAATAGAAAAGATGATTTCAATAATAATGTGAGGAAAGATGGGGATAAGTAAGATGGAGACAAACAAGCCAGCCTGCTGGTGGCTGGTCATCTTAAAGGCCCCACAGCAAGTCACATGGACACAGGAAGGGAAGACAGCTTTTTTTTTTTTTTTTTTTTTTTTTTTTTAATTATCATGAGCTGAAATATTCCCAAGATAAAAGTCCAAGTGGTATTGCTAACCTTTCAGGGATTTCAACACATTTTTAATATACTTAAAGTGGTCCGGCAGAAAAAAACAATCTGGTTTTCTGTGAAGGAAAAAAGAAAACTCAGCCTTCGCCATGTGTGCCATCTCAGGAACAAGAAGGGATGGAAGGGCGGACGTGTGCAGCGTTCTGAAGTGGTAAGATTGTGCCCCAACCGTCCTGTGCTCGTCGAACAGTAACCCGCCTGTAGAAACCACAGGAAGAGTCCTCTGGCAGGCAGAGCTCCCACGACATACCAGCATGGATTTGAGCTGGATACAAATACTCAAAGAAGATGAAACACCAGCAACTTAGACACCAGTCAGAGAAGTTAAGAGAAGTTCTGGTGCTCAGGTTCTGGAGAGAAAGGATCTGAAAGGCTGTCTCACATCTAGTTAGCAAAAAGGACAAAGGGTAAGTGAAGTTAAACACAATTAACTGCCTTCACTTACTTGTGGGAATTCAACAGATCCTGCATGAGCCTTGGCTGAGGATTTAAACACCAGCCCCACCAGGCGATTTTCCCATGAGCTCCACCTTCGTTGCCCTGGTGGTGTGTCCAGGGACCAAAGATTGGGTCAGCCACTAATGAGGCGACCCACTCCGGTGGGCCCGCTGGGCCTTCTTCACCGGCCGGTGGCTAGGGTGTCGCCTCCAGGAAGCACATCTGGATTGTGTGGACTGGAAGACTGATGGGACACAGCGTGCTCTCCCTGAGTGATGATGGCCTCGGAGTGGCCGCACGTCTCAGTGTGTCAGGCACGTGGCCAGGGCGGGCTGGAAGGCCTGGACTGTCTGTCGGTGCTAACGTTCCTGTTGAAAATACATGGCTGATCAGTAGGCATGGAAATGCAGGAGATCTGATCCCTGTTTGCAAAGAGGGCAAAAGAGCTAGCTGTGGGAGGTGGAGGCTGCACTCAGACCCCTGTGGTAGCCAGAGGCCGCGGGGGGGCGGGGGGGGCAGAGCCATCCAGCAGGGAAAGCAGCGGCCATTGGGTTGGGGTCAGCATGACCATGGCCGCCACCACCCGCCAGAGGCTGTCTAGGCCCTATCTCGTGTAATTCCTTCCTTGTTGGCCTCCCACTGAGGCGCAGAGGGGCCCAGATCGCCAGCCCTTTAACTGAGCTGGTAAGTGGTGGCATGAGACCGTCATCCCTCTCACTAATGTCCTCGACCACTCTGGCAGTTAGGAGGGACTTCTAGGGAGGAAAGAGAGTGACCCAAACTCAGAGAGTGACCAGGGCTGAATAGCCAGGTGGGGTGGGGGCGGGACTGAAGGGCAGCAGCAGGTGCAACACTTCATGCCACTTTGCTGAGTGTCACAGTCTGACTCCTCCCTGTGCACAGGCCTTCATGCCTTGGCATTCAGCACGTGCTGTCCCGGAGGGAAAAGATAGAATGTGGAGTCCTCTCAGCCATGGAGCTCGGTCGTATTTCCTCCTCACCATGAAATGGATCGTGTCACACACATTCTGCCTTTAAGCCCCAGCAACCATCTCCCTGTGGATATGCGAGGGAGGGTCTCCGAGACAAAATGCTTGCTCCCGGTCGAGTGGGACGCTTCATTCACAGAGCACAGCCCCCTTCCGGCTCCTTACTGCCGCACCATGTCCCCTCCATGCATGACCCTGGCCCCGGCCCCCACCCCAGAGGCGCAGGAAGATCTCGCTCACATGCCAGGTTTGTCGCAGTACACACTCTCCTGGCAGCGGGGAAGTCGTACAGCTTTCACTTTAAAATGCTGTGGCTTTCAGGCACACAGTCGTGTGGATGGGGGAGGTCCGATGGCAGGGAGCCGGCGAGCGCCAAGCCCACCGCGGGGGAGGGCGCTTCTCCCTTACAGGCACGCCGACAGGAGCCCGTGTTCTAACGTAGAGAAACAGTTGTCAGGAAACAAGATGCCCCTGAATGTGCGTGTCTGGAAGCTGGAGAAGCAGCAGCCCAAAGCCAAGGCGGCTCCTGGCTGCCCCTGGGTACAGGTCCACGGGCACTCGACCGCCAGTACAGTCATCAGTACCTGCAGCAAATTATTGTGACTACGCTTGCCACCATTTCTAAGGCCAGAGATTGGGTGGGAGCATCGTGCAGCGTAACAGCTGCCAGGAAAAGCCCTGATCCACGCCGGGCCCCACACCGGGCCCTTTATGTCCTTTCTCTGGTTTCACCCTCCTGCAGCCCCCCGCCTCCACAGCAGAGGCAGACCGTGTCACCCCTGCCAGGCAGGTGAGGAAACAAACGAGGCTGGGAGCGCAGTACTGACTCGCCCAAGACACTCAGCGGGTGAGGGGCTGCGGTTGGGACGCGGGGCTACCCGACGTGTTCAGTGCCAGATGTTGTCTGTGCTCCTACCGCTATGCCACCTCTCCTGTAGGAGAAGTGGTTTCTCTGATTAATAAGGAAAAACAACCTTGGAAATCATCAGGCTTCTCAAGCATGCAGCGGTGGCTGCCAACGTGGCAGATCACGGCAGTGTTCACGCCTCTCTGAGGAAGCCTCGCTGTTAGCCACTCTTGACTGCGAGGAATGTGGAGCCTCTTGTTGGTAAAGAAAGGGACTCTGTTCCTTTGTCGTCTGCTGCGTCTGCTCTGCCTGCCTTGTGTCTCTGTGATGACCCGGGCGCTGGCCAGCGCCCAGCTCTCCCCAGGAGCCCCGCAGGGCCGGGAGGAGGAATGACCAGGAAAGGGCGTCTCCAGCCCCCACGAGCAGGCAGGAAGCCACGAGCAGCACCAGGAGGCGCCCAGCTTCCTCCCACGTTGGCTCAAGCTCCCGGGCCTGCCCTCAGCAGGTCCTGCCCTTCCATTCCAGGGCCCGTTGGAACAATCTGCAATGCCTACATGTGGGCCACTTGTGACTGGCGGCTTTCAACAGCTCAGCACTTCATTTATTCCTAAGCACCGCCGGGCGCCTGGCCTCCATGGACCAGCCTCGTTTAAGGCTGGAGATGCAAGGGGGTGTGGTGTGGCCCTGCCCTTGGGGAGCTGACTTGCCTGGAAACCACAGGGTCGAGCCCCACAATAGGGCACATCTGAGCTGTGGTGGAAGGAACCCAACCCAAGAGGCCTCCGGGAGGAGGTGCCCTCTGGGCTGTGCACTGACTGCTGAGTGGAACTGACTTAGGCAGAGATGGAAGGGAAAGGCCTTCTAGGCCCAGGCCTAAGGTGTAAACCTGCAAGTCAAATGCTACTTCCCCAACCATGAATTTCAAGGAGGGGTGAGAGCTGTAGTGTGGACAAGCCAGGGCTCACCTTGAAGATCGCTTGGAGGGCACAGTAGGATTCTGAGGGGTTTTTATTATTATTATTTTAAAGATTTTATTCATTCATTCATTCATTTATGCTGGGGTACAGGCATGGTGAGAGGATTCACCAGAGACAGAGTGGGGAGCAGAACAGGCAGATGCACTGAAATACACTGCTGAGGGGAGCAGCGGGTGGATCAGGAGAGGTCTGCCGTGCCATGTGGGTCACCTCCGGGGCGGGGAGAAAACTCATGCTGAAGTGGCGTTAGCTTCTTAGTGCTGCACTTTAACCCACTGCACCACCAGGGAGGGCCCAGGTTTCTAGGGTGTGCAGAACCATCACCCTTCATCTAGAGTCAGGAAGGGGAGCTTTTCGAGTATCCTGAAAAGACATGTGGCACCTGAATGGGGCAGTACACAGAGCAGAGACTATTCAGTTAAAGTGAACATGGCAGAACCGCGGACTGACTGCGCGTACAGGGAGGGAGGTGCAGGGATGTCCAGGCATCTGGCCTGTGTGGACATGGCACCTTTCCAAGACAAAGGAGTGAGAGCCCTGAAGTAGAAGGAAAAGTTAGTGTTACAGGGCACCCCAATGTGAATTGGGTTGCCTGTCTGTGGGTCCTTACCCGCACACTTACGATTCAGTCGTATTATCGACACACTCAAAAAGGTCCAATAATGGATTATTTACAAGGAGAAAGGTAAAGGAATAACCCAGGGAAAGAGGGAGACTTAGCTAGAGTGTCCTACCAGTTCTGCTGACTTGGACTCCACCAGCACGCTGAAAACCCATCGAGAGCCAAAGGACCAGCTGGGAACCACCACGCCAAGAGACCCCCAGAGCCCACATGTCCGGTTTTATCCCAACCTGGCTGCTCAGCTCCGCCCTCACGTCTCAGCGTGCTTCTCCGTGTTATTGATGGGATTCCAGTATCTGGAGTGGGGGCAGAGTCCATGAAACCTGTACCTGTTACATTAGGACTTGCCCACCAGAGTGGGTGTGGGAAGGCTGAGATCCTGTGGGACATCTGGAGAGAGGGGTTCAGCGTGAAGACCGCACTGCCTCCAGACCCGCCATGCTCACCTGAAGAGGCTTGCAAACATTTTTGGGTTAGCAGAGTCAGCCCCACCTCCTACCTCTGGATGCTAGTCAGTTTCTCCAGAGAAACAGGACGTGTGTTTATAGAAAGGGATGCATTAGAAGCAATTGGTGCACATGATTATAAAGACTGTGAAATCCAAAATCCTCAGGCTGGGTAAGCTGCTGGGGTTCCAGAAGGAGCCAGGATTCTGATTCAATCTGAAGGCCGTCTGCTGGAGAATTCCTTCTTACTTGAGAAAGGGTTGGTCTTTTTTGTTCTGTTCAGAACTTCAACTGATCAGTTGAGGCCCACCCACATTATTGGAGAGCAATCTGCTTTACTCAATGTCTGCTGATTTAAATGTTACTAGCATCCAAAAACACCCTTTCAGAAATACCTAGGGTAATGTTTGATCGCCTGTCTGGAGTCTGTGGCACCAACAATTTGACACATTAAATTATCTAGCACTCTGCTCCGCCAGGTTTGTTCCCGCTTCCTCGGGCCTTGTCTAGCTAACAGTACTGGCTCTTGTGGGATAGGCCTGCATGAGAGGTTTCTATGAACATGAGCCAAATGTCCCATCTGGGTGAAGTCCCAAACAGCCCTTCAAACGTGCCAGCACTTTGTCAGGGTGCACCCACTGCAGGGATCTAGGGACCAGAATACTGGCACAGAAGTGGGACGTAGTCAGATACGCAGTCAGAGGAATACGGCCTACCTGCTGTCCTGGTCCTCAGCTCCAGGCGAGGGTTGAGGCCTGCCCTCCTGAGTTGCGCCCCTCCCCCCACCCAGCACCCAGGAGTGCTTTGGGGGTGGGGGGGCACCACACTGACCCCAGACCTGCCCACCCACCTCTCCCTCCAGCCTTGAAGGTGCCTCCTGTGAGTGGCTGTTTTCTTGGTAAAGTTCTCTTCTCCCGCAAGCTTAAGAATTTAAACAATAACTGTTTGAAATTATGCTTAAAAACTCAAGTGAGATAAGATGCAAACTTGAGGGGAGACAATTAAAGGGCATTATGGCTGCTTAGTGGATATTTAGTCGCATGGAAAGGTACGCAGATGGCAGGAGCTGGTGGCGGGGCACGAAGCCTGCTGATCAGAGCTGAGCTTGCCTTCCAAGGATGCCTTTGTCTGGGAGCCGCGCTCCTCGGGCGGCCGACCTGCCAGGTTCAGAGAAACAGAAATCACAGTATTTAATCAGCTGCCTTGGTTCACTGGTGAGTGAGGAGGGGAGCAGTAGCTCCTCCTGGAAATGGGTAATGAAAAGCACAGTGGGAGACCCGCCTCTTAATAAGGCAGCGGCCAATTAACGGAGCGCATGTCTGAGCTGTCTTGATGCTGAGTGATGGGATGTCTCCTGTTCCCCCAGAGTCCCCGGGGGCCTGTAGGTCAGACTGGTGGGTACATGACTTAAGTGAATCCAAGAAAAACTCCTGCCAGGGCACTTGCTTGTCATTGAATGGGACTGCGGGTGGTTTTTGACAGGGATCTGTGCCTGACCCAAGAAGGGACATACTCTTCTTACGGGGTCCCCTATACCACCGCCCACCACCGTGGAGACGTTGTGGCTGGGGGTTCTCACCAAGGGAAGCTCAGCATCTCAGCGGGCCAGGCTGGGAGCCTGGAAACCCAGGAGAAGGCTGTGCCAGCTAAGCCTGGTCCGCAGAAGGCCACTGCCCTGTCCCGTGCGTGTGGTGATGAGGAGCCCTGCCAGGAGCCTGTGGCATCTGCACTGCAGGGGTAACGGAGGCAAAGAGCAGAGCTGAGCCATGGGAGAGGCTGTCTGGGGTCACTGGAAGCTCAGCGTGGGTACGGTCGGAATGGACTGGGCCTGCTGGAGGGGAGGAAGTGGGCACTCCAGCGGAGGCTTGCTTGTGGATGGCCAGGGAGTGATGTCCAGGGCAGCCCAAGGACATCGGAGTCAAACTGGAGGTCATCCACTAAACACCCATGCGGGACACCATCAAGGTCTCCCCCCTTCTCCCTCTGCCCCTCCCCCGCAGGAGGGTGCAAGGCAGAGCAGAACATCAGGCCTGCTCCAGAAGGCAGCCTCACACGCAGTTGTGGTGCCACTGGGTTATTCCTTCTGCATCCACCTGGCATCCTGAACACCAAGAGTGGAACAATGAAGACGCAGAAAGCTGTGCTCTTAAGTTTCCTATCAGAGCCATTTGAAAATTTTGCATAACAAAAGCAGTTAGATTAGTCATATACAAATGCTTCCTAATGACCACATTTTACTTCCTCGTGGCCTCACAGTGTTTAAGAATGTCCACAAAATTAATGTTTCATAGACAAGAAGGGCAGACTTCACATTGTCCTCTGAGGTTTCTCAGCTGTGGTGGGGTATGGACCGGGCTTAAGGGGTGTGAGTGTAGAGAAGCCTGCGTCTTCCTCGCTGTCATTTGCACAATAATCATCAACGTCTTCTTCCCCTGCTAAACTGTTGGGACCAGGTCTGTGGCTCCTGTGGGATCCTAGGCCTGACAGGGAAAGCGTGCAATGTGCAACCTACACTTGCTCAGGGAGGAAGGGAGCAGGGAGCGAGGGGAGGTGTCACCAAAGCGGGCTGGTTCCCTTTGGGCAGTGGAACAGCTCCCCGTGGACAAGAGCAGAGCAGACACGGGACTGTGAAGCCTCATGAACAGGCTCAGCTCTGTTCTTTCATGCAGCAGGATGTGCACAGACGGCCCAGGCTCGCCCCCACCTGTCCCCCCCAGGTCAGATACTTGGGAGTGCCCACCAGCAGTGCTGACCCACAGGAGGGACAGGACTGGTCACTCTTCCTTCATTTTTTATTATGCAATATGACCAAGAGACAGAAAGGGCATAAAATTGTATGTGCAATGAAAAGAGCAATCCTTAGAAGTCCTGTTTCAGCAGTTAGGCTGAACGTAGGGCATCTCCTCCCTGGGCTTCCTCCCCACTCCCTGCCTTAGAGGCCACCGCTGTTCCGGGGCTCCTGTGGCCACCCCGCTCTGGCTTTTCCTCACAGTGCTCTCATCTGAATGGGTCTAAATATGGTTTGCTTTTGCCTGTTTTGACTGTCATGAGTGAAGCTGGTGTGTCTGTTCCTTTTTGATGAGCGGCTTTTACCCAGCATCCACTTGTAAGATTCACCCTTGCTGAGGATAGCTGGAGACGGCTGGCTGGTGTTGCTGAGAGCCCCCGACTGCATAAAACACAACTTGTCCACTCTCCCGCTGAAGCCCACCCCCGGCCCCTCCAGGGCTATTCCAAGCTGTGCCAGCCCTGGGGTCCTTCTCGTCTGTGTTTTCTGGGGCCTGGGGCAGGAGATGCCCAGGTGTGTCCCTCAGTGTGCTGCTCTCCCCGTGCTAGGCGCTGACCCGCTTTTTCCAAAACTTACCCTGAAAACAGCAGGGTTTGCGCGTTTCATGCTACACATCATTCACACATGTGACAGTCTGCAAGTTTTGCTGGTCTGATGGCTAGGAAATGTGATCTCACAGTGGTTTTAATTAATCCTTTCCTGATTACAGAGGCTCGCTTCATTTGTTTTGATTTCCCCTTCTCTGAGTCATCTACCTAAGTCATTTTGCACATTTTCCTGTTCAGTTGTTGATCCCTTTTTGTGTTGATTTGTAGTTCTTGGTGTATTGTGGATACATATTATTTGATCATATTTGGTGCAGATATATTTTCCTGCTGGTGTCCTATGTTCCACTCTTTTAAGGATGGGCATTCTTAATGTAGTTGGATTTATTTCTGGATATGGAGTCATATCATGATATAATTTATAGAATGTTTGGTGTCAATTATATCTCAGCTTAAAAAAAAAAAACCTTTTCCTTCATGGTTAGTGGATTTTGTTCATTTTTAAATAAATCTGTACCTGCCCCCAAGTACATTAGTCTGCATCATCTCACCTTTAGAGTGTTGCTTTTGTACTTAGTTTTGTACATATGCATTTAATGGCTTTACTAATATAAATCACTTACCATCCAGCTCACCCTTTAAAATTGTCAATTCAATAATTTTTAGTATATCCAGAACTGTGATGCCATCATACAAGTTTTAAAACATTCTTATCACCTCCCAAAAAGAAACTCTGTCCCCCTTAACACTTAGTCTCCACAAGCCTGTAGCCCCAGCAAGTACTGATTACTTTCTGTTACCGTAGATGGGCCCATTCTAGACATTTCAGACAGCACATGGTCTTTCGCGAAGGGTTTCATTCACTTAGCATAATGTTTTCAAGGCTCAGCCGCGTTGTGGCATGTTCAGTATTTCATTCCCTTTTTACTGCCAAATACTAGTCCATCGCTGTCATACCAGATTTTATCCATCCATCAGATGACAGACATTTGAGTCATAACCTCTCAAGGGCTATCATGAATATGCTGCTATATACACATTTGTTTTCGGTTCTTACCTAGAAGTAGAACTACTGGGTCATGCAGTAACTCATCCTCTTGAGGATCTGCCAGACTGTTCTCCAGAGTGACCACACCATTTTATGTTTCCACTGGCAGCATATGAGAGTTCCAGGTTCTCCATATCTCTGCCCACACTTGACACTATCTGTCTTCTGAATTAGTTACCAAAGTGGGTATAGAGTACTATCTCACGTGGGCCTGGTTGCATTTTCCTGTGGCTGATGATATGATTGAATATATTTTCATGTGATCACCTTCTTGGAGAACTCCCTTTTCATGCCCTATCCCCACCCTTTTAGTTGGATGATTTGTCTGTTAATTGAGTTGTAAGCGTTCTTGATTCAGATTCTGAATACAAGTTTCTCACTAGATATTGCTTTACAAATATTTTCTCCCTTTCTTTTCACTTTTTCCTTATGTAAGCTTCTAAGACATAAATGTTTTTAATTTGGGTGAAATCCAATGTATTTTTGTTTTTGGCCGTTTGTGCTTCTGGCATCATATTTAGGAAGGTTTTGCTTAATACAGGTCACTAGGCCTTACTCCTCTTTTTTTTAAGAGATTTATGGTTTTAGCTTTTTCATGTCTATATTACGTAAGCTTCAGCACTTTGTCAGCTTCTGTGTAATTATGAGACGGGTCTACTGCCATAGTCTACCACTCCTGGGTATCCATTTAGCCCCCATATTTAGTTGTTCCAGCTCCCCTTCATTTGAGACCCCTCTTTCCCTCAGAATAGTCTTGACCCTCTTGTTGAAACCAGTGAGCCATAATTCTTATGGTTTATGTCTGTACTCTCATTTCTGTTCCCTTGATCTCTCTCTGTCTCTCCTTTTGCCGGTACCACACTGTCTTGATTGCTGTAGCCTTGTAGTGAATTTTGAAATCAGGAAATGCAGATCCTCCAGCTTTCATGTGTGTTAGCTAGATTGTTTTGACTATTCAGAGCCCATTCCATTTTCATATAAATTTTTTGATCAGCTTATCAATCTTTACAGAGAAGCCAGTTGGGATTCCAGTGGCTATTGTACTGAGTGAGTAGATCAGTTTGGGAAATGTTGCCAGTTGAACAGTATGAAGTCTTCTGATCAAAAACTGTGGGGCGTCTTTCCATTTATTTTTTATTTTCTTTAACATTCTTTGTCATCTTTGCAGCATAACTTCTGCACTTCTTTGGTTAAATTTATCCCTAGTATCTTACTCTTTTTGAATCTGTTGTAAGTGGAGTTGCTTTCATATGTTTATTTTTAGAATGTTTACTGCTAACGTGTAGAAATACAAATCATTTGTGTATGTTGATCTCTTGAATGTATTAAACCTTGTTTCATGGTCTAGATATAGTCTTGCCTATGGTGTGTTCCACCTACACTTGAAAAGCAACTTGCATCCTGCAGCTGGCTGGATGCTCACTGGGGGTCTCCTGGCTCTAAGTCCATTGTCGTCCAAGTCTTCTCTTTCCTCTTTTTGCTTCTTCCTTGCTTTTCTGTCTGTTATTAAAAGTGGGGAACTGATGCCAACTCCTACTATTGAATTATCTTTTTCTCCCTTCTGTCATTTTTCACTTCATGTATTTTGGGGTTCTAATGTTAGGAGTAGTACTAGTAATTGTTTAAAATGAACCTCTTTTTCCTTAGTGACATGTTGTTTTAAAGTTTATTTTTAGGGGAGCCCTCCCTGGTGGCGCAACGGGGTAAAGCACAGCACTAAGAAGCTAGCCTCAGCCGCCAACCTCAGCCACTCGGCACAAGTTCAGTACTGGCCAGGGAGGTGACCCACATGTTGTAGCAGACCTCTCCTGTTTCCCCTCAGCAGTGTACTTAATCAATCAACCTGTTCTGCTTACCACTCAGTCTCTGGTGAATCCTTTCACCATCCCTACATCTCTGGCCTGCACCCCAGTTCTGTATGCATAAATATATAAATCTTTTTTAAAATATTTTTTGAGTTATGGTACATATATACAATAGAATATTACTCAGCAACCAAAAAAAAAATGCCTTTTGCAGCAACATGGATGGAGCTGGAAAATATCATACTTAGTGAAATAAGCCAGACAGAAAAGGAAAAGTACTGGATGGTACTTTTCACTCAGAGCAGGAGTATAAAGGACCAAGGGAGAAAATAATAATAATAATGAACAACTATATAGCAGATAGATTTTATAGGGACTTGGATCAAAACTGGTGGGGGGGAGGGAAATGCACTGGACTATGGTGATGGTACACGGGTGATTTGGTGATGGGAAGCCCAAGGAGATTACAACTGAGATGGAAAAATGCACAAAATGATGTAAAACTAAACTAAACTATTATATTATTTTTTAAATGTTTATTTTTTGGATATTAATGTAGTTACTTCTGTTTGGAATTCCTTCTCCATCTTTTTCTCTTCATCTAATTATATCTTTGATTTCAAATGTGTCTTCTGTAAAATATCTATCGAATCTTTCTGTCTTACACTGCTGAGGCGGGTAGCAGGGAGACAGGAGAGGTCTGCTGTGCCATGTTGGTCAGCTCCCTGGCTGGGATTGAACTTGTGCCAAGTGGCTCGGGCTAGCTTCTGAGTGCTGTGCTTTAACCTGCTGCACCATCAGGGAAGACTGCTTTGCCTATTTATATTTACTATCGCTACCAATATAGTTGGGTTCGCAGCTGACATTTGACTTTGCTTTCTACATGTCTTACATCTATTTGCTCCTCTGTTCCTCGTTGCCTGCTCTCTTTTGCACTAAATGAATACTTTCTTGTATAGTACTTTATGTCATTCAGTGAAACTCACTGTATTTATGGCATGATAGTCCTAATGGTTGCCCTAGGCCTGACCAGATACATCTTAACTTGTCAGAATCCACTTCAGATTTCACCCTGAATTCCAGGGAGATGTACAGTGTTATCCTATAGACCTTTCCTTGCTCCTCCTGTTTTCTGCTATTTTTGCTACACATGTTACATCTATAAATGTTACAAATCTAGCAATACATTGTCATAATTATTACTTTGTATAATGTTATGTCATCTAAAGAAGTTGAGAGAAGAAAGGAGAACAAGTCTGTATTTATAGAATTTGCTGTGTTACCCCTATTGCTAGTTCTGATTCTCTTCATTGTTTCTTTGCATCTAAGTTACCATTTGGTGTCATTTCCTTCCTCCAATAGAATTTTGCACCCTCCCACCTCCCTTGTGCTGTTATTGTCAAATATATTACATTTCTGTCACAATTACATAACATATGTAATCCAGTTATATGGTTTTACATACTTGCTTTTTAAATCAGCTTGAGAAGAAATATATTTATACTGTCTTGTATAACCGCATAATTATCTTCATCAGTGTCCTTTCTTTTTGTGTGTGTCTTGGAATTTCTATTGGGGTCACTGGCTTTCAGCCTCCAGAGTTTCCTTTAGTGTTTCTAGCAAAGCGGGTATGCCAGCAACCGATGATCTCAGTTTTTGTTTATCTGGGAATATCCTTATTTCCCCTTCATTTTTGCAAAATAGTTTTGTTGGCTGGAACATTCTTTGTGGAGGGCTGTTTTCCTTTTAGCCATTGAGCATGTCACCCCGCTGCCTCTGGCCTCCATTGCTCTGATTAGAAGTCAACTGTTATCATATTGGGGTCTCCTTTGTGCCCGAGGAGTTATTTTCTCCTGCTGCTTTCAATTTTTGTCTGTCTTTGAACATTTTTACTATGATGTGTCAGCAGGTGGCTCTCTTTGTTTTATTCTTCCTGGAGCTTCTTGGATGTATAGATTAATGCTTTTCATCAAATTTGGGGCATTTTCAGTCATCAGTACTTCAGATATTCTTTCTGTTCCTTCCTCTTTACCCCTTTGCTTCTGCTACACCCAGTCGGAGATGGCTGTGCTGAGCAGTTTCCCACCTTTCTCTGACCCTTTCACTTTCTTCCTTGATAAGCTACTCAGACTATGTCTCTTTTATTGCCTTCAGAGAGCTACTAGCTTCCTCTTAACCACTTGTCATCAAAATTTCCATTGTTATGAGTGCCCTTAGGCTTGAACTTATTCATGCTCTGTCCCCAATAAAGTCAGCTTCTTCTCCATCTTTATGCCTTGCCTCTGCCCTGGGTGGGATCTCCAACCCTAAGCCCCAGGGCAGGGATAACCTCCCAAGCCTCTGAGAACAGCACCCCTTGGGACAAGTAAGGTGCAGTAAGGTCTCTGCTTGCCTCTCTCAGCATGAAGATCTGCTCTTAGAACACTTCATACCCCCATCAGAGAAGGAGAATCCGTGTTTACTTTGCCAGCAGTAACGTTTTTCTGAATGGTATGAAGGATAGGCCTCCTTTGGTGGGTTTTGTTTTAACGTGGACCCCGACTTGTGCCAGCGTCCTCGTAAAAGGTCCATCTCCTCCCGCCGAGACCCACAACACCACCTCTGTCCTCAGCCAAGTTCCTATCTGCAGGGGCTTCTCTTGGCTGTGTTCCGTCGCTCTGTTCCCACACCAGCCGCCATCTTGGTCCCTGGAGCCCTGCGCGTGTCGCTGCCTCACGGGGCACACTCTCTTCCTCCTCCTGCAGACCCAGGCGGCTGCCCTGGCCCTGTGCCCCTCAGACTGCAGCATCACCTTGTCAGGTGTGTGAGCACATCTGCACGCGCCTGCGTGGGGGTATCCCACTGTATCTTGGGGTTCATGCTGAAGGACTGAAATCTTTGCACAACTGTGTGCTTTGCGTAGACGTAGTATCTCTCACCGTTTGTTCCGAGCATCGCTTGACCAGCTGCAAGTCGTCTCTAGGCTGTGGTGGTTTCAGACGCTGATAACACTTTCTGCTGGTTCTACTCTTTCTCACAAGGGTTGACCCCACTTTTAAGTGTGTCGATGCAAGAGAAACAAATTAACCTGAGAGCCGATGGGTGATGTAGACGTGACAGAAACCCCGGTTTCCAGACAGGCAGGTGTTGTTGGAAGCTGCCTCTGGTGGGCGTGCTGTCCCAGTAGAAGCAGCAACAGAGGAAGGGGCATTTTCGCCACGACAGAGGGGCACCAACAGAGGGGCAACGCTCTAGGCTCCTCCGCCACTTGCTCCTCCCAGCTTGGTTTCCTTGCATGCTTTTGCTAATGGTCCAGCTGTTTCTGCCAGTGGGAAGCTAGCGTGAGGCTTTGATGTATCAAGGCAGAAAGCCTTGATTGGGTTTTTGTTTTTTTTTTTTTAAATAACTGCCGTGGCTTTCTTTTTATTATTGCTTTTTTTTCCCGATGACAAGGGTATTGTGTGTTATTTGCAGAAAATTTAGGAAACACAAAACAAATCTAGAAAAGCACAAAACAGAAAAATAGAATGTGTGTATTTACCGTCAGAAAGAACCATGGATGGTATCTCGGAATGTAACTTTAGAGGCCTTTTCCGTGTGTGTGTTTGCACTCCCATGTACACAGCACCCCATAGCACTTTACAAGCTGATCTGGCCTTCGCGCAGCAACAGCTCAGGCGATCGCCTCCTTGGGCAAAGGCAGGGCAGGGCAGGGCGTGGGTGTGCAGGTGGCTGCAGGTTCGGTGGGCGCAGACTCCGCGTGGAGGCAGCTGTGTCCCTGTGGTGCTGCTGCTGCTGCTTGTTTGGCCTGGTGCAGGCCGGGGGTGCAGGCCGGGGTTGCAGGCTCGCAGGCAGCCCCTCCATGGCCTCCGCCCACAGCGCTGTACCGTGGGGACACCTGTATCTCCAGGAGTCGCCCGCTGAGGCACACCTTCCCTGTCCCTGTGACATCCCCAGGCCCAGGACCAAGTTTGTGGACATCACCCTGTGTGACCCTTTTTAAGGGCGTGGGGCAGTCGGTGATGGCAGACCCTGGGCTCATCCTGCGTCCCTTCCTGGAGGGTCAGCCGTGCTGCTCTGTGGGGAGCCAGGACCAAGGAGCCGCCACTACGGTCGCAGTAAGAAAGGAGGCGCCACTCGCCAGGCCCTGCATTTCCATGTCTCCCTACGTAGAAGTTGTTTCCACCATAAAACCTTCCATATGAAATGCCAATTTCCAGATGCCTGGAACCCTGTCCCCATCGGCCCCTGTAAGTGATGCTCATGCCACCACTCCTGATGTCCACTCCTGCTAATTTGCCATCCCCACTGGGCCTGTCCCTTAGAACAGGCGCAGGGTGAAGCGGGGTCTCTGTCCTGTGCTGACTGGTGGGCTTTCACCATCAGACATCCCTTCACGCAGCTGGGAGTTTGGGGGCCTGCTCCAGGAGGTGTCTGGCAGGCCTGGGGGTGGCAGCCAAGGCCTGAGCAAGACCCAGTGCTAGGGACCCACGGGAGGACGGGTGTGAGCACACAGCCCCTAGCTGACTGTGTGTTCTCCGTTTGCCTTACACACTTAGGTAGATCCTGACAAACAGGTGGTCTCCAGGGAGCGAAGACTAGGAGGCCATGCTTCCTGGAAGTGCCCCCTGGGGGCAGTAGAAGCAGCACAGTAGGTTTCTGACAGTGGTTCCCCCTTTCTGAGCGTGACATCTTGTTCTCTGAGAGAGAACTGCCTCTGAGCACGAAGGGCCTTCACCGGGAAGCCTGAGGCGGGTGTCTGGACACCTCCTAAGAGGCAGTTAGCCTGTGGTGGGTGGCAGGATGCAGTCTACGTGTCCCCTTGTCTCGGTTCTCAGTCGCACCCCTTCCCTCCAGAAGCTTCCACCATGAAATGGTGAGTGTTGCAGTAGCCGTGGTTTTCCGTGTCATGGGGCACGGGATGACCAGCTCGATGACCAGAACAGGAGGGGGGTGATGCTAGTGAAATGTGTCAGAAGGAGAAAGGCCTGACGATCTCATGCATGTGTGCAACAGAGAGAAAGTACATGCCCAACACAGCCCTTCCCAAGCCTGAATCTGTTTTTATTTCAAGGGTGTCCTCCTAACCAGCAGCGGGCTGGTGCGGGCTGATCTGCGTGACCATCTTTTCCTGTGGTGCTTCAAAGGAGGCTGAGAACAAAGGGGGAGATGACAGCCCTTGTCTTGCAGCGGACGTTAACGCGCTTGAGTAGGTCGCCGCTCCGTGTTGCTCGGCGACTCCTGGTGGGCTTGGAGATGGCATGGGGTGTGCAGACAGGTGGCAGCCCCCCAGGAGGGGTGGGGGAGTGGAGCCCCGCCGTCTCAGAGCTCTCCATCATACTGCTATTCTCCCCTGGGAGCTACAGGGACACTCACCAGCCCCCGCTCTAGGTTCCCGGAGAACCTCGACGGACAGGGCGCGGCGTGGAGCATGTCAGGAGGAAGCTGGGGGAGCACAGTGAGCAGCAGCGCTGGCTGCCAGGCTGTCCTGAGTGGGGCAGCGCTGGCCTGCACAGTGATGGGGCCAGGGTGAGGGGGTGCATCTCATGGAGCCCCCAGGTTCCCCGGGTGGGCTCTGGGTGCGCCGAGCCCCTCTGACCGCCCTGGTGCTCGGCCACCGTGCTCTGTCTCCAGAGGCCCCTTCTCCAGCAGGGGCTGAGGCTCCCCAGGGGCCCCAGAACCAGGCTGGCGCTGGGTCCACACATGGCGCCTAGTGGAAGGGCCATGTTGCTGCCAAGGACCCTGTGTGCAGCTTCTTAGCCCCCTGACCATCTCTCCTTGTCCCTGTGTGGTGACAGTCCCTGTAAATATTGATGGCTCTTCCTTGGCATTCTCCAGCAGGCTTTCCTTCGCCCTCATTCCTAAAGCAACAGCTGCCTTCTCTGAAGACCACCTGGCACCTCGACACACGCCCAGTCCCAAGGGCACCCTCTCCCGCAGCTCTTGCTTTCTCATTCCCCACTTGATCTGGTTAAGCTGCAGCATCGAACCCCAGATGCATCAGACCAGCCTCCCAGCTCTGCTGGCTCTGCCACCGCCCCACCCACCAGCCCACCCCCACCCTGGGTGGTCAGCCAGGCCCCTGACCACCTGCTTGCCCTGGGCCCTGTCTTCAGGGCCGAGGCAGGCCTTCTTCTCCGTTGGGGCCCACGGCTAACGTTCCCGGATGCCAGGAGTCCGGGCCCTTCACTGTAGCCGGCAGGCCGGGGCCAGATGCCATCTGATGAGACTGTCCCCAGCAGTGGCAGGGCCGGAAGGGTCAGCCTCTGCCCCTGCCTGACAGCCCTCTGCACCACCAGCCGCAGCCACCTCAGCCTGGTTACCTCATCCTGCCCTCGGCCACCCACTGGGAGCTCTTGGCAGCAGCCAGCTCCCTCTGCACCGAGACCTCAGTCTCACTGGGGCAGGTGGAATATAATTAGGCTGTGATTCAGGTTGTTCTTGACTCAGAGAAGGCTAAGGGGCTCTGACCACACGCACAGCACGTGTTCACAGGAGATGGAGGAGGGAACTGGGCACTCAGACTCTCTCTGCCAGTGCCAGGTCACCAGGTGACCGAGAGTCCATTCAAGAATTGAGTGACGCGGTGTCATTTAAAGACATCGTCTCAGGCCCTCTTGCCCATTGGAATCTCCAGAATCACACCATGTAGCAGACACCCACCTGTCAAGAGGAGGCTCCACTAAACTGAGCTTTCTGTGGAAAATAGCAAGCAGGTGCCAGGGGCTTTGCTGGGCCGGTGCAGGCCCATGCCCTCTTCTCGCCGCTGCGTAGTGGTTGTGAACTAACCTGGCAGGCAGCAACCCTTCTCCGGTGTGGGAGGGGTGCCCTGTTACTTCCCTCGCCCCTTCCCATCGCCATGTTCTGCAGCCCTGCTCCGGTGGCACTGGTGGTCTCGGGGAGGGTCTCAGCCCGCGTCCCGCCGACAAGCCCCAGGGAGGCACTGGCGGATGGCCGGGCTGGCAGCACGTCAGCAAGATGCCCTCTGCCAAACGCACCGGCTTGCATAACTGGCTCCTTGTTTTATGAAGAGACATGATTCGCTTCAGCCCGTTTGCAAATGCCAGCTGGGCAGTGCACTTTGGGACATACAAAGAGAGCAGTGTTAACGAGCAAGGGGCAGGCTCGGGTGGCCCGAGGCTGGTGGCACTGACGTGGCCCCAGACACCTGTGTGGCCAAGTCAGCCTGGAGGCGGCCACCGAAGCGTCTCCATCAGCTGCACTCACCTATATTTGGCTCAAGATGGGCTGTTCCCACTGTCAAAAAACTAAATCCCTATAGCACTGTTTGCCAAAAAATCCCCAGAAAAAGCCAGCTGGCACAGGAAAATCCTGGCCTGCCAACTGATCTTTGCTTGGTGAAACGAAATGATAGGAATGGGCCAAAGGGCCAGCTGACGACGTGTCCACAGTTGGGGCTCGAGGGAAAGGCTTCGTGGAATTGGTTTGGAGGGGCCAGACGCGTGCTCTCTGGCCAGAAGGCCCAGGCAGGCCACCCTTGGGGCTAGGTTGCTGGCATCCCTGCAATGCTTCTGTTTCTGTGAGTGTCGGCTCCCATCTCGGGCGTCCTGTGAGTGTCGGCTTCCGTCTTGGGCGTCTGCATGCCATGCGCCCTTGGGTGCCAGTGGCCGCAGGTGGCCGAGGCATCTCCGGGTTCTCTCTCCTGCTCTCCGGACCTCAGTTTCTACAGTAACTTGGGATAGTCATTGCGAGTTTAACTGTCCCTCAGACCACCCTCCTCCTTGGCTATTTATAACTTGGAGAAGCCAGCATGTGACTTACTGCAGTAAAAGGGCACAGGTTGGCACCAGCAAAGGGAAGCCCATCCTCTCCCAGAGCGGCTGTACACACAGTGCCTGCTTCTCCCAGTCGTGATGCAAAAACCCACATGGAGTAGGCCCTGCCAGACGCTCACCTGCGCCGGTGTCTGGTCACATACACCTGGCCAGCCCACTGCTGGTCCTGACAGTCTGCAGCCCTCCAGCCCTTTGGGCGCTCGAACTGAAGCCATGTAGCCCAGGGCCACCATCACAAGTCCTCTGTTAGCATAGACTGAATGCTCTTTGGCCAAAGCTCGGAAGACAGCTAAATGCCAATCAGGCAGGTCCTTCCCAGAGCTCAGAGGTCTCCTCCCAGAGCCCAGGGCCAAGGTCAGACTGTCCTCAGACAAGGGCTATCCTTAACTGCCATTTTCACCTACCCTGTGCTATGGTCTCCTGGCTCCTTCAAGTCTCAGGCTCTGGGATCTTCATCTGCTGGCTGGACCGGGTTCTCCACAACAGAGCATGGAGACCAAAGCTCCAGCGACCAGCCAGATGCAATGTGAAATCATGTCAGGTGTCTGCTCAGGCCCATCCATGTCACCTGTGGAACTGTATTTGCTTTGTTCTCGCCCAAGGATCATAGCTGGCAGGTCCTTTAAAACCGTTGGCTCTAAGTTTCTTTCCTACTCTCCTGATCTTGACTCCAGTCTCCTGATGTGGCCTACTGCATGCAGAAAGCCCCACCGTGGGGGGATGCTGCTCCCTCAGACTTAGCATCCTTCATCCTCGAGCTGAGGGAGAGCTGAGGAGGGAGTGCTGGTTAAATAGTTCTGCTGGCTGCAGCCCGAAACATGGAGCATAAGTGTCCCCAGAGAAATGGCACCTCTCACAGTGACCGTGAAACCCCAGTATCTGCTCAGAATGGAATTAGAACCTCCCAGCTCCTTGCAGTACAGCTTTCGTTGGGTCCCTTAAAAATGTCCGAAGAATAAAGTCTCTGGGCAAATGTCTCTTTTGTTAACTTTAGTGCTGAAGGGGGCCTTTGGGGCCAAAATCCTCCTCTGGTTTCAGACACAACTCTTCCAACCCCACATATCCAGGTGGTGCTGGGGCAGTCGCACTCCATTTTGGGAGGCCATGGGCACCGAGGTCAGGCCTAGGGGAGCGGCATACTGGTTTGTCTCCACCTGTATAAGGCAAATGGCCTGGGCATCCTGGCCCCCCTGACCCCCCCCTGAGCCCTCCTGAGCAGGAATGCAGTCAGTTCTGCTCAGCCGGCCCAGCCTAGAGCCGAACCCTTCCAGGGAGGAGGCGCCACCACCCTCCACCTGCGTCTGCGCAAGAGGAGCGAGCAGAGTCACCCTCAGCTTGGCCTCCAGGTGGGGGCCTCTCACCCGGACACTGTGTCGTCTCAACATCTCGGGACAAATCCAGGTTGAAGTGGATCATTCACAGCATTCAAACGGGCTGCGCCCAACATGACTTCCAGCCAAGCACCTTAAGGAGGCCTGAGTTCAAGAGTGAGATCTTGAAAACGGCCTCCTTGCTATAAATGCCAATGCTGCCTTGTGCTTCTATGAGAAAATTCTATTTTAGGGCAGTCACTGCTGTTCCGTTGAGTGAATAACTGCAGGGAGTTAGATTCTCGGGGCTGGATTCCACCTGGCTTCTCGTGTCAACAGGGGACATGTGCCGTGGAGCTCCCCGAGGGGGTTGGGGAGGGGCAGGGGAATCAGACAGGGGAAGTTTCCAGTAACCAGTGAGGAGTCTGAAAATAGATTTTTTTTTTAATCCACTGCTTGTTTCTTTCATTCTGCCTTGGCTCAAGGCTGCTGTAACAAAATACCATAGATTAGGTAGTTTAAATAACACTCGTCAGGGTGGTGCAGATCCTCTGTCTGGTGAGAGCCTGCTTCCTGCTGCATGGACGACCATCTTCTTGTCTCCTGGCACAGCGGAGAACAGGGCACTATCCCATTCATGAGAGGTCCAACCCTGCGACCTAATGATCTCCCAGAGGTGTCTCCTAGTCACGCTAAGTTGGGGGTTAGGATTTCAACATAGGAATTTGGGGAGCACAGACCTTCTCCATAACAGCCAGTAAGCACTCATTGAGCATTTGCTCAGCTGGTGACTGTACCAGGCCCTGGGTAACCATGACATTTTGCTTGCCTACATTCGAGGAGAGTGAAACAGAAAGTAAGCACACATACAGCCAAGAAGGATACATGATACCCACTCTGGAAAACAAAACACACAGGGTGATGTTCCAGCGGGGGGTTAGGTTTTTAGTCACCCGCTGTTAGTAGCTAGGGAACCTGAGCAGGTCTCTGGGAAGAGATAGTATTTGAGTTGAGAGGTGTTTGCTGAACAAGAGGCAGCCATGCAGAAACCTGGGGAAAAAGACACCCAGGCCAAAGCTCAGCACGTGCAAAGGCCCTGAGGCCGCAAGAGTCTGGCGTGTGCCAGCACGGGAGACATGGCTGGTGCCTGGGAAGTAAAGTGAAGGGCGGTAGGGAATGGGCCAGGGAAGAGGCCAGGAAGCCCCGGCAGATGGGGCGTCATAGAGCACGAAAAGAGTCTGGGTGGCCCATAAAGAAGGGGTAAGAGCAGTAGTCATCCCTGCGTTAGGGGAGGCCTGAACCTCCCACTCTGTGTGGTCCCACTCAACCCTGTGAGTTATAAGCTCTGTGGTTGTGCCATGTCAATGTAGATGGCGAATGTTAATACCCACGGCCCTGGTCCGACCTTTTCAGCACTGGGTGTTCTGATTAACTGGCCATTCTTCCTCTTCAGCACATGTGGAAGACACTTTGTTCAGGAGGAAGTTGAAATGGCCAGCCCATCTAATAACAGAATATTGAAAAGGTCACAGCAGTACAGCTGAGTCCTCCAACCTACAAATCACAGAGAGCGTCTGCTCAGATAACTCATTCTCCTGACAAATCAAGGAGCAAGGACTGAAGACTGCACAGCTGATTAGGCTCATTGGAAATCAGAGGGGCAGAGAGAAATCGATAGAACACTGCTGCCCCTAGCAGGGGTCTGGGCAGCAGGGCTGCTGATTAGCAAATCAGCAGTTGGGAGGGTGGGGGGGCACACTGCCCCCTGGTGGCTACTCAGATAACAGCAGTGTGGGCAGGTGAGGCAGGAGGCCCCTGGGAGCCTGGCACCCTGCCTGGCCTGGGGATGGAGGCCCTGTCTTGGGGCCTCCCACTACCAGCAGTATAGCTGGGGGCCTTTTCTGTTTTGCAACAAAAGTCTTTTTGGAAAAGAAGTTCCTTTCCCTAAACAGTGGGTAAGTAAAACACTTGCCATTAAAATCCCTAAAGACTATTTTTTTCCATGAAGGGTGTCTTTAGAAGTTAGCCTTTACCATGGTCAGCCTTTGGAAAAGGACACTCAAAACTCAGACTCCTCATAAAACCAGGACAGGTTTATGGCTGGCTTTATTATGGAGTCCCACAAACAACGTTAACAAAAAACGAGTGATTTAATTAAAGACTGGGCAATTAACCTTCTGTGTGCTAAAATAGAGGGCTTTCACAGAAGCGGAGCTTCAGCTCTGAGGCAGCGACCGCAGAGAATCTTAATAGATCAGCAAAGCCAGATTGAAGCGGAAATCTCACCTTAAAGAGGAATCTAGGAAGATTAAGAGAGGGATGAACATCAAAAATGACTCTGATTAAACCATGATAGAGGATGCTAGAAACTGAAAGGGAGAAACAGGAGACACGAGATATATTTTTTAAACCACAAGCACAAAGATTTCAGTGGGCTTTGGAGATAAGGGGGACTGACATTTTGAGAATGGTTGATTAAAAGCTTTTCGGCACAAATGCTCATTTTCATTGGGGGTAGAGCACAAAAATCCATGGAGTAAATTGAAATTCTAAATGCTAAGAGAAGACTAAAAGATTTACTGCCACAGATTCAATTAAGTGTCTAAAAAAAAATGTACCATCTCCTTCAGGATTCATTTAGGTGCCTGCCTCATAACTGCACAATTTCCCAAACCCTGTTTGCTAATGTGTCGGGAGGGACGATTCCTGCCGGGCAGGGGGTGGGGCATGGAGTCTGGGGTCCAGGACTTGAGTCAGGGTTCAACAGGAGCTGGATACTCCTGGCACCTACGGACCTCTTGGGGTCTCACAGACCTTGAGATCACCAGCTTCACTAGTGACCCCGCCGCCTGGTCTGTCCTTCCCATGGGTAGAGACTCTGAGCACATGGGGACTTGGACTCCGGAAACAGAGCTGGGCTCCAGAGGTGCCTTGTGCGTGTCCCCCAGGGCAGTAATGGCACCATCCGCCTTGGGTCCATATTTGTGAGCTCTCAGTCTACCTGCTGGTGCTGGGGAGTGTGATTGTGTTTGCGTGTGTGTGTGTGTATACACACCCTTGACTTGTGCACCCTGGTCTCGCCAGGCAGTGCCTGCCTGTCCAGTCAGAAGGGGTTAATTAAAGAGCTGTTCCCAGCAGCACATTTCGGGGCCCAGAGGTATGCTGAAAGCATGAGGAAGGCTGGTTGGTATGTTACTGCAGTGGCAAGTGTTAATCTAGTGCCCTGTGTAGCACCGTCTGTGAGTTAACCCAGCCTGGAGAAAGCCATCGTTAGCACAGCGCGAGGTGGTCTTGGTAGTGAGAAGATGGTGCAGCGCTGGGTCTGTGGACACCGCCGATGCAGGGGCAGGGAGTGGAGCGGGGTGTGGGGGGCACCGTCAGAGGCAGCACCTGGGAGGTGCCCAAACTCATTGGGGAGCTGGTGCCTGCAGCCTGTGGGCTCCAACTCTTAGAGCTGCCTCCGCCCCTCAGCCCCGTGTCGCCAGCTGTAATGCCGAGGACTCCGACCAGAGCACCAGGGACAGCCCTGCTTGGCCATCTCCATGAGTCAGGGAGAAGAAATGAAGAGGCAGCTAGTATTGGCAGCATAGTCAAATATAACTGCAGTCACCACAGATAGTGGGCATTCTGGGCTGCCAGTTTCCCACAGGCTGTAGGGGGGTGTTGGGGGGGGTTCAGCCACAGAAAAAGGCATGATGAGGGCAGATGAAAGAAAGAAATCATCTAGGGTCAGGATTCTGGGGTTACTAGGGGAAGCAAGAATTGAGGGGGCTGCAATGATTGACCCCATTGCCTCATCTAGGGGTTGGGAGCATCTAGGACACCCCTACCTGTACCCCCAGCCCATGTGGAAATAAGGGAGACTTCCTGCTACAGTACTGGTCACTGCCACCCGCACTCAGAGCTCAGCCAGGGGGCCCCATGCTCACCTGGGCTTTTTTCTCAGCAATTTCCCAATTACTCGGAAAGAAAAAAAGATAAAACAGTAATATTTTTTTCACAAGGATGATAGTGCAGAGAATACTCTCAAAATGCAAATAAAACAGGAATAGGATAGAAGGGAGGAGAATCAATAAAATAGGTGAGGTATAAAATAAAAGCTTTAAAAATCTGACAGCTATAGGAGAGGGGAGGAAAGAAATTAGAGAAATAAAATGTAAATTTCAGATACTAAATGAGATTAAAATAGAAAAAAGGGAATAAAAAAGAGAACAAATGTCAAAATTACGTATTTAAAAAGGAGATAGGTTAAAAGCATAGAAATTAGTGAAGTTAAAATAAAAGTAGGAAATAATGGTTTTAAAATATAAAGTAATTGGCTTAAGAAATAACTGCTGAGAATCAGAAAGATGAGGTGATCAGAGGCATCCAGGTTGGGGACTGTATGAGGACCCAGCAACTGCCAGCCTGGACCACCTCTTGTGCCCAACCCCCCCCCCTTTTATCCCCATCTCCATTAAGGCAGATGAGGCAGTGGGGTCAACCACCACAGCCCCCTCAATTCTTGCTTCCAGTAGTAGCCCCAGAATCCTGACCCTAGATGATTTCCAGTTTCAAGGAGAAAAAACTGCTTTCCCTCACACACAGGCACTCAGCAGCCCGGGCCTGGGCTGAGACACCCTGGCCATGGGGCAGAGACCCCCCCGAGCCCACTGGCAGGCAGTTAGCTCATGTTCTACGAGAGAGAATGAATGAAAGAACAAAGCTTTCTCTGTGCTCTTTGTGGACAGCTGACTGGGTGCCATGGGCAAATCACCAAGCACGGGTTTCCACTCCTCGGGATTCATGGGCACTTTCTATAAGAGATAGTTTGTGATGTCCCCCTTCGCTCCCCCAAAATGAACATTATGGATATTATCCTCTATTTACACATATAATTTCAAAGCAGGGTGCCATCATTGAGATGCAAGTGAGAAAGTCAAGGAACGTAATTTGTAGTGAGATACATACATCAGTATGTGGGCTCCCTGGCTGGAGGGCACCAGAATTCCCCACGAGGTAGCCAGGTGTGGGCACCAAGCCGGACAGAGGCGGCTGGTCCCGGGGCACCCACAGTGCAGCCCCAGGCAGCAGCGTCAGAGGGAACAACTTGGGATAAATTTCTAAACAAAGCGATGTATTTTCTCCTTCTCTTGATTCTCATAGTTCCTATCCCAGGAAAAGCCCAAATATATTAAAACCACACATAAGAGACTTTGCATAATACGTAATCTGCATCAGGCTCTGCTCGCTCAGAATCACAAATACCCAGAGACTTTGCTCAGTGGAACTTATTCACCCTGTGCGGGGCAGAACACTGGCTGTCCAAGTGCTTGCCCATCCAGTACCGACCTCCTCTACCTGCCCAGCCCCAGCCCCCAGACGTTAGCCAAAAATGCTGTAGCCATTTCCAGAAAAAGCACTAGCGGGCAGGTCTGCCCACTTAGAGCCATTGTCAGAGGGAGGATCTCAGCCAGCAAGCAGGCATATCAGGTGACCCCCTTGGGGTACCTCATAGCTGCCTGGCTTCCACAGCCCAAGCCTCAGGATGCAGTGGACATTTGGGGATGAAAGAGCAAGTACCTGACCCCCTGCGTAAGAACCCTGTGAGGGTCTCTCCCTGGTGGCGCAGCGGGTTAAAGCACAGC
>NW_004567122.1:24538531-24539246 GCF_000260355.1 Condylura cristata | reverse complement strand
AACTACATGTATAGAAGAATCCGCCCCCCGCAAGACCATCCATGCATGTTGGGCAGCCGCCACCCCCGGGAGTTGCGTAGGTCTTTGGGTAAGACATAGTGAAATGAGCCTCCAGACACAGGAACCAACATCTGGAAAGGGGGGAAGGGATGTGATTTGAGCAGGAGCACAGGACCCCTGAGAAAGCCAGCCACTAACAGCAGATGACAGGAGAAGAGTGCTTCTCAATTAGAGTTAAGTAAACATAAAAATGACTGTCATCAACTGTGAAATTTGAAGATGACATAGCAAGGGTGGGAGTTAAGAGGCTTCCATGCCCAGCATGGTTTCTATCTAGTTGTTTAAAAAGAACTCTGGGAAGAAGCCAACACTGCGGGATGAGAATGTGACTCCTCTTGAAAATTTATTAGAACAAGAAGAGGTCGGGGGTCATGTTTCAGATACATCCTCAGCCGCAAGGGCCCAGGAAAAGTAAATCTGATGTTCTTCTTACTCTGGGTCATTTAACTCCTTTCTAAAATTGGTTTCTTGCTCAGTGAAGACTTGCGAGGTTTATAAGCTCCAAGGAGAAAGAAAAGTTAATACACAATTGTGTTATTGTGATTGGACAGCTTTATGCTCAAGGACTTAATTCCCTGAACTTGGCAATTAAGCCCCCACACTGGGGAGCGTCACTCACAGTGATAATTGGGAAACATGACAGAAAATGGGACTT
>NW_004567122.1:24501126-24537506 GCF_000260355.1 Condylura cristata | reverse complement strand
CCCTGGACTTGGTGGGGGGCATTGTGAGCACCCCTCTCTCCACCTAGGAAACTCTTGCACTTGCTGCAACCACCTGCTGTCTGGGCAAGGGGCTGAGCCACTTTGGAGACCGAGGTCAGGGCCAGCTCTGCCTTTGAGGTCCTGCCCACTCTAGTTTTTCAGAAATGCTCCCTCCAGGGAGTCTGGAGCCTCGGCTGCAGAGGGACAGAGACAGAGGGACAGAGACGGGACATCCCAGGTAAGAGCTCTAATTGAGCTTATGAACAGTAGATGAAGGCAGGAGAGGGGGACTCTACTTGGTTTCAGCTTAACCAGCAGGAAATCTGGCCCCAGAACAAGGGGGGCAGGGGAATCCACAGAAACCATCAGCCTCTAAGGTGACAGCATTGCTTATGTTGGCGAGAGAGAGCTCCCATGTGGTTAGACACGTGCTACTGGAGAGAAACCAGGGACACAGAGAAATATAGAAGAAACAGGTGCAGAGCAGAAAGGTCCCAGAACTACATGTATAGAAGAATCCGCCCCCCGCAAGAGCATCCATGCATGTTGGGCAGCCGCCACCCCCCACTCTGGATGTCGGGGTAACCGGAGACGTACTTCCTTTCTGGCGCTTTTCTTTACATCTCCGCCTTTCTTCAGGGAGTGTGACATTTTATAATCAGAAAAAGTATTTCATTAAAAACAATCATCTCAGGAAAATTCTTTCATCTGAAAAAGGCTTTGAAAACATTTGCAGATCCATCACCTGCTGTAGCCTGAGCTCAGAGAAAAGGAAGCGGGGCACAGCAGCCGGAGGGGAAGAAAGGAAAGAAGCTGGACAGCACCTCTGCCTGAGGCTGCGTCCCTGGGCACAGCCTCGGGGGTGGGGGGGCCTCCTCGTCTCCCCCCAGACCCTGTATTGTGGGTCCCTTTGCTGTCAGAGCCCAGCCCCTGCTGTTTCTTTGTGGGGAGAGTGACTTGTGCTGTCAGTTTCGCTAATTCGCCTTTACTGGTTAGTGTCGGAGCTGATGGGCAGGATGGTAGCCAGAATGATGCCCCCCCCCCAAATCATCTGCATCCTAGTCCCCAAAACCTGTGAGCCTGATCCCTTACCTGCCAAAAGAAACTTTGCAGGTGTTAAGTTGGGGAGATGGTGCAGGTGGGTTTGGTGACTCATGGGCATCCTCATAAGGGACAGGAGGACATTCGTACCAACACCTCCCTTTTAACCCAATAAGACCCGATTGGATTGGATTCTGACCTCCAAAACCATAAGGCTATACATTTGCATTGTCTTAATTAATTCCATGGCTTCAGAACAGCCACAGGGAACTACTGCAAGCAGCCAGGTCACCTGAGCAAAGACAGGCAGAGAGAGAGTGGCTTGGGGCAGGGAGGTGCAGCTGGCCTGGCAGGTGAGGGGGGCGCTGGATATAAAGATTGATTTATTTATGCATACAGAAGTACGGTACTGGCCAGAGGTGTGGGTAAGAAGATTCACCAGACACAGAGCAGGGAACAGAGCAGGCAGACTGAAATGCACCACTGAGGGGGGGCAGCAGGCAGGACAGGGGAGGTCTGCTATGCCATGTGGGTCAGCTCCCTGGCCGGGCATTGAACTCGTGCTGCAGAGACTGCACACAGTTTCATAGTGCTGCAACTTAACCCATGGCACCTCCAGGGAGGGCCTGGCTCTGGCCATCTCGTCAAGCTGAGCCCACGACACGACCTGCTGGCAGGGTGGGTGTTTCCCTACAGTCAGAACTGCCTCGGTACCCTGAGCCCCGACTGCGCCCCTGCCTACAGCAAGGAGCCAAGGTGGGAGAGGCTTCTGGAAAGCCTGGGGTGCTCTGTGGCCCCAAAACATATTTTCTCTCAGGTCCTCAGTGTGGGTGTCCTGGTGTGCAAGTCACCTGCTTCTGTCACCTCCTAAGAACGGAGAGGAGGCTAGGCCGTGAGGCCCAAGGAGGCCAACTGCAGAAATGAGCCAGGCAAGGAGCCGTGCGGAGGTAGTGGCGCGTGAGGTCTGTTAGAGGGCTCTGTAGTTGCAGGGAGGTGGCAGTTAGGGTGAGGTGGCTTGGGCAGGCGGAAGGCAAGCTCCTGGAGAAAAATCCGTTTGTGCTTAACAAGGGATGACGTCAGAGCGTAAGCCATAGCTGAAATCAGCTCCTTCTAAACAGTGTTCTGTAAAACAGCTAGTGAAAGGCCAACGCGGCCATTATAGACTTGGGCCCCTGGCTCCTGCTGCGCCTTTTGTAGTTCCCCTCTCGGGGTTTGTATGATTTCTGCATATCCTGGACCTGGCTCTGGGCATCCAGCCGAGGGAGGACCCAGCCTGGGGGAGACAGCAAAGAGGGCGTCATCACGGGGAGGGCAGGGGTGGCGTCACCAAGTAGCCTGCCCCGAGACTGATAATGTCACAGGGCACCCCAGTGTGAATGGGTTGCCTGTCTGGGTCCTCACCCGCACGCTTAAGATTCAGCCGTTCTGTGGACATACACAAAAAGGTTCAGTAATGGGTTTATTTATAAGGAGAAAGGTAAAGGAACAATCCAGGGAAAGAGGGAGAGAAATACAAGTTAACTAGAGTGTCCTACCAGTTCTGCTGACTTGGACTCCACCAGCACGCTGAAAACCTATCGAGAGCAAAAGGACCAGCTGGGAACCACCAGGCCAAGAGACCCCCAGAGCCCACATGTCCGGTTTTATCCCAACCTGGCTGCTCAGCTCCGCCCTCACGTCCCCACGTGCTTCTCCGTGTTATTGATGGGATTTGTCTGGAGTGGGGGCGGCGTCCATGAGACCTGTACCTGTTACAATAATGCTGGTCTCAAGCTCCCTTTCTTCCCTCCCCCACTCCCAGGAGCCCACCTGGCCATGCTGACCAGTGACACTCCAGTCCCTGCCCCAGTCGGCCCTGCTCCCCACCACCCCCTCCCTACCTCTGCCTGACAGCTTCTCAAACTGCAGGGTTAGTGCCACTTTAGCTGAGCCCTGTGCCCCACTCTTGGACTGTAAAAGTGGCCCGAAATTGAAAGGGGATTAAGTGTGCCTTTACGAGCTCAGCCGTGAGTGAGCGCACTCCAGGGTGAGCCGTGACAGGAAAGGGCCGTGTGGTGTGGCCCCGCGGTCTCATGAGCGTGCCCAGCAGCCTTGCAAAGTCCAGAGGAAGCTTAGGGGGTGGAGAGGGGGGGTCTCTCCAGAAAGACTGTGAAACAGCCTGTGGGTGCCCCCTTTCCCTTGAAGTTCCTAGTCCTGTGGGGTCCCCTGAAGCCGCTACTTACAAGGTGGTTTCTGGTTGCTGTCATTTGCATCAACAGGTCGCCATCAGCCTCACTGGTGCCTCTTCCCACCCGGGGCAGGTTGAGGAATCTCCCAAGATGCTGAGGGGCCTCTGGCATGTCCTCCCTGGCCTGACCTTTCCCCAGGAGACACCTCAGCTCAGGGTCCTGACCTTGGCCTCGAAGACTCTCCTCCCTCTCAAATCAAAAGTCCACCCTGCCTCCTAGGTCCTAGCTTCAGCGCCCCACCCGGGTCTGCCTTAGGGGTCCAAAGGGCTGTGGCTGGTGATAACCCAGCTGTGCCATCCTGGCACATAGCAGGCACGCAGTAGGCACACAGTGTGCGGTTGTGATTGAATTTTTGGTCCCTAACAAGTCTGTGTCGTAAATAGCCCTCCCTTCCACAGGCTTTGCTGGAATCTCTTTACCTATGGTAACCTCTTACAGTAGGGGCCCCTGAGTTCTTGGTGGCAGAGAGGATTTGGCTCCCCACTCATAACTGGCCCCCACAACCGAAGGGGGCTCAGGCCCCCACTCCTAGAGAAAGGCCTTAAAATTCTTCCTCTTAAAAACTAAAATGCCGGGGCCCTCCCTGGTGGCGCAACAGAGTAAAGCCTGGCACTGCAAGCTGGCCACAGCTGCTTTAGTGCTAGTTCAATCCCAGGCCCCGGAGGTGACCACGTGGCGCGGCAGACCTCTCCTGACCCACCCGCCGCTCCGCTCAGCCTGTTCTGCTCCCCACTCTGTCTCCGGTGAATTCTCTCACCGCCCCTGCACCTCTGGCCTGTACCCCAGTTCTGTATGCATAAATAAATAAATAAATCTTAAAAAAAAAACTAAACTAAAATGCCACCTGTCCAGGGGATGCCCAGGACACCCACCCCTCCCTCTCGCTCAGTCTCAGGTCCCCAGTGCTTCGTCCCGCTGGCCAGAGTAAGGCCAGGCATTTAGCTCCAGGGCCTCAGGAGGGCAAAGGGAAGCTCTGGCCCATGCATGGAAGAGAGTCCCAGGTCAGAAACACAGGATTAAAACCCCTTCTTAGCTATTAAACCCTAAATAGCCAGAGGATTTATTTCTGACCTTCTCTCACAACTAAATCTGCCAGCACTGTTAGCATCGGTCCTGACTCCCTTTAGAACTTGTTCTGTTTCCGGGGCCCAGGAAAGAGTCCATCACACACAGTTCAGTTCCATGCTAACTGTTGTTATTTGCTTTTTCTTCAAAACTTGATGAGCCACCTGGGACTATCAGTTAACTAGAATGTTCAGGCGCGTGGAGACACGTGTCGCACAGACCGCTGCTCCCACAACCCTGTCGTCAGGACGCCCCAGCATCTCAGGTGCAGTGCATCCTGCTCCCCAACAGCCGCTCTGGACAGCCAAGTCCACCGCGCAGCAGGGACAGCTGCCGGCGATGGGCTTCCTTAATTCAATTAGCAGTGGACAGAGCCCGCGATGGCATGACGGAGCCAGCAGGCAGTGGCGGGCAGGACCCCTGCAGCAGGGCAGTGACGTTCCCGCACCTGCACTTGCACACGGCGCCACCGGCTCCGGCTGCCATCGGTCTGTTCACTGTTTGCTGGAAAAACAGCGCCCCTGGGATGGCAGCTTTGATGTCGGGGACATGAGATGTGTGTGGGCACAGCTGTGGCCTGTGGATCACAAGGCTGTCCCAGAGCCACTGGCTGGAGGCGCTGTGCCCACTTAATGATGCCAGCGTCCCGAGGTGGTCTCACTGGTTAGCTGCCCAGCGCCCTGCCCTTTGCTGGCCTCCCTCAGGGGCTCCCTTTTGAATCCGATCAAGGAGTTTATGGGTCTCACCGGGGAGGCAAAATGAATTCACACCAGGTGGTGACCGCAGAGCCAGATTCTCTGACCACAGCCCTGTTGGGGCAGAAGGGAGAGACGCCAACTGTCTAATAACAGTTAGAAGGGCTTTGCCCCTCTCAGGCCCACCCGCTGCGCTCTCTGGGCTTACGAGTCTCATGTAGGGACGGGGATCTGCACCCGAGCCTTCCTCTGCAAAGCCTTCCCCCATTGCATTTTGAGGGGCTGTGGAGCTGAAAGAACTATGGTGAGATTTCACTGAGCCGCTGCACAGACCCAACCAACCCGCACGTGCTGGCTGTAACTGGCAGTTATGAAAAGATTACGGCTTAGATGTTTTAATTTGCTTGCATGCAGTTCACTCGTTTTAGTGAGTTCGCTTCCTAGCCAGTGTGTTGTTAATGAGGCCAGCAGGACCCACATTGTTCCGGCAGCTTCTCTGTGACAGGCTCCATGCTAGGACTTTCTGTACCTGTCCCACTCCCCTCACCACTGCCCAGGGAGCTAGTTGTGATCCCAGTTTTCAGATGAGTACACCGAGGCACAAACAAGCAGCTTCAGTCCCTGAGAGAGGGAGACCGGATCAGTCCTGATCCACCAGACGCAAAGGTCCTGGGAAGTGAGGTAGGGGCACGCCACCCCCCTCCCCCACAGACCTTCCAGCCTCCAGCCCCCCCACCAACCTCGCTGCACTGGGGGGTTCCAGCGGACTCTCAGTCCCTGCCATAGCACAGGGATCCTCTCGAGTTCTGAGACCCCAGCTGAGGGTGTTGATCATCTCCAGGAAGAAAAGGACCCCGGGGCTCACCTTTATAGCTCTCACCTCTGCTCCTCTCCACCAAGTGACTCCATCTCGGATCGGGAGGGAAAAACAAGTGTCTCGGTCCCCGCACTGCCCCCCACCCCACCCCCATCCCCCAGGCCTGCAGCTTGTACTCTAAACTTTATGGGCTTCAGAGCTTTATTTCTTGTCATTAAAAGTCAAGATTTTAGAGCTTTAGAAGTAAATTATTTTTCAAAAAGGCTGTCTTCTGCAAATTAAAATCCCTAGCTTCCAGAAAACTGTCTGTGCTGCGAGTTTTGAGAGCCCACGTAGGTTGGCACGTAGGTGTTCCATGCACCGCATCTTCCCCAGGCTGTAGCGGTGGCCTCGACCTACTTTTAGTGGTGGAAGAACTTAGGAGGAAACAGTAATTTACTGAAAATAAAACCCCACTAGCTGCTATTTTGAGATACTGTCTCCCTCCCCAACTGATTTTGGGCAGGTCTGGGCGTTGATTTCCTTGCTTTTGTTTGTTTTAAGATTTATTTATTTACACTTGTCTTTTGAGCAATGGTTGAATGTGCTGCTCTTTTGGGTCCTTCCTGGCTGTGATGACCCAAGGCCCTTCCAGCGGGGTCTCTAGGGCCCTGTCAGAGTGGACAGGGCAAGGAAGGGCCTCCTGAGACAACCTGGGAAATCCAGAACCAGTCTGTGCCTACACACAGCATGGGCAAGATTAGCCCGAGACGGATGGCCTTGCCTAGGATGAGAAGCTGGCCATCTTCTGCTGCGGGGAGGTAGAATTGAGTTGTTAGGGTCTGGTGTGTGAACTTGAATGAGGGCTTCTAGAAAGCCATTTGTAAAATTCATTGCTGTCTCTGGCTGTGGTCGATCCATTCCAACTTGCATCTTCTCAGAACAGGTCATTTTGCATTCCACACACTCATGAAAAAGAGTGAACTATGGGCTGTGAGAAAGGTTCACAGGGTGCTGGGGTGGGGACAGTGAGAGGTGTCTGGGGAGCAGAAGAGGGGGAGTAAAAGAGATTCACTGCTGCTTATGCTTTTGACGTTTTAGAGCATCACGGATACAAGAAATGCTAAAACCTTCCAGAGAAAAAGTTATGTCATCACCAGAGAATCAAAAATCACTGTTAGATGCTTGTTGTTAGCATCAATGGAAGACTGTAAAGCAAGTGCCTTCAAAATTCTGAGGGAAAGCAAATTTGGGCCTAGAATCTGAGACCAAATATAGACATGTTCGGGGCGCTGGGAATTACTTTTTTTTTTTTTTCTAATTAAAAAATGGTGGGAGCGTAATCTAGTCAAACAGAGTCTAAAAGGGGTCGGTGTAAAAACAGCAGCACTAACCCAGGGGTGTAATGGATCAGAATCCTAGTGGGACAGGGGTGCAGTTGCTTTCCCAAAGTTTGCCTTACACCACTTCATTTTTTTTTTAAGGTTTATTTATTTATTCGTACAGAACTAGGGTACAGGCCAGAGATATGGAGGGTGAGAGGATTCACCAGAGACAGAGTGGGGTGTAGAACAGACAGATCGATGAAGTACACTGCTGAGGGGAGCAGCGGGCGGGTCAGGAGAGTTATGCCCACCATGTGGATCTCCTCCGGGGCAGGCAGAGATCAAACTCATGCGGAAGTGGTTTAAGCTTCTTTGTGCTGTGCTTTAACCCGCTGCGCCACCAGGGAGGGCCCACACCACTTCATTTTTAAGAAAGTACTACATTGGTAGTTGTTTGCTTTCTTTCTTTCTTTTTTTTTTTTTTTTAAGGATATTTTTTATTTATTTGTGCCTTCAAGAACTGGGGTGTGGAGGATTGAGAGGATTCCCCAGAGTCAGAGTGGGGAGCAAAACAGTCAGATCGATGAAGTACACTGCTGAGGGGAGCAGCGGGCAGGCCAGGAGAGGTCTGCCGGGCTGTGTGGGTCAGCTGCCCGGCCAGGGGTCGAACTCATTCTGCAGTGGCTGGGGACAGCTGAGACTTGAACCCCTGCACCACAAGGGAGGCCCCTGTTTTCTATTTTGTGACAAGCTGTGAAAAGGGGCAGAATTCAGGCTTTGTTTTCTGGCAACCAGTCTAGAGACATCAGCTCAAGCAGCGGGAGACCCACCAGGTTCCGTCAGCAGGAGCTCACTACATAGGCTATGTCCTTATCGCGGCACTCCTGTTTTTAACTAGACATAAATGTTGTGTTAGTTTTATGTGTTATTTGGTATGACTTAGGTTATTTTGGAGGCCTGGTAGCGCTCAAAATTGTTGCATCAGCATTAATGGTAATAGCATTCCTAGACCCAGAATATCACCAACCAGACCTTACAAAGTAAGAAGCCTCTACTTTCAGGTAGTGGGGGAAGCCAGTATGTCACAATTTTAAGGAAGGGGAGACAATAAAGAATTATTTGCTTGGGGAGCATAAAGCAAGCTCCTCCAGCAGTACAGGTGGGGACTGCCTTCCAGTCTGTTAGAAATGCATTTATCATTTCACTTTTAGAGTCAGTGAATAAAAACGTACACTTATTACCAATAGTTACAAAATGTAATAAGCTAAAAATTAATGTTATAGATCATTTAAGTCAGAAGTAAAAGGGAAGGATCAGGGATTAGCTTTCTCCCATAGTGAAGGGACAAAAAAAGATTCCCTAATCGGTTTTCATGTATTATGGAAAGTTTGGGGTGGGTGTTCTTATGGTGTTTCTGCTTTGCTTTCAAAACTTTAAAAGGTGGCACCGGGTTAAATATCTGAGGAGTTTCTACCCAACTAATTTTCACAGGCTGTCTCACGCCTGTAATAACTCCTTGCATTCTCTACCCAGAGCCTTTTACCGTTTATTTGCTGTTCTCCAAAGATTTCAGTTTTGAATTGCTCAATATATTTCCTCAGCTGAAAGTGTCAATGTATTTATGTAATGAAAATGCCAATATGTGTGTATATATCTGGAATCAGCATAGAGATGATGAAGGCAGTTCAGTGCTGGTCAATAATCATATTTGACTTGAGTTTTTTACTTCGCTTTCCTCAAACCGTCGTGTACTTTGCTGTTTATCACCACCCACTGAGATTTGGGCTTTGACCAAACAGGAGTTGCTTGAGGAAATTCACAATCTAACAATTGAATTCAAGTGGCGTTGGGCTCAGACTGACAATGCAGAATTAGGTCTTGCAGAGTGACTAGAACCCCAGTGTGTGAGAGCTGCCCCCGTAATAAAATGCTTCTTCTCGCCTCAAATACAACAGAATAAATGTCACCAAACTACAGCCCCCAGTTCTAGAAAATTTATGTTTCCACTGTTGGGTCAGAGTCCTCCTTCACGTGTGCTAAGCAGTCTGACCAAAAAGTTTATGTTTGACACATGTGGTTTCAGAAGGTCTGGAACTGTCAAAATCCAGGGCTGGAAGGAGGGCTCGAGGTTTGGGAAGCCATGCGCTCATGTATTTCTAGGACAGAAGTGGGGTCCTGGCCAGTTTCCTGGGAACCCCAGTAAGCTGCTCAGGGCACCTCCACACCCGTGCTGGGCGGCCAGTCCCATGTGGGCACAGCTGCTGTCAGGGGAGGATTCCACAGCAGAGGCGGCCCCAACCTCGGTGCCTTCCTCGCACGGGCCTCGGAGATAGGTCCAGAAACCACTTCTTCCAGAGTTGCTAAGGAAGTCTGTGTGCTGCTTTACTTCTTGGTAACAGAAGTAAAGTGGATTTTCCCACAACGGGTGGTCTGAGCCCTCATTATAATGCATAATAATAACCAGATGACAGGGCCATCTTTTGCCCTGATGGGCTGGCAGGGGTGCTCCCTGGCCTGTTAGTCTTCAGAGGAAAGAAAAGACCCCCCCAACTCCCACATCACTGGGACGATGACAGCTCTGGGATTTCCACGGAGGGCGGGAAGTGGCTGCTGGTCAGGGAACAGGTCTACTAGCAGCTGGAAACAAGTGTCTGGAAATGGCTGGCAAGGCAAAACTGGGTGCCCGCGTGCTGTGACCTGAGTGCACAGAGCCTGCGGGAGAAGACAAATGACAAAGGGGGGTGCCGGAGTGGGGGTAGCCTGTCAGAGGCTCAGGAATTACTTCTTATTCTTTTCTTTTGAGTTTTCTCTTAACCGCAGTAAATGGGAGCCTCTGTTTCATTATTTGCATGTAGCAGATGTTTGCCTGGCGCCTTGCACTCTTTGTAATGTTACAGTTGACGGTGGAGGTAGTGCCCAGGCAGAGGGTGGGCTGGACTCTCCTGTCCCAGCAAGGGACAGCACCCTGAGGGCCAGTGAGTCCAGGCCCAGGGCACGGTCCATTCAGCAGCGGCTGCCGTCAGACATACGTTCAGTTTCCAGCGAACTGCTCAAGGGGACATCCGGGAGCTGGCAGGTCTGGGGGGGCCCTGTGCTCCTCACCTGCCGCCGCATCTGGCCCGGAGCAGCCCTGCTGGCATGCCCACCTGTACTGCTGGCTGAGGCTGCAGGAGGACGCCCCCCTTCCCACTGCCCGTCCACCACCAGCCCTGCGCACCA
Organism: Condylura cristata; assembly: GCF_000260355.1. NCBI lineage: Eukaryota > Metazoa > Chordata > Mammalia > Eulipotyphla > Talpidae > Condylura > Condylura cristata. The sequence goes on along the minus strand of NW_004567122.1, from coordinate 24,527,137 downwards.
GCCCTGCGGCACCCTCTGTCATGCCACCCTCGTGCTTCTGTGCGTGAGTGTGTGAGTGCACACGCGTGTCCTCTCGTGCCTGTGCTCGTGTATCCTGGAGGTGCAGGAGCCCATCCCCCCCCACTGCCACCCACCTTGCCTGCAGCAGCCAGGCAAGCGGTTCCCCCGCAAGACGGGACGACAGCTCTTCCCGGCTGCCCCGTGCTGCTGGCCTCCGAGGCGGGCAGCCCCTGCCACAGCCAACAGACAGAAGCTGACTCCACACATCTTCCTTCCCTGGGTGTCTGGGGAAAAATGGTAGCAAATGAGCAAGATGACAGCTCTCTGCCTCACTGAGGTGGGTAAGCGAAAGACGACGCGCCAGGTTGCTCCTCCAGGGGTCAGTTACATAAAATGTCCTCACTTCTCTCGCACTGTGCTTTGCCTGCCTGAAGGCCATGGTTTTGCTTTTTTCTGATTCTGAGCTGCTACTGCCCTTCCCCACATCCTCTGACCTAAAGACCCGTCCTTACACCACTGCCGCCTCCAGCTCTTTCTGTCCACCTGAGTGGCCAGCCCCTCTGTCCCTGCTGGTCCTAGGCCTGCTGCTCCCTGCGCTCGTGACACTGCTGCCCAGACTCCAGATCCATATTCTGGCTGCACAAAACTTCTTTCTCTTCTCCTGCCCACGTGTTGTCCCACTGTCTTGTCAATGCTGGGCCTCCTGTGGGCCCCCCACCTTGAGAAGGAGGGCCAGACATGAGGTGGTCAGAGCTGGGGAGGCCACCCAGGAAGCCCTGGGCACCTGGGAGACAATGCGAGAGCAGGTTCTAGGCACCCTCGAGCCTCTGGTGCAGGCACACACACGTGTGTAAGCCCAAGGAGGGGGAGGCAGACTAAAATGTACCGGAGACCTCCAACATGTCAGTAAGCCAAGTGTTCTTGCTGTTCTTCTTCCCTGGATCCAGAGATCCAGAGAGGTTAAGCGACTTGCCTGAGGTTACACAGCTTGTAAGTGGCATCTCCAGGACTCATATGTTGGGTTTCCTAGAAGAAGCCTTCAGGTGCGCCTGGAAGGGCAGATGGAAATGGACAAGCAGAGGGCAGGGCCCGGGGTGGAGGTGCAGAGAGGTGACGGGATCTGGATTCAGTGCAGATATTGCTAACAGGGTGTGCTGCACTTACAGATAGGATCAGGGAAGAAAGGAAGCGCTTCCCGCCTGGGGTTCCGTGACGGGTCTCTCATCCTCACTCATCCCCCACACACATGTGCACTGACATATGCAGGCACAAGTGTGCACACAGGCGCTTGGCAGGGAGTCCTGGGACCATGTGCACGTGACACGCTAGAAGCCGCGCAACATTCTGTCTGTGCTGGCCTGACTTACACCTGAGGTAGCTCAGGCAAATGTGACTGAATTCCTGCGCAGGTGTTTACTTTCTCTCTGTGGTTTGGGAGAGAGAAAGGCTGAAGGGCCTGCGCAGTGGGCCCTGGCCTTAGAGCCCTGGGGCTGTCTTTGTGGCTGTGACAGGGACACTGTGGGCAGGTGGTTGCCTGGACAGCAACGTCAAAGGACCTTCAGGGTCACATGTCTGGACCAGGCAACAGTGATGGAACCTGGCGATGCTCCCAGCTACCCCAAGAGTCTTGGGAAAGCCCCAACTCAAGACAACTGGGAAGACTGAGGCCAAGTAAGCCTTGCTTCTAGCTGTCTCACAGGCAGACTACACATTTTTGCTGAGTTATCTGAGTAAATTATTTTATTCCATCTTTATGTCCCGAGCAAACCCACATCATCATTTTATTAATGTATTTGCAATTACTGTATAATGATTTCCAGTTTCGTGTGGTCTGTGATACCGGGACGCTTAATCAAATATCTGCATGATGGACCTTTAAGTTCTCTGGGGGCAGAAGCTTTTCCCATCAATTAAGCTTCAAAGAAATGAGTTTTAGGCTCATCTGCAACTGTATTTTTATGTTTCTTTTATGGCTCCCCTGCCTTCTCCCGGTGTCTTTAGAGATACCAGGAAATGTGGTGCGGGGCTGAGGTATTTATTAGCAGTGAGCAGAGAACAGGTTTATAATGGTCATTACAAAATATTAAAGGGCTTACTTTGAAGTTGGACCATTTATATTTCCATTACAGTCACTTCACGGGTACCTGCCCCCTACTGCTGCCAGGGAGAGGGATATTTGTCCTGGACCCTGGGGATTCCCTGTGATCAAGGCCCTGGAGTTGTTTCTTGTGGAAAGAGACTGGACTCTCAGAACTTCCCATGGACTCCACATCACTCTGCATCCCAGAGGTCCTGGGAATCTGAGCCATTAAAATGCCAAGGGGATTGCCCTGCCTTCCTCCCTCCATACCACGTAGGGGCCTGCTGACTCCAAAGCAGACAGGATTGGGCGGCACAGAGATTGGCCCAGTTCATGTATGAGGAAAGGGGGACCAGGAAGGGAGAGCAAGTGTCTAGGGAGCAGGCAGTGCTCACAGATAACCGGAAGACAAACGCATGGGGAGCCGACACCCCAGCCTCCTGTGAGCTCATGAGGGAAAGTAAAAGGGGAAAGAGAGAGAACAGGAAAGGAGGCCTGTCAGGTGTGACTGAGCGAGCTCCCTGCGGTCAGCGAGAGGGCAGTCCCCAGGGGCCAGGCTGGATTCGGGCCAGCCGGGCTCACCCCAGGGCGCCAGACTCCACTAGTTGTCACTGTTTCCTGCTCCTCCCCCACCCATGCAGAAGAATTGGGTTTGAGTACAGGAACATTCCAGGGGGAAGCAAAGAGAAGGCTGGTGGGCATGGGAAACCCGTGCTCAGCTACCCCAGTGGCTGTTTGGGGCGTCCTGGTACAGAGGGAAACTGAGAGGCCGCACGTCTTGGTGGGAGTGCCTGAGGCTGCACCGTTTGTCCGCGTTTGTCTGCCGCTTCATCTACTTGGCGTGTGCCAAGTCACGCGTGTGTGTCATGCAAGCCACGTCCTGGAGGTGGTGCCCGATGAGGCTGAGGGTCCCTGGAGCCCGTGTGTGGCTGACGTGAGGCTGAAGAGGAGCCAGCCCAGGGCAGGGGGGCGCTGCAGGCCAGAGGGAGCGGTTGGCTGTACCCTGAGGGCAGCTGGGAGCCTCCAGAGGCTCCTCCAGCTGCTGCATGGAGGAGGGTTGGCAGGGCGGCAGCCCTGGGGGAGTCCAGGGTGGAGCGGTCTCCGTGCTAGCAGTTCCCTTGGGCCGGTGAAAACACAGTGGGGGGGGGGGTTGTGCGGGGAGAGGGGCGGGGGACAACTGGCACTGTCAGGAAGCGAAAACACAGTGTGGGGCGGGGGACAACTGGCACTGTCAGGAAGCGGTGGGAAGGTGGGCCTCCGAAGGACCTACTGCCTGGAGCCACATGACCCAAGCCGGCGTCTCCTGCGTGGATGGGGCAGCCGAGGCTTGGGTGCGGGGGCTATGGCAAGGGTTGCAACACACAAGTTAGAGCCAGCTCGGTAGCGAGTCCAGTTTGGGCCATGCTGAGCCCAGATCTGCAGGACAGTATGCAGAGATGTTGGACTAGCTCCAACCTGTGGTTGTGAGGTTTAAATGTCTAGTGGGGAGCACCTTCAAGGCTCCACCCAGCTTATGAAACCTAATCCCCCCACAGCCTTAAACCTCTGAGCACCCAGGAAAGCCCTGGGGCAAGAGGGACTGTCACGTCCCTCAGTGACCATAAAGTGTGAAGGGCCTGTGGCATCAGGGTGGGAAGGTGGAGCGTGGCGAAGAGGCCGGTCCTGGAGCCACACTGGTGCCCTACTGGGGGAGCCGTCCAGAGAGGGGCACGGACTTCAACACACAGGGCCTCCGAGAGTAGCATGAGGTGCAGGCTTACAAGGCCAGGGTACACCCCCTGGTCTTCAGAGTGCCCACAGTGGCTGGGCTGGGAAACTGAGGCAGGAGGGTGGGCCGGGTCCTGCCGGCAGCTCTGCTCGGTGGACGTCCTCACACCCTGCCTAGAGCAGACGGGCACCCAGCCTAGCCTCTCCCCGAGCTCACCTGCCAACTAGACATCTCCCCCGGGTGGCCCGGGACAGACATAGCCAGAGAATGAGTCTCACACTCCTGCACAGCCCGTGCTGCTTGAACACCCAGAACTGGCTGTCCAGTGCCCTCCCCACATGCACTTAACCACCGAGACGCTCTCGCCCAGGGCATACGCGTCCGCGTGAATTGTCCACAACTCTGTTTTCAGTACTTACTCTGAGAACACTCCCCCACGGAATGCTTGCTGGTGCATGACATTCAAAATCCAAGCTGAGCTAGCCGACCTTGGAAAGGCCCTTCTCCAACTTGGGGTGGGGGGTGCAGGTACGATCCTTCCTACCTGCTCAGCCACTCTATAAGGTGCAGCCGGAAACTGGGAGACAGCGCGGGGAGAAGCTCCTGAGATGTGTGTGTGGGGGGTCACCTAAAATGTCATCATCGCAGCCCAGTTTCAAGCCCACAGACGCCTCATTTTATATTTACTTTGAGCCCCACACCATTTTCTCTGATCCATTAGCTCTCCTCAGTCATTGCGAAACTGTAATCATGGCGCTGCTCAGGCGGATACAATCAGATGAGCGGGCCCAGGTCCACTCCTTGAAGATGTGGTGGGCTCCCGGTCAGCACTAATGCGCCTCATTTCAGCAAGCAAAGTCAGCCACCAGCAGTTTTACTCATCTTCTCTTAAGAACTAGGTAAAGTGTGCACACAAGTGAGACAGGCTGCTTTGCAGCCCTCTCCTCTGGTTGGAAATGCGTCTTTAGCGCTGTCGTTTGGGGCTCAGGGTCGGAAGCCCCCACATAAATGTGATCTTGATTGCCCTGCATGGTTTACCTGACAATCTGAGCCACGGATCTGGGGGGAAGCGGGGTGTGCCCACCGCAGCCCCATGTTTATCTAAGGAGAAGGGTGCCCACCTCAGCCTCCACTCAGTCCCGAGGGCCTGTGGCCCCAGCCCAGCCCAGCGGTTGGCCTGCCCCACTGCAGGAGGGACACACAGCCAGCCACGCCGCCCACCCTGTCGTGTCTCGGGCCTTGTCTTGCGGAGAGCCTCATCATCTCTGCCCTGACACCTGCCCCCAAGCACCCCACACGGCGTGGGCTGTCTGCGCATGTCTACGTGTCAATGGGGCGGGGCCTGAGGACTGCGCATGGCGGCCCGCCTGCGTTTGGTCAAGTTGCCAGTGTGGACAATCCCTAGAATGGGTGCGGGCGCAGGTGCTGACGCTGACGGGATCTGTTTGCTCCTCGGCAGCACAGGCTTCAGCATGGCCCCCCTCCAGAGCCGCTGTTCTCCTTCAGAGTTGCTGTGGAATTTTGCTTTGTTTTGACCTGGGATTTACTGTCAATACTACAAGTCAGAGAGGTTAAGATACAGCTTCAAACCTCAGGAAATTCCTGAGCCCTCTCAGATTTAAAAACCTGTTCCAGTAATTCTCCAAAACACCATTTCCTACCAAACCCACATAAAGGCACAAATCCCCGGTTTATAGCAGACCCTGTTTTCTGAGTCGACTCTGAGACCGTTCTAGTCTGATACCTTTCCTTCTAAAGTAAATGTCCCCACGAGCCCAGCAAAGCTTCTACAGGTAAAAAAGACACCCTAGTTCGGTGTCTTTGGCTTGCAGTCCACACACCCCTTGTACCAGCAGGGATGACACTCAGCCTAAAGCTCATGGCTCTTTGTCTTGGCTCAGAGGCTGAAGATTACTGTGTCTAAGCAAACATCCTTCAGAAAACACTGAAGAGAGAAATACCCCAGATGATGTCAGGTGTATTGAGATACAAACTCCTTATATATATTTATATATGTGTGTATGTTACATCTTTCTTCAGTTTCTACATTTTTCCATCTCAGTTGTAATCCCCAAGGGCTTCCCACCACCAATTCACCAGTGTGCCATCACGATATTCCTATGTGCCATTCCGGCCACAGTTTTGATCCTATTCGACTTTGCACTCCACCCTCATAGAATGTCTCTGGCTTATAATTGTTGATTTTCATGTTTACTTTATTACAATTGCTTTTTTTTTTTCTTGATCCCTCACACTCCTGTTATGAATGAAACCATCAGGTATTTTTCTTTTTTCTTTCTGGCTTATTTAACTAAGCATGATCCCTTCCAGCTCCATCCGTGTTGCCACAAAAGGCATGAGTTTATCTTTTTTGATTGCTGAGTTATATTCCATAATGTATATGTACCACATCATCTTGATCCAGTCATCTATTTGGGGGCACTTGGATTGATTCCAAGTCTTCCTTATTGTAAATAGGGCAGCAATAAACATAAGGGTACAGGTGTCCTTTTGAATGAATGCTTTTGTGTCCTTTGGGTAGATACCTAGAAGTGCTGGATAATGTGGAAGCTCCATTTTTTAACAATTTGGACCAGTTTGCATTCCCACCAGCAGTGCAGGAGAGTTCCTTTTTCTCCACATCCTCGCCAACATTTGTTGTGGCTAATTTTTTTAATGTGTGCCATTCACTGGGGTGAGATGGTAATATATAAATTCCTAATCCTGCCTTGCCCCAAAGGGTCATCCCCAGCCCAGTGTCCTGGGAAAACAGAGACAGGAAAGAGCAGAGTTCTGGAGAGAGGTGGGAAGCAGCTCCTGCCACAGTATCTTAGCTGGGCCTCTTCTCCTCTTTGGGGAGTACACAGAGCCTCTTCCTTGGCACCAGGTGCCAGCTACCTTCCTAAGGCAAGGGTGCTCTGGGCCCCAAGGGCACGGCTCTGAACTCCCCACCAAACATGCCTGCTTAACTCCACCCTCAGATCCTAACAGTCCTCCCATTGGTGTTGCTGGGATTTGTAGCTCTGGTGTCTGAGCTGGGGGTGGAGTCCACAAAACTTGTATCTGTAGAGATTGTTCAGGCATCCTTTCCCCCTGACAATAGCAGTGACAGTTCTGGAAGGCTCTCACATGGGGGGAGCTAGATGATTGCCATCCCCATGGCCAGGCTCCTCCCTTTGGTTGGATGTTGGGGATATGCCTTGGTGCTGGAGGCCTTTACAGAGATGGGGATGGTGCTCATTGTCTCACCCTCAAGTGCTTCAGTCTCCCCACCTGGGGATCACCCCCCCCACCACTGAAAGAGTTGAGGTGGGAGTGGGCGGGGGGCTGAGCCTCTGGACCAGACATCAGGGAAGCCCCTCTCTCAGGAGCCAGTATCCACCTGCGGAGAGAACCTGCAGTGACGCTAAGGAACGTCGTGTATGGGTTTCCCACTAACACAAGAGTGAGAAATCAAGTCCTTATTGCCAGGAGGGCATTAGCATTTATTCAAGTTTTCAAACATTACTCTCACTTGGGGGCCACCTCATGGACATGCCAGTCAACCATAAAAAGTGTATGTGGATCCCTCTCCCAGGAATCCAACCAATTTTGCTTCCTCTAATAGGAATAGAAGAGAGGATTGTAAATGTCAAGCTGCAGATTGTATAGCAACATCAATTGAAGCAGACATCCGTGAGCAAATGTACCATTTATCTAACAAAGGTCTGGGTGGCTCATTAATTTGAGTGACCTGATGCTGGGGTGAAACTCGAGAGGAGGCTTTATGGAGAATTCAGGTGCAAGTGGAGGCAAAATTGTTTGGATCCCTGGGACAGGAATCCACATTCACTTTTTACAGTTGACTGGCATGCCCATAGTCCGGTGAGTACTGTTTGAAAACTCAAATAAATGCTCATGCCCTCCTGGCACTAAGGACTTGATTTCTCACTCTCGTGTTAGTGGGAAACCCACACAAAGTGAGGTTCCTTACAAGTCACCAGTTCTCTGACAGCAGACCGGGGGTTGGAGAGGTGGGGTCGGCTGCAGTTCAGCCCTGGGGCCAGAGTCGGCTCTCCGCCAGGAGTGTGGGTTGAGTTCTAGAAAGGCTGAAGGCCATGGGGAGCCTTCGATGTGCAGATTCTGTTTGTGGGCGCTGGAGACTCAACCCAGAAGAGCTCAAGCCAGCTGGGATGGCCAATATGATGTTCAGGAAGGTGCAGAGGGTCCTGGCCAAGCATGGCCGGCCAGCCTGATGTGAGACCCCCTTTTGGGCCTGGGAGGATGAGGGGCTCTGCTCGAGTGTGGTTGCCCCGCCCCGTCTCAGGTTCTGGGGGTGGGACTCCAGGTGGAGCTCAAAGTGCCGAAGGGCACGGGGGGCAGTGACACCCCTCCAAACCCTGGCGGTCAGCACTCATAGGTGATGTGTCCACTGCAGGCCCGTGACCAACTCTCTAAGGGTGAAGACACTCAAGCAGGAGATGCAGAGGCTTTGGAGGAGACGGCAGGAGATGTCCAGCTCCATGAGGCTCAGGCGGTAGCCAAGGAGCCAGAGTGTGTGGGGGTGGATGGAAGTTGTTCTTTGGAGCTGAGCGATGGCAGAAAAGCCAGACTAGAAGAAAGGGCTTTTGGGGAGAGGCACCTGGGAGCAACCAGTGCAAGCCAGTGGCTACAGGTTAGAAAAAAGTGACAATACTGGGCTCTCCCTGGTGGCACAGCAGGTTAGAACACAGCACTGTGAAGCTCTTGCAGCCACTGCAGCACTAGTTCCATCCCCAGCCAGGGAGGTAGCCCACATGGCGCGGCAGACCTCTCCTGACCTGCTGCTGCTCCCCTCAGCAGTGTATTTCAATCCATCTGCCTGTTCAGCTCCCCACTCTTTCTCTAATGAATCCTCTCACCCTCCTGCACCTCTGGCCTGTGCCCCAGTTCTATAAGCATAAATAAATATTAAAAAAAAAAAAAGTGACACCTCCTCCCCAGGATGCCTTCATGTGGATGACAGGGAAGCTTCTGCTCAGCAGTCACAGCCCCAGGCAAGCCCACGCCAGCAGGGGATCACCGGGTGACTCACAGTTTACGTTTGCTTGGGTTTGGTGAGGAGACAGTCATGTGTGCTAAATTATCTCCTGGAGTTTGCAGGATCTCTTGGCCTGGTCAAAACCACCCGTGAAAACTCGATCGTGTTAGTGCAAATGTATGCTGAGGATAAACCCATTGGTTTTGGCATTTATTGTTAATTGAATCTCCCCAGAAATGGCAACAGGAAGATTGTTAATGTTCATGAATTTACATCAAGCTAAACATCTGTTCCTCTTAAGCTAAACTCCAGTAAAGTTACGGCGGCTCATAAATTAGATCTGGGAGTAAAATGCTTCTTGCTCTTTGCACAGCTTAGCGGTTTCAAAATAGACACATTGCGACTGAGGCCCGTGGAACTGAGGCCACGTTCAGCTGTGCTGTCGGTGCCAGGCAATTAAGTCGAGTTTTCGCTTTGGTGGTAAAGATCGCAGTTGAGTCAGGCGGCGGCAGCGTTACTTATCAGCCCTCCAGGGACAACGTGGCGTCCAGCTGCTAACGTGTTCGGGGGAGCTAGAGGGGAGAAGCCTGGCCATGAGCAAACCCAACAGCAGGGAAGAGTCTGTGAGCACACCCCGTCACGTCCCCAGCCCCTCTGGCGGCCTCCCAGTGGGGGCCTCAGGGTCTGAGTCCGGGGCCTGGGCCACCTGCCAGAGCAAGGAAAGGCCAGAGCCCCATGGTGTGGCTCCAGGGCTGCCCGCGTAGAAGAGCTGGCTGTGGGGAAGGGAGCCTCACAGCCGCACCTCAGGTGTAAGTCCCACCAGCTCCCGCCCCCAGGTCAGCGCATCCTTCCTGTCACCTGCCCCTTGCCCACGCCCACGCAAGGGAGGTCCACACTGCTACTGCCAGTGGCAGCGGATGGAGCGACTCATGGTGGTGAGCACTGTGTTCTGCAGCCCACTCGCCAGTAGTGTGGGGTTTGTAGGGGGCTCCTGACGTTCCAGGGCCTGGGGTCTTCGTAGTGGCCTTGGGTCTACCCCCACCCACTTCACCCATCCACCTGTATAAAGCTCCCCCGAGGGCAGCTTTGTGCCTACTTCCTGATCAGTGTGGTCCTGGCGTGGGGAGGGGGCCTTCCCCAGGGCTGTGCCCTGGCTAAAGTCGCCCTCAGCAGTGGCAGAACCTGCCCCTCCAGAGGTGAACCAGAGGGAGCCCCTTCCGTGCGTGCTGGGGTCTGGCAAAACAGCATCCCCTCACCCCTCCGGGGTGAGATCACCCCCTTGTTTCATCCGCCCCCAATCCGGCCAAGTTTCACCTTGCAGGGCCAGTGTTAGAGGTTTGAGGGTGGCATGCGCCTCCCTGAGCGGTGCCACAGTCCGGGGCCACTCACTGCACCCACAGCCTAGGCACAGTTCTCTCCCCGAGGAGCCAGCCCCCGCCAGGTACTGGGCTTGTCCCTCCCTAGGGCAGGCCACAGCCACTCCCAAGCCCTCCACCCAGCCTCCCCCATGGGCCAGCCCACATGCCATGAGCACCTTCACCTTCACCTGCGATGGAGCTCCCCGTTGCCCCATCAGGGTACCCCTGGGGGAACTCGCGAGGTAGGGAGGGAAAGTCTCCGTAACGCAGGGCCAGGCGGGGTGGGGGTGACTGTGGACGAGGCAGAGGGACCAGAGGAGCAGGAGCCTCAGGAGGCTGGTGGGAGCGAGCGAGTCGGGGGGCCAGGACACGGCAGGCGCGGGCGGGCGGGAGCGGGGGCCGCCGGACACCAGGCGCCAGGCCACACAGGAAACAGCTGTCCTCCCTTTGCTTTAGCGCAGGCCCTCACTGTGTGTGCCCTGTGCTGGGCCTGGGTCCTGACTTAATTTGAGGGACTCTGGGAAGTGAACCTGAAATCTTTCTCCCTAGAGCCACTGTGCTTAAACAAGAGGACGTGGCCTAACCACCGGCCCAGGCGATGTGCCAGAGGGCAGGCAGCCTGCTGGAGCAGGGCTGCTCCCGTGCAGAGGCCATGAGAGAGGCCAGCGGCCAGGGGCCAGTGCCCGGCCCGGGGAATGTCCAGCGAAGACTCGCCTCACACAGGCCTTGTTTCCTGGTGCAGAGCTTCCCAGCAAGGCCAGCCAAAGATTCGTTTTGCCAAGTCCCGGTTTTAATTTTCATTCTCAACCCCCCTGGTTTCACTGGCGGCTCAGACAAGAGCGTCTCGCTGAGGTGGGACAGAGGGCACCCCATTAGTGCCACTCCCCAGGTGTCTCCCCGGATGAGGGCCCAGCACACTCAGGAAGCCAGAGCATGACCTCAGGCTGAAGATGCAGGCAGCAGGACCAGCGGTGGGGCTCTGTAGACCCAGGCCGCACACACCCTCGGGGGCTGACTGGGGACTTTGGGCTGCGTGCGAGCACATTTCTGCAACGCCACCAGGATGATGCTCCCAGGAGGCAGGGGCTGGACTGGACTGTGGGCTCCTGCTGAATGAATGCATTGGGGGCAGGGTTGAGAAGCGAGCGGAGGCCCCAGGGCACTCCCCCTGGAGAAGGCAGGGCCTGGGAGCAGCCAGGAGCGCCTCGCCTGGGTCCTCGGGTCACAGGGGTTCATCAGAGGCTGCAGTGTCTGCCCGATACCACCACTCACAGCATCCATCACTCGGCTGGACAGAGCGCCGGGCAGGAAAGGCCCTCGCTCCCCAGCTCTACTGCCTCCACATCCTGCCTAAGAAGTGGGCACTCATCGCCCCTTACTGCCATCTCACACAAAAGGAAATGTGAGAGGACTTTGCAAAGTCCAAGTGGCTGGGCAGGCCTGAGGCTTCCCCAGAGAGTAAACTCAGTGCCCAAGGTGAGCAGAGCTTGCACTCATTTGGCTCTGTCCCCTCGCTGATGCCCAGCACCTGGCCTTCGTGGCCACTGTATTAGTACTTGCTGGATAAATAAATTTCCTCCCTCCCTTCCCAGTGCCATGGGCATCCCTGGGTGCCTCTCAGGGAGAGAGGCCTGCGTCGGGTCAGCCTGACACTGATGAGCATTCTGACAAGCCTTTGGAAAGGTCCAGCCTTTGGAGGGCCAGCCTGGTGCCCTCTGTCCCAGCACTGGCCTCGGACAGCCCGCCAGCTCGCGTGCGCGGGGCTCCCCCTGCTCCCAGGCCAGGCCTGCTTTGGCAGATAAAATATTGATCAGCCGGCTGAGGAGCCCAGAGTGTGATCCTATTTTCATGTCAGAAGCTGGTAATGAACTACATTTATCAAGACGGTGCTCCATGAGAAAGGTCAGCCAGAGACCTGGCTAAGTTGTTATGACACCTCATTAATCTCGCTCCCTCCATAATTGTCCCTCTTTGGAGATTCTGATGTTCTCCCATTCCAGCCACACTCCCTCCACGCCGAGGGAGATGATTATACCGGGAGCCCAGGCACATCTGCATTTAATTTTTTGAACAGGGACATAGGAAGCAGGTAGCAGTCTCTGGAATTAAATGTCCATCAAGGGAACATTTTCTGCTGCAAAACAAAGGGGAGAGGGAGACGCTGTGAATATTCATTCCATCAGCCATACACCCGCAAGACCTTACCTCAAAGGGACGTCTTCACTGTGCAGCAGGCAAGCAAAGCTCCCTGCAGTGTGGGTGGGCCGGGGTCTCTACAGAGTCAAGTGAAAGGGGGTGTCACCGTGTGGGCAGGTGAGAGGAGGGCTGGAGAGCAGAAGCACAGACTCCGAGCTGGAGGCCCAGATCCTACACACAGGAGGTGCCAGGAGCTGGAGAGGGGAGCCTGGGGACACGTGCCCTGGGAAGACAGGGGCCCGGCTGTGCCTGCCTGTCCTCTGTGCACCCCCAGCCATCCCTGCACCCAGTCCATAGGGCCCCATGCCTGTGCCTGTTTGCTCCTGCGCTCCTGGCCTCGCTCTGTGACAAAGCCATGCAGTGCTGGTGTCGAGCGCCCCATTGCACCGCGAACCCCTCTAGGCCAGGAGTTTGCCTTGTTGCAGGTGGGTGCGGGGCTGTTGCCAGGAGGAGAAGCAGGAGGCCTGTGCCCTCACGGTGAACTGTAGGGGCAGAGCTGGGGACGGGGGCTGCAGCCCACCCATAGGCCCCCTCCAGGTCTTCCTGGCCCGCCGGCGGGCGTGGGAGATACCATCTGGCTGCAGGCTCCTGGCCCGAAACAGCTGGCAGCTCTGGGGTCCATGCCCCACCAGGATACGGGAGGAAGGTTGGGAAGGTGGGGTGGGGGCAGCACGGCTGAGGCTTCCCCGCTAACCCAGCCCAACGTTGCCTTCAGGAGTCCCGCTGGGGCGTGTTCTGGGAGACAGCGGTGCCCTGGCATTTTTAAGCTGAGCCTCCTAGCGACCCCATGTGCTGTGTTCGCTGCCCTGCGGCACCTGGGCACAAACGCCAGCCCCAGGGGAGCCTAGCAGACCCCTCACCGTCACCCCACAGCCTCACCCCACAGCTTCCATCTCCTCCCTGCATCCCAGCTTTGGTCCTTTTGCCAGCACCCCATTTCACTTTGCTGGGACTGGGGGTGGGGTCCTAAAACCGACACCCAGAGGTAGCCTCCTCTCCCCCTGGATGGAGCAGTTTGGGGGGGCAAGACCCGGCACTATTTTCAACAAGTGCAGGTGAACTGACTGGGGAATCGGGTTTCCCGGCTGGGGGTCCTATGTGCCCCCAGGAAGCGCATCCTAGGGCCAGAGTGGAGGCCGGCACTTTTGGGGGCTGGGGAGCCATTCTTGGGAGACCCTGGAGACTCCCAGGGAGCAAATAGATTTGATTACATTGAACACAGCAATTGATTTTTTTCTAAATAAACATGGAGGAGGAAATGGTCGCAGCATCTGTTTCTGACGAGAATCAGTTGACCCCAAATTGGAAGAAACTCTAGAAACAAAACAAGCACAGGAGAGAGCGGGAGGCTGGCCCGGCCCAGCTTGTCTGGCAGAGGAGAGCGGGAAACAGGGACGTCCCACCTAGTAGCCTCCGCTTCGTTGTTCAGCAAAGGCAGTTCCGAAAATGTAAATGGGCATGCAGCTGTCACTCCTGAGCCTTTACTCGGTGCCCATCCCTGGCATGCCCAACTTAGTTAACCCCCAGGGCAGCCCTGTTCTCCCCGCTTCTCCGGCGAAGCTCCGAGGCCTGGTCCCACATTCAGGCAGCGGCAGAGCTGGGACTCAAACCCGCCGGCTCCGGGACCTGCTTCCGGCCGAGTCTCCCGCGCTGGCCCTGGCCAATGGGAAGAGCCCCAGGCCTGGACAGTTCACCCCAGCTGTCTTTTGGCCTTCGACCTGGAGGGGGGCCATGTCCACCCCCAGTGCAGGAAGCACCCCAGCTGCCAGACAGGCGGAGCGGGGCCGTGGAGGGCCCAGCCTGCCCACTGTCATCCCGTAGCCTCAGCCGACAGACCAAGACCTGCTCGGGGCCCATCCTCGGGGCCCGTCAGGGCATCACGGGCCCCATTTGCCAGCACACCATGCGGCCCCGACGCTGCTCGGCTGGGAGAAGGTCCAGGCGGAGAGCACCGCGTGCCTTGGGCTTCATTTCCAGTGGCTGCCTCTTGCTGTTTGGCCCTAGACTTTGTGTATACACGTTTGTTTTGAAGTAATTCAGCCCCGGGAGTGTAGCTAATTAACTTAAGCAGGGCTTATTAGTCCTGTTAACTAAAACTCCCTCATCTACAAGGCCAAGTATTCAAAAGGCACCTCTAAGGGAGGGTTGAAACAAAGATGGGCGGTTATAAATGCAATTGGGGCCAGCTTTCCTGAAGGCACTGGGGGCTGCAGCTGTGAATCCCAGCCCATCTGGCAGGCAGCCCTTGCCTGGCATGTAGTAGGTGCTCACTAAACATCGAGGAGGTAGTTGTGTTGCAGGCCCCATCTGCTTCGCCCCTTGGGGCGCTGAGTGTGATGGGTGAGCAAACCAACGGAGGGAACATTCTCTCAAGACCAAGGGGTACGCATCACTGCAGTAACCCCATCTTCTTTTGCAGGTGACCCTTGCACGATGGCCGACTACGCCCGCCTGAAGAAGGTCCTTCTGGCCCTGCAGACCCGCCTACGGCCGCTCCAGGAAAAAGACAGCGCGCAAGACCCACCCTCCCGGAAGCGCCTGCTGGTGGAATCTCTGTTTAAGGACTTGGATGCTGATGGCGACGGCCTCCTTGGCAGCTCTGAGCTGGCTCAGGTGAGTCCACGTCGCAGGAAAAGAGCATTGTGGAGCAGTGCAGCGTCCCACTGAGCAAGGAGGTGAGGAGAATCCAGGACAGCTGGGACAGCTGCAAGAAGAAAACTTCCCCCACCCCACCCCGCACCCCGACTCTGCTCTTCATTAGGAAGTAACCCATCCTGGGGTCCTTCACTCTCAGCAGGTCAGCAGGGCGGGGGAAAAGGAGGAAGTAGGGTTTGGAGCTGTGACCCAGGCATCCCAAGTCCCCTCTCTTGTGATGCCCGCATGTGGTAGGATCCTGCTGTGACAACCCAAACCCCAGCATGGGGGTTGCTTGCCCACGGGAAACCCTGCGTTCCATCTGGAGCGCCCCTCCTCTTTGGGGAAGACGCCTGGGCTGGGCCCCATTTGGCCCCCTCTCCAGACGCAGCACCATGTCCTGTGTCAGGCTGTGAAATGCAGCCAAGAAACTTGGTGTCTGCAGCAGAAAGAAGCAAAGGAGGAACCGCCCGGGGCCACCACGCGTGCCTGCAGGCCGGAAGACTCCTGGAGCACCCTCGGGCAGGTGCAAAGACAAACCGGGGGCCTGGGGCACAGCAGCCCCAAACCCAAGCAGAGCGGCGAGGTGGGGGCAGCTCACCCCAGACAGCATGGTGGCTCCCACCATCGACAGGCACAGTGACCTCACCGTGGCAGCTGGGTGACTAGGAAGGGTTGGGCTGAGGAGGGGCTGGCATTTAGGAAACGTCCGCCTTGTGCGTGGTGCCAAGCAGAGCCCATAACCTGTGATGGCACAATACAGGAAATACGCCTGCGAGGTGGCTTGCAGCATAGTTCCTGGTCACACAGCCTCGGTCCAAGTCCCGCTGCTGCACCTACTAGATAGTGGGCCTGGGGCCATCCTCACTTCCCTGCCTCTGCGTCCTGTCGGTGACCCTGAAGGTGCGTTCCCAACAGGTGGCTGTGGTTGCATCGTTATCCTCACCTTTATTGTAGCTATCGTGGTTATTTTATCCCGAAGCCCCTCCAGCATTCTCTGCTGTGCAGCCCGTACTGTGGCCACTGGTTCACAGGCATTTTTAGAGCAGGAAATCAAGTTGCCTGCAGAGTGTTCACAGCGCAGGGTGCCGTGGGACTGAGGGGCTGACATGCGTGTGTCTGCTCTCCTCGCGGCCCAGATGCCTCCCACCAGGAGGCTGCCCCAGTGTGTAGGGAGGGTGGAGCAGTCACCTGAGGGCCCCTCGTCTGGGCTGGGCAGTGCCAGCCCCAGTGTGCTTGCTGGGAGCCAGACATGAGGCAGCAGTGCCGGTGCCCCGCAGGAAGCCCACCTGGCGACCTCACACAGTCCGGGGCGCGGGGAGCCTGAGTGTGGGCGGCTGGGCCGGCCAGCTGTGGGCTCTCGGCACCCCCGGCCCATGGGGTTCCTGGGTAAACAGAGCCTCCCTGGGCACATCACTCTAACCTGGCAGATGTGCCCCGAGGCACCTGAAGCCATTAACAAGCATGGTAATTGGACTATGATTTCCTCTTTAAAATTTAATGTATTTAAAATCCATTTCATAAATCTGCCAAGCAGAGCCCCGCTAAAGTGGGTCTTTCCTTGACACTGAATCAAAGACGTCAGGGAAAAAATTGTCAGCCCTGTGAAAAGTTAATCAATTTCCAATGCAGATATAGACAAAGGGAAATTTCCGTCCTCGGAAGATTGATTCCCAGCGTTATGGCTGATCTCCCTTTTATCGAGCACGCTCACTTGCCGGGTGAAGGGTCATTTTTTTGTTAACATTATGACATTAAATTGCCTTTAAGATAGCAGGCCAAGTTGAGACTGTTAAATAAAGAAAAACTGCCTCGGTTCCTCTCGCCCCCTCCAAGATAAATAAATAAATGAAATCATTTCCTTCTGAGCGTTGCCTATGTAAGACTCCAGTTCCCGTCATACCGATCCCTGACTCCAGCTGAGAGAGGTGCCTGGAATTTTCACTTTTGATCAACTTGCAGCCCAGGCCGTAGAGGGATTCACACATGGCCGCAGGCCAGAATCCCAAGGGCGGCTATTTTTGCCCCTGCTAGGACAGGCAGGCAGAGGCGGGGGTCAGGCGTCAGACAGTAGAATGGCAGCTGCCCTTTCCTGGGGGTCGGCTGTGGCTAAGAGGTGCTGCTCTGAGGCGGAGCGGGTGGGATGAGAAGGGACTTGACGGAGCCGTGAAGCAGTGACCTTCCTGTTCAGCACAGCTGGGCGCCGGGGACGGCAGTCCCCACGCTGCACTCAGCAGCTCTCTATTTACTGGGTGTATTCCGGCAGACCCCTCTGCCTTCTTCCCCTTCCACAGCATGAGGTAGACCAGGTGGCCTTGGGGGTCCTTCCCATCTCAGGTGTCTGGACTCTCTCTGCCCGGATGGACAGAGCACTGTCCTGAACTCGAACCCCAGCTCTGCCCTATCACCCCCGTGTGACCTTAGGAAATTCCCTCTCCCTCTCCGAACCTGTTTTCTCTTCTATGAAATGAGGCAAAACCAAAGAGAGCCAGGTGCTGCCCATGGAGCTGTGGCTCGAATCCTACCCCTCGGGGGGTGACCCCCCACCCACTTTTCGTGGCCCGAGCCACCTCCCACCGAGGCCCACACTCAGCTCTGGCCTTTATTCTTCCCAACTTCCCTGCAGCACGACCTCAAGGAGCAGGACCTGGACGAGGACTTCCTGGGGTGCTCGCCTGGCGACCTTCTACGCTTCGATGACTACAACAGCGATGGCTCCCTGACGCTCCCCGAGTTCTACACGGCCTTCCGTAAGTCAGGCCTCTCCAGGTCACCCGCACTCCTGCCGCTCTGGCAGGAATTCCTGCACCAGACTGCGCTCAGGGTCTGGAGTCCGCCCTCTGGGTTTGGTTCATGCGTCTGTATGAATACAGGCGAAGCTGCTGATGTCCTGTTGCAGCGAGACTGAGCGTTGGCGGTGGGGGGGGGGCCAGGCCAGGCCAGGCCAGGCCAGGGCAGGGCAGGGCAGGGCAGGGCAGGGCAGGGCAGGGCAGGGCAGGGCAGGGCAGGGGGGGGGAGGGCAGGGGAGGCTTGCCTGAGCTGCTCCTTTCGGTAAAGGCTCTCCTCACTGTGCTTTAGGGACCCAAGACTGAGATTTAAGCGTGACTAAGAGGGCTCTGCTGGGTACCATGTGGGGATTCCATGATACAGGACGGAGGGGGCAGATTTGGGGGTAATCCCGGTCTCAGGCCTGGGGAGCTCTGCTTGGGGTAAATCCTGTTGGAGGGTTCAGGAGGCTTGGCAGGAGGTGGGACAGTCACTATCAGGGGCGATGGGGACTGAGGGTCCGGGTCTAGGAGATGTGGTGGAATCCATACTGAAGAGAAGAGTGGGTGCGCTGTCTGAAATGGGGAGTTCTCTGTGGGGTGCTCACTGTGAGTGGATGGAATGACTCGGGGCCTGGGTCTTTTCCTGAGTTACTCTTCCATCGTCAACCGCCCGTGGAGGTGGACAGGACTCGGAAGCATTCGCGACACAAGAGGAGCCCCAGAGGGCTCTGGGAGGGCCAGCAGGGAGGAGAGGGCAGGGCGGAGCTGGGCGCAGACCCCAAGCGGGAGGAACATTCTCGAACCTGTGGCAGCGTTCGGGCTGTGCTGAAATCGCTAATGTGTGCTACGCCGGCACACGGCCTGCAGGTGCACGGGCCGCACCGAGCCTCTGAGGCCCAGACCTGCTTCCCTGGCCCTCCGGCGTCCTCCTGGAGTGGCATTTCTCCGGCTTCATGTTCACATCTCGTTGTGTGGCTGTTATTCCACTGGGAAGGAGTCCTTGCAGATCTCTGGCCAGTAGTGCTCTCACGGCAAGCAGAAGAGCTCCCTGTAGAACCTGAACAGGTGGGCCTTCCCTGTGGGAAATGTCTGTGAGCCTGGCACAGGGCAGCCAAGGACCAAAGCCCCACCCAGTCACCAGCCCTTCCTGTGACACTGTGACCAGGGGTGCCCCCTTTCTCTTCCTCCCCACCCCAGGAAAGCTCCTGTTATATGCAGGCAGGGCCTCGCCTGCTGTGGCAGGTGTCTGCTTTATAGGTCAAGGTGCTGATTCCCAGAAACATATCTTTTAAGTTTTTGCATGTGTGGAAGAATCACTCATTCCAGCTGGCTCATGAGAACCAACTGTAGACTTTGAGAAATTTTGCAAGACGAACTATAAAGTAATGGGTAGTTTTAAATTGGCCACGGTAGAAATTTTTTTTTTCCAAATATTTACTTATGTATGCATACAGAACTGGGGTACAGACCAGAAGTGGAGGGGAGGTGAGGGGATTCAGCAGAAGCAGAGCTGGGAACAGAACAGGCAGATCCGCGAAGTACACCGCTGAGTCTGGAGAGATCTGCTGCACTGTAGAAGTTTCTAATACCATACATACCCACACAACCAAATGCCACCAAGAAAGTGGGGGTCGGAGGGACTGTTTTCCTCGGGAAAGCATTTGTTAAGCTTCGCATCTGACTGGACAAGCCCCTCCCCCGTCCTTAGCCCCGCCTGCGGCAGCCCTTCCTCCCACCCTCCCCACATGAGGACATAGGACATGAACAAAGTCAAGGGGGGTGAGGGCAGCACAGATGAGAGGGTGGCACCCCCCCCCCGGGGGCAGGAAGGCCGCAGCCTGTGTTCTGGGAGCCACTGTGGGAACTGACCAGCCACTCTCTGGGGGCAAGCTTTTCTGCAAAAGGCACTGTGAAATGAAAGGTCGGTGCATTTTAAGAGCCAGGGACCAAGGCCGGGCTTCATGGGTTTGGGGGATCCATGGCATCACGACTCGTGAGTCCCGCAATGGCACCCTTGAGCAGAGGCGGGAGCTGCCTCGTCTCCCCGGGTCCTGGCCCCGCAGAATCCTCCGCTGGTGAGCTGGTTCCCGAGAATGGATCTGGAACCAACGGGAGGCTTTAACTTTCGAGAACTGGAAGCCTCGCTGTTGTTCATGAGAGGGCCCCCAGCCCCCGGTAGAAGGTCGTGACAAACCTGAGCAGCCGTGCAGGAGGGGCGCCGTCGCCTCCCCCCAGCACATGTCTCCCTGGCAGTGTGGCTCTGCTTCCTGCATTCCTGGGCTGTTTGAAAGGCCTCGTCGTCATTGTCGTCGTCATCATCATTTTTAAAGCAAATTAGATTCTGCTGCTGCCTTGGACCTGTTCTGACCCAGGGAGCTAAACCATTCATCACAGCCCGGCCCAAATAATCGCCTCGCACTAACATGTAAACCTGCAGACACTCAGGATCAGTGGTTTTTTCAGAATCAGAGGAACGCTCGCCAGGGCTCCCAGCGCCCTGGGAATGAATGAACGTTGGAACAGGTCCTCGAGATGAGACACACAGGTACAACTTACTGCCCAGAAATCAATGAACATCAAAGAAGTCTCACTAAAACTCAGAAAGTAATACCTCAAACATTTCAGCTACAACAGTTTGGATTTATTCTTATAAACCAGAGCTGGGGCCTGACAAAGGTGGCAGCTTTAAAACTGTATTTTCCAGTCTCTGTTCTGCCAGGGTCCTCGGACATAAAGCAAGCGGGGCCCGCGGGGGGCTCCCGGTGTGGACTCGCGCGCTTTATCCAGTCGGGGCGTGGGCCCTGGAGGAGCGTGCTGTATTTACAGGCCTGGGAGCAGGGGGTTCGGGGTGGGGGCTGGGAGGCGGTCCCCTGAATCACATCTTCTCATGCAGCTGGCCTACTTGGGCCAGGCCGGAACCTGTGGCCAGTGGCTGCCATGCTGTGTGGAAAGGGGAGAAAAGGGGGGACACGGAACAGGGTCTAGGCCAGGGTCCCTTAGCCTATTTCTGACTGACTAATGGCCTAAAGCACCCAGTCACCTATCTGAACAGTGTCAGGAGTAAAAGATGAGGGTGGCCTTCCTCTCTTCCTCCATTTGTCACTTAAATATTCTCTGCAAGTAGCTCTCAACTTTCCAAATTAGAGAACAGTGATTTCAGAGCCAAAGGGGCCGGGGCCTGTCAGCACGTACCATCCTCCCTCCCTCCCCGCGCCCCACCAGGCTGGCTAGGAACCAGAGCCCCAAGCCCCAGACCCTGTCTGTTCATCACAATAAATTCACCTAAAAGTTCCTCGTTTAAAGAGCTGTTCAATAATGCATGTTTTCGCACTTTTCTGAATGCTCGGGCTGGGATCGTGGGAAAAACATGTTGCTTAAATGAGGATTTTTCTCCGGCTCTAAATTCATTACAGGTTTCTTCTGGTTTTTAGAAAGATGCTTGTCCTTTTAATTAATCCTATGAGAGTAACCCCGGCGAATGTGTTGGATGCAAAGCCAAGATCTGCGCCGTTTGCAGTGCAGGGTTAAGGGCATCACGGGGGAGGGTGCCAGAACCGCCTTCGCAGTGACCTGGAAGCGGGGACCCCAGTCGGGAGGCCAGCTGGGGGCTGGCTGTGTGGGAGTCAGTCCCTGCCCTCGCCCCTGGCCTGTGAGCTCCAGGCCAGCACAAAGCAAACACTGGCTTCCTCCGGGTACTGACACACCTCTGTGTCCAGCCTCTCTGAAATGATCACCTGGTGCTTTGCAGTTGCTTTTCTGCCATCATCACTGTGACATGATGGACCCCCTGCCCCCTGAAGTCTGGCTGTGCCCGATCTCAAGCCCAGCAAGCCGATGGACTAGGACAGGGCGGTTTCCCCGCCTGGCACTAGGATGCACGGGTGTGGGTGCCCTCCGGCCCTGGTCCTCTGGAGCGCGGACAGCGAGAGCCCCAGCTCAGCCAGTCCCCACAGCCCTTGCGCCGAGTGGGGAGGTGACATGACCGTGGCGGCCAGTCCTCTGGTCCACACCTGTGCGCCTTAGTGCCGCCATTCAGAGAAGAGCCCAGAGGGGTGAGGACTTTCCCCTGCCCCTCTATAAGACCGATCGTCGGGCCCTGCCAAAACTGGAGCCAGTTCTCAGGCATGGCTGGCTGTCCAAGCTCTAGAGCCAGGTCGTTTCAGACAAAATTTTGGATAAACTCCCTGCTTGCCGAAGTCTGGCTCTGCACGACCTCAAGCCCAGGAAGCAAATGGACTAAGTTAACATCAGACAGTCCAGTAGGGGAAGGGCTAAACTGAATGACATGGCTACAGAGACGCACGTGGCTGTCAGTCCTAGAGTACACAGGGCAAACTGAGCTGAGGGACGGGATAAAGGCTGGGCGCGGAGGAGAGAGGAGCGTCTCACGTGACAAGGGAAGGGTGACTTCATATGACAAGACCCTGCCTATAGGTGGATGTCCTACCTTAAAATAGGCTTCTCTAGTGGAAAAAAAAAAAGGGGGGGTGGGAGGGCTATTTCTGGGGATGACCCTAAATCCGGGTCGTCCTCATTCCTTGAGGGAATAGCAACAGTTTCTCTTGAGACCCTCAGGCCCTTAACTGACCTTAGCTCTACCTGCCAAGGTAATACTTGTCGGGAAAAGCCTGTTTGAATGCTTGGGAGGCTGAGCTCAAAGACTGAAACCAGTTCCTGCAGACCTTGCTCATCTAGTAGCCAAAACAGCTAATTCACTGCCTTTGGTTCATCACTTGCTGAAGGGTACAGAATATTTCTATCAGAGAAGCCAAAGGAGGGATTAGGAACTGGAAGACCAGTACGATGAGTGTCCCCTCCACTCCCAAGGCCAGGTGGGGGTACTTCTTCCTCACAGTAAGCTAGAGAGAGGGGCTTCAGGGAAGTTTCCACGTGAGCTGGCCTGAGCTCCTCAGGCTGGAGTCACTGAGCCAGCTGAATGATTTAGTTTGTCATTGTCATTACTAATAGGGTTGTGATACACAAGTCATAGAAAATGACATGTAATATTTATCCTGTATCAGTACTGTATGTACTATGTCCCAGTGTAACATGAAGAAACAGAAACTCAGAAAAGTTAAGTAGCTGACCCAAAGTCACACAAATGTCTGATTCCAGAAACTTCTCATGCATTTTAACACACATGGCAACTCATGGAGATTCTCCTGTGATGAGAGCCCCCCTGTCCTCATAGTGGGTTTCCCAAAATGTCAAGTCCCAACTCGATGATCTTTGTCTGCAGGAAGTCTACCTCTGTCCCGTCCTCCACCAAGCCCCACACACTGTCCTCAGGGCCGACAGTCCTCAGCTCTAAAGTCAGAAGGCTGTGGCTGATGAGTGAGAGCATGAATTGAATCAGACCCGTTTCAAACCTTGTTCTGCTACTTACCAACTGTGTGGCCTTGGACAGCTCTTTACCAGAGGTTAAACTGAGCGGCAAGCTCCTCGCCTGGAGCCATGTTAACACAGGGTCCCTCAGGACTAAGGGAGGGAATTAGGTAATTGCAAAGTGATTAGAGTGATACCTTGATTGTGCTAAGTAAACAGGAGCCAGCTAGGTCAGTGGTGGAGGTGGTGAAGAAAGTCTCGGTGTCTCCCACAGCCCTTCCATCAAAGCACCTCCCCTCCAACCCCGCCCCAGGCCAGGCCTCTTGGGTCACGCAGGCCATAGGCTTTGTGAAGGGAGAGGCTGTGTTGCTTACTGTGTTTTGCCTTGCATGGGGTCACTACCAAGAAAACCCTTAATAAATGTCCCCTCAGTAGGGGCAGTGAAGTAGAGAGAGAATACGCTTGGCAAGCAGAGGGGTTCAAATGCAATGTGAGGCCCTTTGCCTGCTCCAGAGTGATGCCCACAGCCAGAACCCCAATGGGAGAGCACCAGTCAAGCCAAACCAGGCCAGCAAGGGTACCCCTGTGGTGAGCACCCCTGTGGCTGCCCCAGCAGTCCAGACACCCCTGATCTGCTGAATGGATAAGTGGTGGGTGAGCCCCTGAGGCCCATGTGGGCCTAAATGCTCCCTTAAGAAAGACAGAAGTGGGCCCTCCCTGGTGGTGCAGTGGGTTACAGTACAGCACTGCAAGCGAGTCACAGCCGCTTCAGTGCAAGTTCGAGCCCCAGCCCAGGAGCTGACCCACATGGCGCGGTAGACCTCTCCTGTCTTGCCCACTGCTCCCCTCAGCAGTGTACTTCTTCATTCTGCCTGTTCTTCTCCCCACTCTGTCTCTGGTGAATCCTCTCACCTTTGCACCTCTGGCCTGTACCCCCCAGTTCTGTATGCAGAAATATATCTTTAAAGAAAGAAAGAAGGTGCTTGGCCCATCCAGCCCCCACTCAGCCCCCAGGGCCACCAGTGGGCCATTCAGTCCTGCTCAGGATACATGTGCTGTTAGCTCTCAGGGCAGGCCCCTGCCCACCTTCATCACCGCCCCCTCCGACACCCATGCATGGAGATAGGGCCCCTGCGCACCCCGCTCCTCAGTCAGCCTCCTACCCAGCAGGTCCGGCGGTGGCTCAGCCCTCTGGTTCCTGCCACCTCCAGGAGATAGGCCCTGCCGTGTCCACAGATCTGTGCACCGTGGGGAACAATTCATTAGCAAGGAGTGTGGGCTCCTATTTCCTCTTAAACTGTGGTATGGGCCCCTGTGGCCACCTCAGGCCTCACTGCAAGCAAAGCCCCACACCCACAGAGGAAGACACAGTTCCAGGCCTGGGAACTCTGCCCCCAGCAGTCCCTGCTGGAAATGAGGCCCTGGTGGCTTGAGGCCCTCTGGTTAGAGCCCTGGTAGGTTCTGGGGATGGAGAGGGCTGGGGAGGCGGCGGGGGAGGGGTAGGAGAAGGCCATATTTTTGAGCAAAACCTCAGAGACCCAAGCTCCCTGACTCGGGCCACTGCCAGAAATGCTAAAGGAAGCTGCACGGTTGTGGGGTGGCTATGGGGAGACTGGGTGTCCCCCTCAGGCTGCCACAGGCCTGGCTCTAGGACAGGAGGGAGAGGCTCTAGGCAGGGAGACACAGGCCTCACCTCTGTATAGGCGCGCCTGGTGTGAGGTGTCCATACTGGGAACAGACCGGCCAACCAGCACCTTTCAGGGAGCTGCCAGGGTGCAGAGACCACGCGTGAGGAAAGGTTTGGAAGCAGCCTGGGAAGTGCAGAGCAGCAAACACCAGGTCAGCAAGCACACCCAGCGTCACTCAGTGGCAAGCCTGGGGCAGGGACCAGCTGGGGGCTCCTGGGCTTGCAGCCTGGCAGGAGGTAGTTGAGAAAAAGAAAAACAGCCAAATAAAGTAGAGGTTGGAGACAGCACAGTTGGATGCAGGTGGGCAGGGAGGACCTACTCTCCACAGAAGGGCAAGGAAGGACATTCGGGCTGAGGCCTAAACACCACCCTGGAGCTTGTGGGGCAAAGGGGGTGACCAAGAGAGCAGTGACACGGACAGGTGGGGAATGGGGGGGGGGCAGAGGGCTCAGGGTGAGTGAGGAGGCTGGCATGGGAGCAGTGTGGCCAACAGCTGGGGCCACAGAGGGCAGAACTGGGATGGAAAGGCCGGCGAAGGCAGACTCGCCCAAGTCACCGCCTAGCCTCATAGGGGTGGCCAGGGAGCTGTGAGGCCCTGTTGCCAGGCCCACCGGCCCAGGCAAGTCACTGCAGAGGGTCCCAAGTGTCAGCTGGTGGCCTGGATTCAGCCTGGAAAAGCCCCAGAGCCTTCTCCAGTGACGACTCTCAGGACAGAGGTTAGCAGAGCTGCTGTCTCGGGGGTCGATGCTGCGATCCGCAGGGCTTGCCCACCTCTGGGAAGGCACCAACGCAGCTGAGGTTGCGCTGGCCCTTTGTCCACCCTGGTGTGCTGGCAGGCACTGGCAGCCCCTGGGAGCTGGTGTTCAGTAAGCACCTCAGCGGCATGGGCAGCAGGGGTAGAGGATGGGACCCCGTGGGTGCACCAGGGCTCTGGCATGTACGAGACGGCCGCTTACGGGGGCCTCGCTCTCCACCAGTTTCTTCCTGGAGGTGTCACACCCGACTCCTCTTTCCCATCCCCAGTGGGTCACTTCTAGCAGCTGCACTGTGGGTCCCGCACACTCCAGCCATTGTCTAGAGCTGAGTCTTCAAGCATTTCCACTTTGAAAGATCCCAGCTGGAAGCTGTCAATGGCCTCAGTGCCGAGCAATTGAATAGTAGCAAATGAACTAATTACAGGTTGTTATAGAAAATCTATTATACACAAATTGCAAAGAAAACTCATTAAAATATGATGCTTTGGTGATTTTTTTTT
>NW_004567122.1:24483847-24500916 GCF_000260355.1 Condylura cristata | reverse complement strand
GCTCTCTGAATGTTGGTAAATATTCAGAAATGGCTACAGAGGAAACAAAGAATTTCATTACAAAGATATAACTTGAAAACAATTTAAATGTCAGCTTTTTGCCAGGATAGCTCAGTATTATCCTCATAAATCTCAGTGTTTTTGCAAAGCTTTTGTGAAGACTTCAAAAGAATTCCACATGCAATTAAGCACTGAAGGTCACATTACCGATTTCCCAACTCCCTCCCTATTGGTGTGCTAGGGATGCCAGTGGCCAAGCAGCACAGAGCCAGATCTCCAGGGGGCTTTTCAGATGGCCCAGTCCAGGCTGTGAGGCACCTGGCCAAGCCCAGGAAGCTAAGGTCCACACAGAGGAGCCCCAGGCTGGCTGCCTCCGTGCCCTAGTCTCAGGGTGGGCGTGGCCCCGCTGGGTGGGCGTGGCCCCGCTGGGTGGGCGTGGCTCCGCAAAGGTGGGTGCGGGCCTGGTGTCCAGATGTGACGCCTGCTGCGTGTGTTTCGGAGGGGGAGCCCTCCCCCAGACTGTATAGCCCTGAAGGTGCTTGGAGCCGTGATCACTTGTTCTGTCTTGTGGCTTTTCCTTCTCTCCAGCCACCTTTTCCAGGCACAGTGATAGGTCCCACAAGCCCCCACCGCATGCAGCCCCACTGACGTGGGCACAGCGGTGGGCTTGGTGGGTGGCAGGTGGGCGACCGTTGGGACTGAAGTCACTCAAGCCCTGCAGCAGGGTAGTGCCGGTGGGAGGTGACTGGGAGCTGGCAGGTAGAAGCATATTCTTCCAAATGGAACAGCAGGGGGCACCCAAGCTGCCACTGCCTGGCTGATGTAGGTGCTGGGGGGGGCAGGTAAAGAGCTGTCAGAGACCCCAGACCAGGCACAAAGGACCACCCATGACCCATCTGGGGTTTCTCTGCAACAGCAACGCCTGTGGTCTCGCTGGCCCTCATCGTATAGTCACTCAGCAGCCCTCCCAGCACCGCAGTTAAGGAGCCCCCTCCCCACCTGGAGCCAGGCCCCTCCCTTGGGGGCCAGGTTGAGGAGGGCTCAGGGCAAGGCAGACACTGGGAGGTTGAAATCCAGGCAGAGGCACAGGACCAAGAGCACCTCAACAAAGATGGCTGCAGAAGGCACAGAGCAGTAAGAGGCCCAGGAGCCCCAAAAGGGCAAAGAGAAAGTAGCAGCTGCCTTGAAGAGCAGGCAAGGTTGTTATTTGGGGTGTTTTATTCTAGCTGGACAGTGAGCAACTGGAGAGAAAGCCTAGAATTTCCAGGAGGGGGCTGTTCAGCTTGATGTAAAGTGAGTGCTTGACTATGATATCCAACAAGTCCTCACCAAATACCAGTTCGCTGTAAGGAGTTCCAGGCCTTGAGGTGGGCTGGGATGCAGATGCCCGTTGCAGGGAAATGGGGGACCCAGGAGGTGCTCCCAGCAGGTGGGGGAGCACAACCCTGTTCTGTGGACGAACAAGACAAGGCTGCTGATGGTGCGTGCTCTGACCCCCGACTTCCCGGTATAGCTGCCCTGAATCTGGTGGGGTTCTGGAGATTCTAGACTTCTGCCTCTACGTATAAAGGCCTCTGTCACCGTGGGACTGTGGCACTCAGGTCGGCACTGAGATGAGCAAACCTGCATGAACCACATGATGCATTCATCTGGGGGTCAAGCAAGCTCCATTTCCTTCTCTTCTGCAGACTTTCCAGTAAATTCCAGTAAATACCCAGATCAGCATAGGACCAACTAACCGTTTGGCTACTACCACTGTTGATCTTTTTATTAGAATTTTTATGTTCCTTTTTGCTACTGACATATAATATTATGTGACTTGTGGGTATACAGCACCTGAAAATTAGTATTTGCATATATTACAGAATAATCACCCAATCAGCCTAGATTACCACCCCCCACCGTCACCCTTTAAAGCCCAGGGCTCCTTGGCAGTGGTTTCTCCTCTCAGGCTTTCTCCAGAACTCCAGCCCCTCCAGCTCCATCCCCACGGTGTCCTGTTCCTGGTACCTGGCTCAGCCCAGGAAGGCGGGAGGGAGTGTACAAGCTGCCCCGGGCAGCCCGCTAGCGGAGCCCTGGAGAGCCCTTCTCCTCCAGATGGCAGGGACGTTTTGTCTTCAGACAGGTGCTTCAGGCTCAACAACTGTTTCTACATTGTCAGGATTGCAAATCACATCCAGGTGGGACTGGAAATGGGACCCGTAGGACTCTGCCTCCTTCGTATAGGTGGTGGGAGAGAAGGACGGGCAGCCTCTGGAAGCGCCTTCTGCGGCTCTCTTGTCTTCCCAAACCCTCTCCAGCCTTTCCCGCCTCCGGAGTGGCTGCTTATTTAAAGACTGCTGAGTGCTCTAGCACTTACCGAATGCCAGACACTGCACCAGGCACCTGGATGGCCCCTCCCTCACCCCCAAGTCTGTAGATAAAGAATCTGAGGCTGGGGGGCTGTGAGCCTGCTGGCTCCAGTCCCAAGCACCTCTACCAGGTGTCTCTACCTTGCACCCTACGTACCCAGATCCAGAGACACCCCGAGATCTGTGCCCCCACGGGCAGCATGGTGGGGCAGAATCCTCTGAGGGTTGTACAGCTGCAAAGGGCAGGGCCCTGTCCACACCCTCCCATTCCTGAAGCCCACACTCCACAAGATTTCCAGATACATTTGTCCAGATCCCTTTCAGGAAGACACTATGAAAAAGTGTGCTCAGCTCCCCAGGGGAAGGCAGGGCCCTGTTTCTCAGAACAGGTGACCCCGTGTTCCCCGAGTGATCCCGTCCCCCACAGAGAGAGGCTTACTTCCAGACCTATCCAATACAGACCCTGTCTCTGCACCCACTTAAGAAGCGTGCTTCCAAAGATGCCCCACTCGGCCCTGTCCAGGCCTAGGGTGCGGCCCACCGTCTGGAGCCCACCTCATGCAGAAACATGCCGGGGCTCGACAGCAGGTGCGGTAGCGGGCAGGTGGCTGGCAGACAGTCACATCCCCACCGTGGGTGTGTGTTCAGACCGCCCCTCCCCTCGGGACCTTGCTGGCTCCACAGTGAGGGCTGACCCCCGGGAGGGACTCTCAGAACACCCAGGCCGGGTGCCTTGCAGGCACCCCTAGCCGACAGGGAGCAGCAGGTTACGGCTCCGGCCCCCATGACTGGGTCAGGCAGAACAAAAGGGCGGTGGGTTGCGAACTGAGCGAAGGGGACTAGAGGGCCAGACGCATGGAGAAAGCCCCCGTGGCTGGGCCCGGGGCCAGACAGCCCGCGCAAGTGGCCCTGGCGTTGGTCATGTCTCCTAGACCACACCCCCACCCTGGAGGGGACGGGCAGTTGCGAGGTGAGGGCTGAGCCCGTCAAGTCCTGCCCAGACCTATAAAAAACAGCTCTGCCTTCCTCCGGGACCCTAGAATTACCGTCCCCTGAGTGGTGGGCACTGAGGAGTCAGCACTTCGTGATGAAGTTCCACGGTTGCAGGTGGGAGGAGAAACAGAAAATGTGGAATGATCCTCAGCCAGAGGGGTTGGCCACGTGGAAGTGGGGGTTGGGAAGGAACGCGGGAGCTTTATACGCAAAGGAGCCTCAGAGGCCACCTTGGAGGTTCAGGTACATCTGAACCCCGCAGATCGTCCCACCGACTGTGTCCTACCCAGGCAAAGGCCCTGGGGTCTCTCCCTCCCCAGCCCCACCAAGCACAGAGCACCCACCTCTCCTGGCTTCCAGCCACGCCTTTGCACAACCTTCCCAGACAGGCAGGGGCGGAGGGGAGGCCGCTAAGGGGGCAGCGGCTTCTGGCGGCTGGAGAAGCAGTTGGCGTTGCATCTAATTGGAGAGGAATGTCAGCGTGCTTCCACTTTGGATGCTTTCCTTGCGTCTCTAAATTAACAATGAAGGTGTGGGCTGAGCATGAGTCCCTGTCCCCTGAAGCCAGCACTCCATCATTCAGAGGCTGATGGTCCACTTTGGATTATTCATGCCCGGACTTTCAGCAGCCTCCCAGCCTCCCTGCCTCCCCTCCTGCCAGCCCCTGCCCGGTTAGTTAGAAAGCAGCTCTGGTGAAGGATAAGCAGGAAAGGGATGGAGGAGAAATCAAAGCAGCCAGGTGTGCTACTGGTGAATGGGCAGCGGTGGTTTGGGAGGGGAGGGGGAGCCTGGCATTAAGTGGGCAGCGGAGGACGGACTGCAATATCCTAGTGTGTAGCTGCCTGAGCTTCTGCTCTCCTATGCTCACCTCCCTTTGAAGTTGGGGAGGCTATTGATCTTACGGGGGGGAAGGGCACGGCTACAGCCCAAGCCCGTGACTCCAGCCCCAGGCCGTAGACCCCCCCCACGCCCAGACCCCCTCCATAGGAAGCCCTGACCTGGCAGCTGAGCAGATGAAATATTCACAGGCCCTGGATTCTGGGCAGTTCCACTACCCTGAGTGCAGCAAGCCGCTGCTTTGAAGAACAGCAGCAACTCAGAAGGCCGAGGGCCCTTGCAGGCTCTGTGACGCCTGCGGTCAGAAAGTCTAACGAGATGTCCAGGGCCCGGGGTGACTTGCCCCGCAGACAGCACTGTGACACAGCCCCCGACGCCCCAGGCTCGGTCTCCCCAGATGCACAGGGATGGTCCCCTGACCCGAGTACCTGTTTCGTGATCCTCAGACAGGGACGCTCTGGGCCTGGGCACTCCCAGGGTAAGTGGCCTGGCAAGCAGCTGCCCTTCGGGGCTCGGAAGAGCAAGGCAGCGTCCAGAGTGCAGAGAGACTCCCCAGCCAGTGCCAGGTGGCTCAGCACTGTGGCTAAGGTCCCAGAGGAAGCTTTTTGGTCTTTGACGTTGCAAGCTCTGAGTAAATGTGAGTTTACGGAAGTGCCCCAGACTGAAGCAGCAGGGAGTATCTGCCCTCAGGTCCTCCCTCATGCCTAGCACCCAGGCAAACTCTGGGCTGGGCCCCAGGAACACATGGCAGCCCTAGACCTGCCTCCCTGGGTCTGCAGTCTCCGTACAGAGGAAATGGTGGATCGGGGTCAGGAGTAGGCCCCGAGCCAAGGACCCCAGGTGGGCACTTTCTCGGTTCTTGTCTTTGGCAAGGAAAGAATTCAGTGTCAAGACCAAAGTTAAGGGAAAGCAAGAGCTTTATTGCTAGGAAAGCTCTCTGGGCAGATAGGGGTCCCGAGTGGGTAGTCGCTGAGGGAAAGAGGTAGGTGCTTATATGGGTAGAGTGGGCTGGGGGCGGGGGGGTAGGCTGTTGGCCTCTGTTGCATCTGGTGCTCACTGGTAGGGTCCTTGGGGTCTCCTCAGTCTTCCCACGTCCCCGGCCCACCTTCAGGAACTGGCTTTGGCCCATTGCTTTAGCTTTCTGCTGTTGTGTTAACCGCCTGAACGTATGATTTTTAACGACTTGGGGGGTGCCTACTCGGGCCACGATTGTTCTCCAGTCAGACTGACTCATGGACCTAGGACACCTGGGCTTGGGGTTGCCCTCCTGATCCCCACTGGATGTTCAGGTTGATAAACGGGTGTGGGGCTGTGTTCCTAACTAACTACCTGTCCCCATTTCCTGACTTCCTCATTCAGTAGTTCAGAGCCCACAACGGGAGTCCTGTAAGCTGGAGTGTCGGCCCTACGGGGGGTGGGGGGGAACCCGGCACCCCACCAGGGCAGAGGCTTGGGGCCAGAGGCAGGGCTGCTGTATGTGGCGGAGCTTGCTTCTAAAGCTCCGTGATTAATCTCAGGCCATAATCGCGGCATTAGTAACTGGTGCTTATTGAATGCTTACCTTGTGCCATGGTGCAGTTCTAAGGGGATTCATTAATCCTTTCCCGAATCTATGAGGGAGAACTGTCATTAACCCCTTTTTGCAGAAAAATCATGGAGGCACCAGGTCCCCACGTACCTCACTTGCAGAGCTAGAGAGCTGCTGGACGGGGGTGCTGGCCCCAGGAGTCCAGCTTCAGAGCCCAAGCTAAGCTCCATGGCAACCCAAGGAGTTCTGGACACCATGGGTCACTACGAATGTTTCAGTGGGGCCCTTTTGGGGCCCTAATCAAATTTGGCAGGTGTTGGCTTCACAAGTACTGATGGCTGCGGCCAGGGGGTGCACTGTGCCCCCCTCCCATCCCCAGCACCCTAGTCCACAGAAACTGACATCCCAGAAGCAGCCCTTGCTCCGAGTCTACCCCGTCCAGCCCTGACCATGCAGTGAGGCATGGGGACCCTTATCCCAGCTGGGCCCTAACAAGTTGAGCTAGCACTCCTGAGTCTCCACAGGTCCAGCCCCAGCGTCTGCAGGCTGTGGGTGGGCAGGGAGATGGGGCCAGGCAGAGGGACCATGGTCGCCTGGGGTTGGCAGGCAGCAGGAGGCTGTGGCCAGAGGCGCTGCTATGACACTTGTTATCACCAGTAGCATGTAGAGTGTGAACCAGTTAGCATTAACTTTAATAACAACAATCCCAATGAAAAGAACACCATCTGTCCCCATTTTAGACTTGAGAAACCACAGAAAGAGTGAGTGAGTCACTTACCCACAGACACTAGCCAGGACACAGTAGGTGAAGGATTCGAACCCTGACACCAGCTCTGGCCCACCCCCCTCCCCAAAATGTGTGATGAGGAGGCTAGCCCCCCAGAGCCTAGCCCTTGGCTTGAGAACAGATACAAGCCCTCCTCCGCTCCTGGTTCTCTGGCACTCCAAGTTCCAGTTTGTGCCTGACATAATCACGAAAACTCAGTTTTCTTTCTTTAGTCAGGGGACGGCGTCCTCCTCTGCTGTGGCAAGGCTACTGTGGGAATCATTTACTGTATGTTTGCAGTTCTTTGCGATCTTGCCTGTGGGCTAGGACATATTAGTGAATTATATGTGGTGTGGGTGGGGCTACCAGGAATGAAAAATTGTCCCCTCGGTCCTGCAGAGAGTCTTTTATAACAACCTCCTCAAGAGTACAGGCACTGATCGTAGAGGGCAGCCTGACCTGGGTGCTCACTGGGGCCTCAGAGGTAGCCTCTGAGCCTGCAGGGGACCCGCACCTTTTCCCTCCTCCCCTCCCCGCCACTGTTAGTCTGCAGGTGAAAGTGCTCAGCCCTGGAAGCGGGGCGCTGTCACTCACACAGGTACTCTGCTCCAGGCCATAGAGGTTCAGTCCGTAGAGATTCAAAACACAAAAATCCTGACGAAATGGCACTTGCATTTCAGTTACGAGACAGATAAGCAGCAGCAGAAACAGATCAGAATGTAAGTGCTTTTTTTTTTTTTAAGATTTATTTATTTATGCTTACAGAACTGGAACTGGGTTACAGGCCAGCAGTGTGGGTGGGGGGGTGAAAGGACTCACCAGAGACAGAGTGGGGAGCAGAACAGGCAGATGTACTGAAGCACACTGCCAAGGGGAGCAGTTTGGTGGGTCAGGAGAAGTCTGCTGCGCCATGTGGGTCAGCTCCCTGGTCGGGGGCTGCAGTGGCTTCTGAGAGCTTCATAGTGCGGAGCTTTAACCCGTTGTTCCACCAGGGACGGCCCAGAGTATAAGTGCTTTTGAGAACAACAATCCACAGAGAACAGAGGCAAGAGTCCGCAGGCGGTGGTAGAACTAAAGTGAGGTGGATGGGGGCGTCTTACCCCAAAAGGGGCTCTCTGAGCCAGGTGTTGAGCCACAAAGTCGCCTGAGGAGGAAAACATACCCCAGGCCCTTTGGCCAGAATGGGTCTGGTGTCTGGACTGTGGGGAAGGGGTGAGAGCAGAGGCCCTGGACACCCACATCAGGACTTGTTTCCACGCTGAGTGAAATAGGAAGTCTTTTGAGCATTTAGGTGAAAGATTCTGATTTCACTCTGGCTGCTGTTTCCAAAGACCTCTGCGGGACAAGAGTAGAAGCAAGCAGACACGTTAAGGACTCTGCAGCAATCGAGGTGATGGATGATGCTGGTGAGCACGGAGGTGATGGGATAATGGTGACAAGAAGTGGTCAGATTAGGGGTGTATTTTCAAAGTTATTGCCAAAGAGTGTTGCTGATGGGCTAGATGCAGTTATAAGTAGAGGTGATCTAGAAAGACTCAGAGGCTGTTAGCATAAAGACTGGAAGGATGGACTGAGATGGAAAATACTGTTGGCGAGTTCATTCAGAGGCATATTGAGCTTGGGATGTCTATCACACATCCACGTGGTGATGCTGGCGAGGAAATTGGATGAGAAAGGCTGAGTTCAAGGGCAAGGTCCAGACTAAGAAGGGGATTTGAAAGTCCTTAGTATGCTGACAGAGTGTGGAGTTGGATGTGTGCGCTGGGTGGGTTCAGTGCAGAGGAAGATGCCTTGCTAAGACCGAGCCCTAGGAGTCTCTGATGTGAAGAGGTTAAGGAGATGAGGGGGAGGAAGCAAAAGAGAGTGAGAAGATGCCAGAGC
Organism: Condylura cristata; assembly: GCF_000260355.1. Lineage (NCBI taxonomy): Eukaryota > Metazoa > Chordata > Mammalia > Eulipotyphla > Talpidae > Condylura > Condylura cristata. The sequence continues at coordinate 24,492,560 of NW_004567122.1, read as the reverse complement.
AATAGGAAAGAAGCCAAATAAGTGCCCTGTCCTAGGAGCCAAGAGGAAGAGTGAGTGGGTCAGGCAGCGGTCAGTTGTAGCGAATGCAGCTAGAGGCCATTTACGATGAGGACAAGGCGGCGAGTGTCGCGCTGCTCGTTTGGAGGGCTGTGGGCCTCGGGAGGTGGCTTCAAGGGCAGGGAGCCCAGAAGCCTCACTGGACTGGGCGTAAGCACCAGAGGAAAGAGGGCTGGGAGACATTGGTTATTGGAAACTTTCTGAGTTTTGCTGTGACAAAGAGCAAAGCTAGAGCAGTACCTGGAGGGACCGTAGGTCAGAGGTTGTGACGGCACGTGTGTGACAGTGGCAGTAACCAAGTGGAAGGGGGCAGCTGATGGCGTGGAAGGAAGAAATGCCACAGCTGGACTGACTTCTCCGTGGGGAGGGTGGTGAAGCCTGGCGCGGCTGGTAGGGACATTGAGCAGGGAGCGGCCTGGGTGCGTGGGCACATGTCCTGCCGGGCAGGGAGGTGTGCTGGGAGCACTTGTCTGTTTTCTCATTGAATCCAGAAGCAGGGTCATGGCTGAGAGTGAGGCCAGCAGCCTGGAACAGCAACTGAAGGGGCCCAGCAGGTGGACAGAGGACAGAGGCAGCATGGGCACCAGGCATGCTGGAGGCACCAAGTCCCGAATTCAAAGGGAAGCCAGCCAGCAGCGCCCTGTGCCTTTCTCTCTCTCTGGCCATGTTCAGCTTCGCAGAGACAAGCACAGAATACACAGGCTGATTAAGCCAGAGCTGGGGCGGTGCCAGGAGGGGCATGGAACTGAGGGTGTGTGCAACACCGGATTTCAGTGACTGGAATTCCGGGGAATTAAAGCTGAGAGAGAAAGAAGTGACACCCTGAAGGCGGTGACAGACAATTAAATGGTTGGTCAGTGGATTGTGGAGCCAGTGGAGCTGAAGGATTGCTGGAATCTAGGTCCCAGAGGGAATAAACCAGAAGAGATGGAAGTTGACCAGACAGTACAGCACCTGGAGATGAGATTTTTCAGGCTGCCGTTACTTGTGCTGACAACATCTTACTCCGAGGTGGCGTGGGGGGGTGAGGGCCCGTGAGGTGGAGTGTTGGCAGGGTGGCCCACTGGATGCTGACATCGCTCGGTGTGAACACTGGAGGTGTGCGGAGGGGCGCCGGTCAGCCACGATGGGCACGAGGGGCGGGGAGTGGCCCAGGAGGGGGCGCAGCAGAGGGCTGGCAGGCACAGCGGCATGAATGCTTCCATGGCGGCCTGCAAGCTGGTTCCTTGAGGGTGGAGCCCTCTTTTTGCCCCGTTTTACAATAAAGGGAAGGAGGCACCGAAGAAGCAGTGAGCCGGGGGAAGTTGACACACTGCCTCCAAAGTTGACAGCGGGCCCCGAGCAGCACACCTTCCAACGTGTCGTGCTGGGCACCAGTGAAATTTGCTCCCTGCCCCCAATTCTCTCCCCTGCGGGAAGTGAAGACCCATGCAAAGACAGGCAAAAAGGCTTTGGAGGGGTTGCCCAAACAGTATGCCTTGGACACTAAGGAGGGCGTCACACCTCCTATCAAAAAGAAGTTAGAGTCTCCACGGAGGGAGCTGAGACTCCACAGGCAGATGGGGGGAGGAGGGAAAGGCATCCCAGACAGAGGGAACAGCCTGAGCAAAAGCACAGAGATGGGGACACCGTCTGGAGCAACCAGGGGTGACTTTGGAAGGAGAGATCAGAACCACCACCACAAAGGTCGTCAGAGCCAGGGAAACTAGGTGTCGCAGCCACCAAGTCTCGGAGACTTAACACAATCTAGGTTTATTCCTCCTCATGGAACAATTGAATGCTGGGGTTGGGTGCGTGTCCGGCTTATGACACACGAACCCAAGCGTTTTCAGTTTGTGGGTCTACCAGCTTGAGAGGCCTCAGAGTCCTCTCCTGGATGCTGTCTAGTCCGTCAGCATGTAGGGAGAGCATGTAGGAGCATGTAGGAGATCTTAGAGGAGACTTCCCTGCAGCCGGGCAAGGATTTGTGCGTTTTCCATCTGACGCATTTCATTGACCAGAAATCAGTTGCAAGACCACATGCATCTCAGGGGCAGCTGGGGAATTAGTCCAGCTGTGTCCATAGGAGGGAAGAGAAACAAGATTGTGTGAACACATAGTCCCTGCTACAGGCTTGTTTAAGCCACAGGGTTTGGGCTTGTCAAAGAAGTCCAGGAAATCGGGTAGGTAAGAATGGGCAAAGCCAGCTTAAGAAGGATTAACCAGGCCCTCCCTGGTGGTGCAGCAGGTTAAAGCGCGGCACTATGAAGTGATCCGCCGCCATTGCAGTATAAGTTACATCCCTGGCCAGGGAGCTGACCCACATGGCCCGGCAGACCTCTCCTGCCCTGCCTGCTGCTCCCCTCAGCAGTGTATTTCAGTAGATCTGCCTGTTCTGTTCCTCACTCTGTCTCTGGTGAATCCTCTCACCGCCACCCCCAATCCCTGCACCTCTGGCCCAGTATGCATAAATAAATAAATCCTTAAAAAAAAAAAAACAAAAACAGGATTAACCTCACCCTACAAGGGAGACTGTGACCCAAAGAACTCAGGAGGCCATGGACACCTGCACGTGGAAGCAGGAGTGGGGACAGGAAAAGGCCACCAAAAAGGAGATGATATTGAAAGACTCCTCCCATTGACTTGGGTCTTGGAAGAAAGTAGCTGGACAGTGGGGCCAAGATGGCCACCTGTCTCCCGCCGTCCCCGGTGGGGCCAGCAAAGGCAGGCTCAGGGCTTGGAAGATGAAGTGGATGGAGGTGGCCCATGACGGTACTCTCTGTCCGCGGCCTGGCTTCACAGATGGGGGACGAAAAGACCTATTTTAATTTTCTTTTTGGGCCTCCACATGACAAAGGAGAAATATCACCCAACATTATTATCTCTCAGAAAATAGTCTTTGGAACCATAAAGAGGGAAATACAGTGAAGCCAGACCACAGAGGCTGCCCCTTAAATCAGGAGCTTCTAAATTATCATGGTGGCGCTCTCTAATTCCTCTGGATGAAAACATTAAAGATGACAATGTCCCTTTAAATCAAATGCCCAGGGAGTGCTGTGAAGAGTCAATGGACTTTTTTTTTTCTTGTAAGGATTTTTTTTTTTTTTGTCTCTTTTCACCTTGTAATAAAATATGAATCATAACTTGTGGGGGCAGGCTCTACAGAGCAAGCTGTGAACATGGATTTTCTGAAAATGAAGGTGTTTTGTTAATGGGAATCATCTCATCTTGGGAAACGTGAGAGTTTCAAATGATGAGTTTGCTACTTAACTTCACACTCTTTTTTTTTTTTTTTTTAACTCATGGCTGGTCCATGACGGCTTGCCAAGAAGCAGGCGGCTGCCTTGACCCTTCCCGGGGCAGGTCACTGGGCTGGGGTCATGTGATTCCAAGGCCCAGTCTTTGAGGCAGCGCTTAGAGATAGGAGAATTGGGGTCAGGCCTGGCCGAGCTCTTAGACCACATAAAGAAGTCAGAAACCAGTACAACCCCAAAAAGGGATGGGAGCCACTGGCCAGAGACTTGTGTGCAAAACCCCAACCAAGTAGACATGTGTTCTGCAGGCTGGCGCCGAAAGGGCATGAGAGATGGGCAAGAATCAGTGCACTGATCCAGGCAAGGGTCAGTTTCAGGGCAGAGTGCCCCGCAAAGTTCAGGCCTGGGTCTGTTTTTCTCCTCTCTACACTCCATGGGCCTAGATGGAGACTCACGGCCCAACAAGGCTGTCTCTGAGGTTGGGTAGTTGTAACTGAAGGTGGGAAGCCGACAGGCATTTCAGAACGGTGTTTAAGGCCCAGGTCTGAACTCGACGGGCTTGCTGGCTGCCCGGATCCAGGATACCTGCAGCCCTCTCGCCCCGGAAGCGCAGGCGTCTTGGAGGAGGCACCTGTTTCATCAACCCCATGCCTTACTCCCAGCCTGGCCCTTCCCTCTGCAGCCTGTCCTCATCCCTCGTCCCCACGCTGGCATGTGAGGAGACCAAGCCCTGCTGCAGTCACAGGCTACAGTTGCTATGCCCAGTGGCTCTACCTGACCCCTCTGCAGCATCAGGCTCTACCGACCACTCCCGTGACAAGCGAGGACATCTGTTTGGTAAAATCTGATGTCCAAAATAAGCAGATAGAGATCTTGGAGTACTTACCTCCATCTGGATCCCTCCCCAAGCATCTCGCCCAACCCTACCCCAGCCACAGGTCTTCACAGCCCCCTGGGGTCCCCTTGCTCATGACACATAGGTGCCCCTCTTAGTGACCGAGCTCTCCTGCCTCTCCCATCCGGTCTCTCCTCACTCACCTATGTAATTTCAGTGTTCCCTTAAGCACGCTTCGTTAGTAATCGGATTGCCAAGTGCTTCTGAGTGGACGGTTGGGTCTTTGAGAGTCTGCATGTCACAGGGAGATAACTCTGGGTGCAGGGGGGTGCTGGAGACTGAGAACCACATGCAGAGACCGCAGCACTGGGACACCAGACTGGGACCCCACTGTCCAGGCCTTGCTGGACTGCTGTCTGTCACAGGCTGGCCGGCCAACAAGCAGGCCTTAGTGTACCATTAGGACCTCACGGGATTATGTTGAAGGTAAAGGAATCCGTGGATAGGTTTACCAGGTGCCAATGACAGACCACAGGTGAAAGCCAGGCATCCTGGGACTGGGCACCTGTCTCCTAGCCCCCGTAGCCCCACCTGTTCTAATAGTCACAGAGCAGAAGGTAGATTGATTCTCAGAGCCACCTCTGGTGCCCCCGGGAAGGCTGTTTGAGAGCATCAGTTCTTTCTGTGGCTCCTGCTTTGCAGTGAGCCCACGTAGTCAAGGCCCAGCCACAATGTCCACAGCCAAAATTCAGGGGCTTCAGACACTGGATCACACTGTTGAGGCCCTGCAGAAAGTACCACTTCGTGGATGACCTCCTCCCCATGGGTCGCTGACCTGCCAGCAAGCAGGGTGTGTGGATCGAGAGGGAGCGCGTGGCTTTCTCCTGTTTCCACGCAGCGGAGGCTGGAAGGCTTCCCGGCGGTCTCACTGGGGCGCTGTACCCCTGCTCCGTTGCCTCCCTTGGCCTGGTGCCGGCATGGAAGGTGGAAGCAGCCAGTGCAGATGCTGAACGTGCTCTGATTAGTGGGCCCCAGGCAGTCCGTGCATGTAGATCAGCAAATGCTCTCACCTGCTTCCTGCCCATCACATGCAGGGTAAATTCCATCTTCTACACTTGCCTCCTCACGTCTGTGACAGGCCCTGCTTCACCCTCAGTGCCTTTGCAAGAGGCACACCTGGCCGGAGGCTGGGGCCCTCCCGGAGCCGCACCTGCACCCTTGCTAACAGATTGACCTTGAGGGTTTGCTACAAGGCCTCATTTTTCATCCTGGCTTTGCTCGCCCGAATAGAAGAGTAGGGGAGCTGTCAGCACCCGCTAGTACACAGAGCCTGCACCTGGCACACTCAGGAAGGCACTGGATTTATTGGTCCATTTAAATATGAATGCAATTGAGACAAAATTCCTTTTGTCTCAGAAGCCATTGCTCCATTTTTTTCTCATCAAGTAAGCTGCTGATGGCCGAAAAGTGAAAATATACCACTCTGCCTGGCTGTGCCAGGGAGCCTGACTCCCCCACCCCTCGCTGCCACGTGGCGCTTCCTGTCTTCTTACTGCCTAAGGGCTTCAGGCAGCTCTGGGGGCAGAACAGCAGGCCCTGGCTACCTCTGTGCCTGGACAGGCTGCTGGATGGCCCCAGCATCAGGCCGGCCAGAGACAGGTACACCCACATGCAGGCACCAGCCTGCCCCCTGTGGTCCCTCACTGATGCCTCTGTCTGAAATTCAGCCTGTGAGGACTTTGCCCACAGCAGTCTCCAGGGACATGCCCCGGGCTCTGGACATCCCAGAGAGGAGGAGGAGGTGTCTGAGGCGCTGCTCTCCTGAGCTGAGGGCCCGTCTTGGAAAGTGAAGCCACGGCACAGAAGGAAGTGGGTGAATATGGAGCCATAAGCTTCAGGGTCTTCTGGGCAGGCTTCCCAGAAGAAGATGGGCTTGAACTGGTTATTGAAGAGCAGGACTTGGTGGAATTGGGCACAGGCAGAGAGGGAAAGGGAACAGATTCCACTTAGAGGTGACAGAAAAGTTCAGACGAGGGTTATGGGGTAGGGCACAAGAACACACCTCTATTCAAAATTGAGACGTGTTCCCGGTGCAGGGCTGAGCTGAGCAGAACACTGGTGGGCCAGTGGGAGCTGAGACTTGTGACCTCTGGCTCTGTCCCGCTGCACCCCAGGACTCCAGACTGGCAGCCTCCAAAGTCCCCGCTGTTATCCCAGCCCCCAGGGTGGTGAGGTTATGCTCACCCCTCTAGGAAGGGAGGGACTTGGGTGTCCCATGTCCAGTTCCACTGGGGTTTTTAGGACCTTTGATATGGTGACAGAAGCGAGGAAGCTTCTGTCAATGCTGAGCTGACCTTCCTCCTGTTGATGCCCCATCACCAAAGCACAGTACCCACAGCTCCTCCTCGAAGGGCCTCTTCCAGCCTCTGCATGCTTCTCTGGGCACAAGCTGCAGGGACAGGAGGGAAGACAGCACCCCCTCTGGGGTGGGCGGGTAATTGCTGCTATGACCCAGGAATCACGGACGAGGTGGCTTGAGAGCCCAAAAGCTGGAGTGAGGGTTAGTACCAGACACCCCCTTGGGGACTACTCCACTGCCCTGACTTTCCTGCCTGGGGCTGCCACTTGGGCAGGTTACTCAACTGGGCCATAGCCTGAGCCATAGGCCCAGATACTACTGAGCCTCATTTGCACCTCAGGGACAAAGGGACCTGTCCCAGCGTTCAGAACCAAGGGGAATGAGATGCTGGATCATTAGAAACTTAGTGCCACCTCGATAACTTTCTCGCTGCCGGGCTGTGAGTGCTGTGACTGTGACAGGTTTCAGGCCTCTGGTGGCCGGGCAGGTTCTGTTTGGCCTTGTGAATCCTGAATGTGAGACTGCCTCCCTAGGAGTAACATCAGCACCTTGGACAGCGCCAGAGAGTGCACGGCCATAATGGGGCCTGGCAGACCCAGACAAGCCCAACCAAGCCCGTGAAGGAGCAGGCAGGCTCCCCCACCCCTACTGCCTGGCCCCAAGATGCTGGTCTAGGGCTCAAGACTCCACAAGACTCCAGACTTAGAGAGGTTAAGTCATATGCTCTTAGGGCAGCCCAGCAGTGGGAGATAAAACTGAGATACTAAAAAGAAGTGAATGATAAAAAAGAATAAGGTCAGTAGCTATAATTTGCTGAGCCATTAATTACTCTGAGCCCAGCACACTGCTAAATAAATTATCTATTTCATGTTGTCAGTCCTTAGGTATTACAGTTGACTCCTGTTTGCAAATGAGATGACTGAGGCCCGGCAATAGAGCTGGGGTTTAACCCCGGCAAGTCCATCTCCAAAAGAACATGATGTTTCTACTGCACTGTTCTTTCCATCTTTTTCTCTTAAAAACAACCCTGCATTCTTGGTGGTCGCTGTCTCAGGTTGCATGGAGTCAGAGGAGTGGGAGACTGAGGGAGAGACAGAGTGTGGTGTGGCAATCATGGAAGGCTCCTTGGATGAGGTGACATTTGGCATTTAAGTGGTGTTTGGCAGAGTATGTGTGATTGAAGTAAATAACAGGTGGAATGATGGAGCAAAGACACAGAATTTGGGGGGGGGGCACTGCCGTGTCCTGAAGGGGTATTAACAGGAGAGGGCAGTGGTAACTGGAGTGATGGTCAGCCGGAGCACACAGGCCTGAAACACCAGGCGAGGGTCCGCCACCCACTGGGCAGGGGAGAAGCAGGGCCAGGCCTGGAGTGGGTGGGACTCCCAGGCCTGTGTGTTAGCAAGGAAATATCCAAACTGCTTCCTCCACTCTAGGCCAAGAGCAGGAACCTCCCCAGACCAGACCAGTGGCACACGTGGCTGCAACCCAGACCCCAGTAGCGCCCAGCCCTCTGCACCTCAGCTACTCTGTGAAGCTTCTCTGCCCTTAGAAGTGCAAGCGTTTGGGCTGTGTGAAGGCTGCCTGTCCACGCAACCCGAGGCAGCGGCCACCCAGAGTCCGGGGTTGTTTTTAAGTGAAAGAGATGGAAAGAAATTTAAAATCAATACTTCTCAGATTAGGTTTTCCTTTCATGGGATTAAAAATGCTTGCTCAAGTCCAGAGGAGAAATGCAGTCAGTGGGCAACACTGAGGTTATCAGCGTGTCTTTTAACTTCTGGATGCTCACAGACATTTTGAGTAAAAGCAGAACCCCAATTGTCTCCACGGGGCAGGGCGGCCAGGAAGGACCGCCCGCTCGTTAGCACCCTCCCACTCTGGGCCAGCGCAAACGCCACGTCCTCCAACAAGCTGACCCCGTGCCCCCCCGCCTCTGGCCCTTCCTGCTCAGGATGTGTGTGTTGGGGGGTGGGGTCCTCGATGCCACATTATGACCTTGAGCTGGGACCCCAGGTTCAGAGCAGCCCGTGGCTCATGAGCCATCAGCACCCCACAACCCTGCACCCATTTAACTCACCTTCTGCCTCCTTACAAGGCAGCTTCTTTGAGTTGAGTGACTTTTTTGTTTGTCTTAAATAAACAACTCAGAAAGCCCTTTTGAACCAGGACTTGTGGGTGAGAAAGTCTTGTCAAGACTCAAGAGGTGGTTAACTTGTAGTGGACGGATGT
>NW_004567122.1:24482465-24483067 GCF_000260355.1 Condylura cristata | reverse complement strand
AAATGTGTGAGGCGGCGCCACATGCCCTCCGCACCTGTTTGGTGCTGCTGCCACTGCTCATCTGTACCCACAGCAGGGCCCCGGCCTTTGCACACGCTGTTTCCTCTGCTTGAACCCCCTCTACAAGCTCCAGCTTTCCCATCCTCTGGCTAAATTCCTTTGAAGCCAAACTTGAGTGTCTCCCGTCTAGGGTGGATTCTGAGAATGCCCAGATGCTCCTCCAAGCAGTTCCTCACTGTCCAAGCCTCTCCTCAGCTCCCTCCTTGGACACCCCCCCCCCATTCCCCAGAGCCCACAGGCAGCCTGATAGTGGCACTCCATAAATGCGTGCCATGTGAGAAAATTGGGCCTCCTAGCTCCCGACCAGCTCTGCCTACCTGATTGGCCAGGCTCTGACCAGAGCCACGTAGCCTGCAGCTTGGGCCCAGGTTTACCAGCTACTCAGAGTACAATTCTGGCCACCACTTGTTCCACCCAGTGCCCCCTGCGCTGGCACCAATGCACTGTAGCCGGGAGACACCAGGAGCGAGGCAGGGCCTGTCTTCCACTGGTAGCTGCCAGGCAAGAGCGCCCTCCCTGGCCGTTCCCTGGCTGTGGGCACA
>NW_004567122.1:24459424-24481150 GCF_000260355.1 Condylura cristata | reverse complement strand
TTTTTTTTTTTTTTTTTTTTTGCGAATCTTTACATTTTATATAAAGGCATTCACTGGGTTTAATCGCATGCGCCATCAGGTGAACTTAGGAGCACAGTTTTTCTTGGGGAATCTGTCCTTGGGCAGCTCTGGCAAGGCCAGTCAGGTGCCTGCTGGAGGGGGCGAGGGGGCTGGGCGGTGTGGAGCTTCTCAGTGCCTGGTGCAACACAGGTCAGCGCAAGACCCTGTTCCTGTGGTCGCCTTTCCCAACCTGACATTCCGCCGACCCGCTCATGAGGTCACACACCATCACTTCTGCAGTGCTTGGGGCTGTGGGCAGAGCTTTATTAGCCTGGACGTGGCTAGTTTAAGAGCGACTGGGGGGCTGCATTGGAGTCAGAAGCCACCGTGCCATCCAGTGCCCACTCCAGGGAAGCTTCTTACTGCAGACTGCAGTGGGTGACGCCCTTGCAGAGGCGAGGGTTGGTGCTGTCCACACGCAGTGTTGAGCCACAGTGAGCTGGGGCAACAGCTCTCTCCATGCTCCCAGGCCTATGGTGCTGCCCGGTGCAGGGGGCCCCGGTCTGCCTGGTGGGGCTACAGACCCTGGGTCTTTCACAGTGTGTCTCTGTTCTCATCAGGACAGCGGTCACTGGCGTTAGAGTCCATCCTAAGTCCAGACGATACTCACCTTGAGACCCTCCAGTAATTACAGCTGCAAAGGTCCTATTCTGAAATAAGGTCATACTCTGAGCTTCCACTGGACGCAAGTGTGGGGGTACAGTATCCAACCCTCGATAGCCCCCCAGGAGGATGGCTTGGCAGGGAGTTGAGGGGGTGCTGTGTGCACCCGCTTGGCCCCCATGAGTGCTCACTAGCCCGGGGCACCCCTGACCACTCCTGTGCCATGTGGCTCCCACTCTGACACCCTGCTCTCACAATCCCTTGGGTACATTCCATGCGCCCCCGAACTTCCTAGGAGATGTGTGCGATGGCCAGCCCAGCTAGGCCTACACCTCCTTGCAGGTGCTGGTGTCCAAGTGTTGGCTACAGTCCAAGGTATCCAAGTCCAGAGAACACGCCTATGGAACCCATAGTTCCCCCCACAAACCCCAGCATCCCCACAGCACAGGAATCCCGTCAGACAGGATGTACAGGTTGGCCTGGCTGGTGAGGGGCTGGGTCACCCCATGCACGGTCAGTCCTGTGCAGCCATGCACGTGATGCCCAGCACCCCACCTGGTCTGGGGGCCCTGTGCCTGGTCTTCAGATCCAGTAAGGCTGTGGGTGCCCAGTTTACCTGAGGCTCCCTCCTTTTACTCAGCATAAGAGGAACAAGGGGTCAGATGGCCATCGAGGACCCTCCCTTCCACAATGTCCTTGGGTCTGAAGCACAGAAATACCTTTGCCAGCTGCTGGGGAGTGGCTGGAATTTTGGAGGGGAGAATGACCTGCAGACCCATCACATGCCCCCTCCACAAAGGGCTGCACCTGGCGCCCACTCTTTGCTGACAACCTCCTGTGCCTCTCATATTCACCTAGGCGTTGCTGACGCCCTCTGCTGGAAAGCCTCCTAGGGCATCCGGGGAAGGGGTCCTGGCAGCCTCAGCTTCTGTTGTTGGAAAATCATTATTAAAACCTGCCTGATCATGACAGAGTGGGACACATCAGCTAGTGTCAGCCTGTGGGAGTGGGGGGAGAGTTTCAGTGAGCTAGTCCCCCCCCACACAACCCCCAAGCACCTGAGCGTGGGAAGGCTGTTCTGTGGCTGGCGGGCAGCGAGGATCTGGTAACAAGAGCTTAGCTGCAGCCAGGGTCTGGGTGAAGCCTAGTGAGCCGGAAAGGTCAGGGCCACTGCAAGAGCTTCATGGGTTCATTCAGCATCTCTTTTGCTCCAAACATACATGACAGGAGACCTGGAGCTCTAGGCAAGGCAGGCCTTTGGGCAGGATGTGGGTGCCTGGCCCTCCCAGGGTCCCACGTGTTTTAGCCGGCAGTTGGGGAACTCTCGGTACCTCCCAACCTCACTGCATTCATTGCGTCAGCTCAGCTACTCTTTGGGTAGCTCAAGAGACCAGGTGATCACCAGCACCCAGGGGTGCCTCTGGAGGTGACCGTGCACCCCTGGCAGGTGTTCCCATCGGTGAGGGCCTAATGGCCCAGGCTTGGGATTGAGCCCCGGTCCCTTGTGGCCTGGGCGTCCTCATGAAGGGGTCCCTCCTAAGCCCTGCTGGCTGTTCATCTTTAGCTTCCCAGCAGCAGAGTACCCTTGACACTTTAACCCCCCCGTAACAGTTCAGAACAAGGCTTTTCTCAAATTGTGGTGGGGTCAGGAAAGGGAGCAAATGTGGCCTTTAGAATACCACAGAGATCCATGCATCCATGGGTTGGCCCCAGGGGCATGTTGGGCCTGGGAGGGCCTGGTCTCCTGTGGGCTCCTTGCAGGACTGGTCCTTGGGAAGATAGGTGTGAGCTACGGAGAGTAACAATGTTTTTGTTTTTGTTTTTGTTTTGCTTTAGATTTTTTAGGTGTTTTAGATTTTCCCTTTTCCGAAGAGCCCTGTGTTTCATATAATAATGTTTCTATCATTCTTTTAATTGCAGTTGACATTTCATTACACTGTAAGTGCACAAACTAAGTGAATGTTGGCATGGGTGTCCCTGAGTAATCACCAGCCTCATGAATGAATAGCAGCAAACACCCTTCCTCTCCAGGTGTCACTCTTATCCTGCCTTTCTAATACCATAGTGTTATTGTGCCTCTATTTGAACTTTATATCAATGATACACAGTGTGGACTTTTTGTGTCTGGCTGCTCCTCAAAACTGTGTTCATAATGTTTATAACTTCTATAGCAGAGCTTGGTTCCTTTTCATTGGTGTGTGATATTCCATAATACAGTTATGCCATCGTTGATATCCAGTTTGGGATATCCAGTGATTTCCAGTTTGGGGCAATTATACGTTTTGATGCTATGAACATTCCTGTGTAAGTCCTTGACATTCATTTCTGTTGGAAATATATCTTGGTGTAAAGTTGCTGGTCAAGAGTATGTATGAAGCAATAAGATATTGTTTGAAACTGCTGGCTTTAAACATGCTTGTGTTGTGAAAATAGGGGTTTAGACCATGAGGGCAGTGGGGGACAGCTTTTCACCCTGGTGCCCCTCTCAGGGTCAGTTAGTAACACAGCCTTGAGGGATCCTAATTGCTCCCCCAACCATGTCCTTCAGTCCTTAGGTATTGCTATAGCCCCTCCACCCTTGGGCCAGGGCTCCTCTCGAGCATCTGTATCACACAAGGCTGAGGGCTCCCCACATCAAGGCAAAGGGGTGTGGATCAGGGGACCCTCCAGTTACGCTAGCCTGAGACAGCAGCCTGGCCAGAGGTGCTGTGTGTATCTCCTTTCCTCCCCCACCCCTCTTCCCACTGGAGTCCACCCAGTGTAGGAACAGGACTGTGAGCACCCCTGTGGCTCCCACCAGGGGGGCAGGATATGCATTCACCTTCTTCTTTTTTTTAATTTAGTTTTTTAATGAAGTACCTTTTCCTTACGCCTTTATTAATTGTTTGACAACATAAGATCTCTTCCCTCCGGTGTAATTGCTGAAGCGCATTTCCCTTCCTGAGTAACACGCAGACCCCACTTGCAGGGGAAACACTGCGGTTCCTCTCTGTTGACTTAAATTATGTTTAGTATAATGTTAGTTAAATACGTCCAGACATAAAGCTAGGTGCACATTCCTTATGCACAGAACTTTTTTGCAACCATAAAGCTAAACCAAATTTATAAATGAAATAAAAACAAACTGCAAAACCAATAAACTTCAAATTAACAGCATTAATTTAATGGGACAAATGATATTGTTTTCCAGAAACTGAATCAGCGCTCCCAGCATGGTGCTGGGCAGCCTGCTGCCGCTCTCTGGTGTTGGCTGTGACTGCTGTGTGCCGGGTGACAACTCAGACCTCCCGCCCCAGCCTCCTGTGGGCCCCCTTCATGTGGGGGCCTGCATTCTCGCCATCTTAGAACTGCTCTGAGCCTCTGCCTGCTCCTCTGTAAAACAGAGTGATACCGTTTGTTGTGAGGTGCACACAGCAGCCAGCCCTGGCTGACCCGGGCAGGCCACACCTACAACAGGCCTCACGCCCAGAAGGCACCACTGGGCTTCATGCTCTGCTCTTGCCATCTTGAAATTCTCAGTTCTTTTTTGAAGCGGCGCCCCTGAATTTCCCTTTTTTTTTTTTAAGAAATATTTATTTATGCATATAGAACTGGGGTACAGCCCAGAGGTGCAGGGTCAGTGAGAGGATTCGCCAGAGACAGAGTGGGGAGCAGAACAGGCAGATCGACGAAGTACACTGCTGAGGGGAGCAGTGGGCGGGTCAGGAGAGGTCTGCCGGGCCATGTGGGTCACCTGCGGGGCAGGGCGGGATCAAACTCCTGCTGAGGCAGCTGCAGCTAGCTTCATAGTGCTGTGCTTTAACTGTTTGCGCCACCAGGGAGGGCCCTGGATTTCCCTTTTGTGCTGGGCCCCCCAAATTATGTAGCAGGTACCCTGCCCAGCACAGAGCCAGGCATACAGTGGGCACGAAATCGTGGTCAGCTACTGCTCCTGGTAGCCTGTCCTCGATACTAAGAGCGGCTTCCTCTCAGCATCTCCCTCTGCAGGGGTTTTACCTCCCCATTAGTACTGGGACTGGGAGAGGCCTCCTTGTGGGTACTAATTGTACTGGACTCCATCTCACAGTGCCAAGTGTGCTCAGGGGTGAGGACATGGGCGCTGACTGGGGCTAGCATGTCCGCTCCCGTGGGCAGGCTGAGCACACCGACCCTAGTGCAGAGCCCCCTGTCTCGGCACCAGACGCCCAGGCTTCACCGACATTCAGTCACTCTTGCCGTAACTGGTCCAGAATGGGGCCGAGCAGAATATTGCTGTTTCCTTGAAACCACTTAAGTAGGTGGCCAGAGTTTAAGTTAACAGGTTATGGAATTGAAGACACTTTAATGGATTAGAAGCTCACACAGAGTTGCTAATTTAATTTCCTTTCCTTATTGCCATGCTTCTTAAAAAAACAGCTCAGATAGCCCTTTTCCAAGAGCGAGATATTAATAATCACGGCCTCCAGCTAGAGCAGGGAAGGACATTAAGACTTTGCAAGGTCTCTCTATCTGTCCCTGACAGCTCAAGGTGCCTTGGTCAGCCCAGAGGAGGGCACATCCCCTGGGACTCTCCTCAAGATGTGAGCATGGCACTGGGCTGCTGTCAGCAAGCCCAAGTACACCCCTGCTTGCCCAAAGCACATCAGCAGACACATCCACCAGCCCCCGCCCCTGCTGAGTGAGGGGTCTGCGAAGACAGTGGTGCAACTAGGTTGCATTAATATCATCCATGTCCTCACTGTGGAGGACTTCACCCCCAAGGAAAGCAGACCTTCCCCTGGGGAACAGAGCAGGTTAAAGGCTAAGCTTACTCCCTGAGCATGGTCGCTGGCCCTGAGGACTGGTCTCCTGGCGGGAAGGAAGGGGCCCAGGCTCACGCTTAGCAGGTGGGACAGGACTGCAGAGTGGCTGAGAGCCTCTGCCACCTGGCAGCACTCCCTGGCAGCTCTCCGCAGTGCCTCCTCCTACCTGAGGTTTCCTTGGCTACATGAAGGCCTAGGGACAAGGTCATGTATGTGACCAGGGGCATCTTTGTTAGGGATTGTTTGTCCCCACCACCACCCTCCCTGGGCCTCAGTGGTCAGCAGTGGTCAACATTCCCTGCTCTGTGCCTCTGGATCGCCCAAATAACCCCGACCCCACACGCCCTCGTCCAGAGCATACACGGGCACAGGGAGCCACAGCCGGGTGCCCAGGGCCGCCCCCGAGGGCTCTGGGCCATGCCGCTCAATTCTGTGGTCACCAGCGGCACGTGGCCGCCCAGCGAGAGAGAGGAGGCTGGTCCAGAGACACGTGCAGGCGGATCGTGAAGCCTCCAGGGGAGAAGGAAGTAAAATATGTCTTTAACTTTCATATTGATTCTACATGTCGAAATGATATCCTAGATAGAGCATTAAATAATGTATATGATGGCCACTAGGATCACCTGCTGCTTTGGGCTTTTTGAGGTGCCTGCCTGACAGTTTAAGCCCAGACTGTGGCTTGCCGCCATCCATCATGTTGTCTCTTGCTCCTGTTCAGCCGGACAGCGCTGCTGCAGCGCCATCAGAAGGTCAGAACTCTGACACCCGGAGCAAGGCGGACACTCCCCTCACAGGCCCACCATGGGCTCTCCCCAGCCTCTAAGGCCTCCTACACCCGCGGGACAGGCACCCCGAAAGGAACTGCTACCTAGCGGCCACCCGAAAGGAACTCAGAGGCCCTGTCTTACAACTGTCATCAGGATCAGGAAGTCAAGCTGGGTTGGCAGGGGCAGCCCGAGCACTAGCAGATGGCCCGAGTGGTGATTTTCTCTTCTGAGTCTCAGTGACAAGTGTGGACACAGTCACAGATCCGCTGCCACGTCGGTGCCGGCGGCCACACTGCCACAGTCTCGCCTCTGGTGCGAACGCAGCACAGTCACTTGCGAACTAATAAATCGGAAGAGTTATTATTGCTTTAAAAGGCAGGCATATCTGGGGTACCCACTTAAGGACGCACGTGGAATAAATTACTTTGGGATGACACTTTTTAATTGAATTGAACTAACAGCTTGGTAATACGTTGCAATAAGAAGAATATTAGGATGATTAAAAGATCTGAAAACTCTGGCGAAATTAAATGATTAAACATAATGCTGAGTAAATGAACAAGCCCGTGTATATTAATCAGCTGTGGGCTCGGCAAATGGCTGGGTAGCTAAAGGCACATTACAGCCCTCCGCACGCCCGCCCGGCTTCTCACACCCCGCCGGCTCTCCACCACGCCTCTTACTGCCACACGCCAGGCCACTGTGTCCACAGATAAACAATTCGCTAGTGATTTAGTGAATGAAGGTTGCAGGAGCGACTGCTCCTTGGCAAACACTCACTCCCTTGGTGACGAGTTCCGAGGCATGGCCACGGAGGTAATCTCCAGGCGTGGTTTTCAACGGAAATGAAACTCTCGGGGGCAATGATCAATAGAATTTTGGCTTCCGTTCCGATGGCGGAAGGGTCCCAGGCACTCTGCACTTTTTGAGCCGTCTCTAGTTTCCCATTTTCCCAGGCACCGGCAGCCCCGGGCTTTCGTCCCCTGCGGGCTCAGTCGGGCATGCTGGATGTCCTGTCGGGATGAAATGCTGATTCCAGGGGGGCTGAAGCTGGCTGCTGTCACGGGTGGGAGGAGCGACACTGTGGGCAGTGACCCAGGAAAGCGTTGTCCATGTGCGTCCCTCTGTCCCTGTGGCACTTGGGGTGCCTTCTGTGTGACCTAGAAAACTGATTAACGGCCTTCCTCTCCTCATCCCCTGCCTGCCCAGAGATAACACAGGTAATTTCTTTTCTGATCGTATAAATCTTTCATGCCCAAGTCACAGTCATAATTAGTCGCATAAAAATTCAGGTTACGACTCGGGCTGTTATTAAGAAACATGAAAGCAGTGAAAAGTTTTGTTTGGCTCTCTAATAAAAAAAACTCTCAAGGTCTCTGGTTCGGGAAGCAGAGAGGCATGGTATCTCATTAAGGGCGGAACGCATTCCAGAGCAGAAACTCACTTACTGGACTTAATGCTGGATTAAAAAAATAAAATCAAAATGAGCCCTAGCCTGCTCCTTGCAGATCTGTGCTCACCCCAGCCCAAGCCGCCTCCAGGCCCTTCCTCAGTGGGCCTAGGAGTCCTGTGCTTCCCAAAGCAGAGCTGCAGTCCAGCAGAGGCCTCTTCTCAAATAACAATATATTTCCCAAACTAAAGTGCTGACCGCGCCCGTTTTGCAGCACATCACGCTGGAAAATAATACAGTGGAATCCCATTAAGCCAATGACTCCTAGAGAACAAGTCAGCTTTCGGAGAAGTTCCAGATAACGCACTGCAATTGTCTCGATGGTTTAGTGTAATCGGCTACCAGGAGCTCTGGGTTCATCTTCCCCCGTCTGGCAAATTCAGAGTCACAGAAAGGAAGCGCGTTCCCATCTGACCCAGGAGAAGAGAGGGTCACTATGACCCAGTGACCTCATCTGCCGCCTCAGTGGCCGCTTGCGCCCAGAAAACCAGAGAAGGAAGCATCACTCCCTGGGGCCAGCTGAGAATGTGAGCTGCCCTCAGGGAACCCGAGAAAACTGCAAGTCACTTTTTCTAGAGGCTGTCATGCCCAGGGCACTTCTGAGCTACTGGCCTCCTCCTTTATGACCACGCCCGCTCTGCCCTTGACCCAGCAAGCCAAAGGCTGCGGTCTTGGGTAATTTGGGCTTGGTGCTGCCAGGCAGACGAGCTCAGGGTGCCCCAGACCTCCCATTGCCACCAGAAGTGCAAGAGCCAGACCCTCCCCACAGCAGATTTCCTTATGTTTCTCCAGGGCAGAAATACTGAAGATTTCATTTGTCAAAATTCTGGAAGCCCAGGCCTGAGCCGTCAAGGAGAGGGGCAGTCAGGACTTTGTCATCAGAGGAGGCGGACAGCCCCAGTGTCCTATCAAATTTACCCAGAATATATCTCACATTATGGTAACGGTGCCCTTCAGCCGCTGCGCCGCCAGGGAGGGAGCGCTGGTATGGCCTGTGGCACAGCCTCCCGATGGGGAGGACGGGGTCCCGGTGCCCCTTGACAGAGAGAGAATAATAGCATAATGCAACAGAACATTTTTGAAATGCTAATGCACGCTCCCCGCAACTTAATTTTATTTTTTTCTTATTGGCTTTTTTATATGACATTTCACAGTCCTATGGCCTCACTAGCTGGATCTGCATCGTAAAAATGCCAACACAGTGATTTAAGGCGGAGAGTCCATCCGAGCGAAATGGACGGCGAGCTCTTAAAGTGTCAGTTTAGCACCTCTTACCTGGGGTCCATGTTCATTTTCAATACATCATTAAAGCATCCTGTTAAGTCACTCAGAGTAGCCGTGTTCTTCTTCCCTGTCTCCATGTTGGATTACGGAGATAATGACGTGGAACCACGCCAGGCAAGCATGCTTTGTGGTGGTAGTGGGCTGCCAGGGAAGGCCGACCTGAATTAAGGACATGGAAGGGGAGGGAGAGATGAGGCAAGTGAGCATGGCAGTGTCTGAGCAAGTGAGAGCCTCAGCTCAGCCTCCTCTCTCTGCCGGCTCTCCTAGTGCAGTGCTCATCCAAGCAACTCTCATGGAAGTCTTAGCTGCAGTCAGCAACCCAACGAGACGAGAGAGGACACACTAGCCCACCTTTTGCAGACCCCAAGTCGGCCAAAACCGACGATGAGCGGGTCCAGCATACCTTGGATGGGGAAGAGCAGGTGTGGCTCACAGCATCAGGCTGACTGAGTACCCTCAGAGCCCCAAGAGAAGAACCCCAAAGAGCACGTCCTCAGGCCCAGCTCCCCTGCCCAGTCACCCGGAGACCTTCTGAGGGAGCTCTCATTTTTTTGTCCAAAATGCACTCAGCCCTTGAACAACACGCGTTTGAACGACATGGTGCGCGTATGTGTAGGCTTTCTTGTAAATTGCTGACATAAACTGAGAGGACTGTAAATACTTTCCCTTATTGTTTTCTTAATAAGTTTCTTTTATTGTAGGAATACAGTATGTGGTGTATATGTAACATACAAAATAGGTGTTAATTGACTGCTTATGTTATTCATAGGCTTCCAGTCAACAGCAGGCTACCAGTAAAGTTTGGGGAAGCTCCAGAGTTATGCACAGGTTTTTGATTGCCTGCGAGTTGGCACCTCTGAACCCCTCATTGTTCTAGAATCAACTGTAAGATCTTTTGTTTCAAAAGGTCGACTTTATGTAACTGAATATTAAGTTGAAAGATAATCGCTACCAAAATTACCTCTCCCCATTTCCAGTACTCAGGAATAACTTCCACAGACAAAATGGCACAACCCATCCCTACTTCCTTTCGTGCGTGTACAAACCACAGATACTTTTGTGACCTCGTTTCACAAAAGTACGGCTTGTTTTACCCCATGGTTTTCACACTTAAAACTATATCGAGGCCCTCCCTGGTGGCGCAACGGGTTAAGACGCAGCACTGCAAGCTGGCCGCAGCTGCCACAGTGCACGTTCGATCCCCGCCCCGGAGGTGACCCACATGGCGCGGCAGACCTCTCCCGACCCACCTGCTGCTCCCTTCAGCAGTGCACTTCATCAATCTGCCTGTCCTGCTCCCCACTCTGCCTCTGGTGAAGCCTTTCACCGCCCCTGCACCTCTGGCCTGTACCCCAGTTCTGTATGCATTAAAAAAAAAAGCTATATGGAGTTGTACGAATAGATTGACCTGCCCTTCCCACCATCTGTGACAAACCACCGCCCGGGCGTGCTCTCTGGCCTGTGGTCCCGTAGGCCAGGGCTCAGCAAGGGGCCCTCAAGGACCCTTTGTCACACAGCCAGTCTGCAGCTTTCTTTAAAAAAAAAAAAATATTTATTCATACAGAACTGGGGCACAGGCCAGACATGCGGAGGGCGAGAAGATTCACCAGAGACAGAGCGGGGCACAGAACAGGCAGATCGACAAAGTACACTGCTCAGGGGAGCAGCGGGCGGGTCAGGAGAGGTCTGCCACGCCTTGTGGATCTCCTCCGGGGTAGGCGGGGATCGAACTCATGTGGAAGTGGCTTAAGCTTCTTAGTGCAGTGCTTTAATGCACTGCACCACCAGGGAGGGCTCCAGCCTGCAGCTTTCTGAAGCCCGGTATCCCCTGCAGCACCTGGTCATTCTGTGCTTGCCCCATGGCCTCCCCCTGGACCCTGTCAGTCTTACCTCCTCATCAGCCGGTCAAGCTCACAGTTCCTTGATGCCATGGGAGTAGGATCTGCTGAAGCCGCTGAAAACCAGACAGAAAAATCCTACTTCCCTTACCCCTGCCTATACAGGGTCACTGTGCACCCCGTGAGGTACCCCTCTTCAGCAGGTGCTACCTCATTTGGAGACCCATTCATCTGGGCTCCACAAAACATCGCACCCTGAGAAGGCTATGCTTCCAATTTCAGGCCCAAGAGGAAGGTGTGGCCACAGGGCTGCCTGCCCAGTCTCAAGCAGGCATAGGGGTAGAAAGGTAAAGGAGTGAGGTGGGGCGTGGCGACCTTATCAGCTCCCACGTGGGCTGTAGCCTTCCCGGGGATCAGAGGCAAGGCCCAGACATGGGCGTGGGAGCAGGCGGCCTTTGCCGAGGCTCCTGTCTGTTGCTGGGAGTGGAGAAGAGACCAGGCTGAAAGGCTTAGGAAGGAGGTGGTCAGGATCAGAGGCTGAAGCAGTGAGGAAGGATGGCAGGATTGGGGCTGGTTTCGGGGCTGCTGGCTGTGAACAAGAGGTATGGGATAGTCCCAAGGACATGAGGTCACCAGATCCAGAGTGCTCAGGCCAGCCCCCCTGGGGAATGCTGGGATCGGCCAGCTCCTGGGGCCACACAGGGCCTGGCTCCCAGTAGCCGCTCAGCCAGTCATAAGTGATTGGAATGCACCGATGGATTTCTGTGACTCTGTGTGCTTTCCACCTGGCCATGTTGGTTTAAGCAGCGAGGGCCCGGGCCAGACTAAGTTCTGAGACAGCGGCTCCTCTCTCCCGAAGCCTGTGGGTAAATGTAACAAGAAGAGCCAGTGGCCACCAATAATAACTCGCAGTGCTTCACCAGGGACAAGTGGACCGGCCCCACGATCTGCAGGGGTCAGGGGGAGCACAACACCAGTGACCTCGTGTCAGGGTCACTTGCCACGCGCTGCCCTCCCTCTGCACTGGGATGCAGAGTGGTGGTGCGAGAGACCAGAAATAGGCCGAATCGGGGCCTGGGGAGTAACAGCTGCTATTGTTGGCTCCTCAGCCTGAACTCCTTTCTAGAACCTCTCCTTCCTCGTGAGCGAGGTGGGGGGTGGGGGGAGAAGCAGAGGAGGGCCGTCTTGGCACAGATGGGGTGATAGTGGGCAGGGAGGACCACCCACAGGAACACTGCAGCCAGACACCAGTATAAAACAGGGCTCCTTGGGGTGAAACTGAGGTCTCCAGGGCTGGGCTGGGTGACATGTACAGTTTGTTTCTGTGGTTGGTGTTTATACAGAATCCCAGGACACAGATGATTATTTCATCCCAAAGACTCTTGATGCCTCTAAGCCTGAATCTGAGCTCATTGGGGGTTTTGGGGTCACATTACGTTGATTGAGATAAAGTAAGTTTACATCTTTGTATCAGTTCCGGGACTTGCAGGTTCAAACCTGTATACATATGTCCTTTCACGCCCTGCCCATCCTCAGCACCCCCACCGTCCTCCACACTGTTCCACTGTGTCCCTTTCCCCCACCCCCAACGTGTGAACTCCCCACTCTGGTCGCCTCTGTTTTGTAGTCAGATATGAAAAGCTTACCATTGCTTTGGTTTTGACGGATGCTTTATGTTTCTCTGTATTCCATATGTAAGTGAGACCAGCTGGTATTTTTCTTTGTCCTTCTGACTTACTTTGCTTAACGTTCTCCTTTTCAGTTCCGTCCGTGTTGTTGCAGAAGGCAGGAGTTCATCCTTTTTTATAGCTGAGTAGTACTCCATTTTATATATTTATATAAATATATAAATATTATATATTTATATACACTACATTTTTCTCTGCCCTTGGACACTGAGGCTGTTTCCATGACTTAGCATGGAACTGCAGTCAACATGGGAGTGCACATATCTCTTCAAATTAGTTTTTGTTTTTACCTACAGAGATACTGGGCCAGGACACAGCACAGCTTCTACTGCAGGTTCTGGACATGGGCTGCGTCCCAGCTGAGTCCCCAGCACGACCCCACATGGGCTTTCGGGCCTCGGGCCTCCTGCTGCAGAACCATGTGTCAGCTTGCTGCCTTCCTCCCAGACTGTAGTTGTGCCCTCTCCGACAGGGAAGCAGGGGCCCAGCAGGGGCCCGACCTCAAGAAATTGTTCAATCATAACCACCACAAGCAAAACGCAAGAGTTCAAGGTCTGTTGTCCCCTGTCGTTAAGGACAGTGGTGCCAGTGCCAGGCCTCTCCTGGCCACCACCCCCCCAAGTCTGGCCGATGAATGGTAGGTGGGATGCAGTACCATGTATCTGCCTTGTTAACTGCTTGCTAGTGAGATCCACATATTTTCAGGAATTTGTAATTGCCCCCTCTCCCTGCAGCCCTCTGAAAATGTAGTGCCCAGAGGGAAAAGGCAGTGTGGTTCTGCTCCTGAGTCTCTCCCCTCAGTTTTCTTATCCTTCCCATGGAGGTAGGATCTCAGATTCAGGGTCACCAGGCCCGTGGGGGAGGCTGAGCCACGGGCCTGCCTCCCAGCCTCCCCCGGCAGCCTGAGTCCCAGTGGGCGAGGAATGACCCAGCTGGCCACCTCTGCAGTAGTCAACCCCCTTGACACATTTGTCAGCTGGTAGAAGATAATGTTGGACCCTATTTTCACCGCTACCCTTGGCATCATTGGTTTCTCTATTTGAGGACTTAGGCCCTGGCCACCCCTGCCCCGGATGCTCTCAGGCACCTTCCCTGGGTCCGCCCAGCTCAGCAGCAAGTACGCCTCCCTCAGGCCCAAGATGCCACCATGGCTGAGGAGCTCTTGCATGGTTTCCCATCGGCTTCCTCCTGGTTGAGCTGTGATGTCCTGGGCTTCGACGCTGTGACTTCGGGTTGATGCTGTTTGCCCCTAAGAATCCGCATTTAATCTGAAATCGTTGCCTGTCTGACTTAGGCCCTTTCTTTCACGACTCTGTGTAATAGTTGAAGCTGCAAGTCTTTCTTTGGCCAAATGACAAATTGGGTTTTTTTATTTAAAAATTACATTTAAAAATACACTTTTCAAATTACAAAAAGGTTCGCGTCACTCTCCATGAAGTGTTGCCAGTGTAACCAGTTAGTGTGGGAGCGGTCTGGACATGTGGAGAAAGGCCAGGAGTCTGGGTCTGCCCAAGCCAACTGGAAGGTGAGGGAGGGAGGCTGGAAATGGGAGCCTGAGAGGCCAGGCACCTCCCGGAGCAATGGTAGGAGACACGGCTGGGCCAGAGGGTGGAGACATTCCTGGGGAAGAGGCGGACATGTTAACCAGTAGTGACGCCCTAACCGGGCGCCTCTGTGTAGTGAGCAGGAGAAGGGTGCCTTCAGAAGGGTGCGGGGGCGGTGTGGCCATAATTACGAAGATGGCGAGAGGCGGGGGAGATTTTGGCTCATTCATCCCTAAAATGGAGCGCTCACTCAGCCAGCCCGCAGCCTCGGCGTGTGCCTCTGGAGACAGGAGCCTCGTCAGTGCAGTGAGAAGCAATTTGCCGTGGGTCAAGATGGGGAGATTTCCAGACTGACAGATGGCGGGGGAGTCTTTGCAGAGGGAACGGAGGCATTTTTCTTCCCAAGATCTGTCCTTGGACAAAGCATATATCACAGGGCTCCCTGTGAAAGATAATTTAAAGAACCTACCAAGACAAAGAGAGAGATAAATATCCCATGCCAGGAAAATAGATTTCTCATCCCAATATTTTGGTGCCACGCATGTTGCCCAGCGCCGAGGCTTCAACCAAAGCAAATGAGTAGTTTCTCTGTGGCCCTTATGGTAATGTGATGCCCTCTTTCCCCGCCCCCAGTCACCTGCCTGCATCAGACCCGCCCCACACCGGAGTGGGCAGAAGGCAGGATGGCCAAGTCCAGGCAAAGTTTGACCTCAGGACAGAGGGTGAGGCATGACAACAAGCCTCTTCCCTGTCCCGCAGCGTATCCGGCAGGACAGGGGTTAGTGCCCACAGTGCTGCCACGTGAGCAAGCAGGCCAGGCCCCGCCTGGGAAAGGCAGAGGGAGGCTGTTTGCTTTCATGGGATAAAAGGAGCAGGGTAAGTGTTTAGTTTAGAGGCAAACAAGTCCCATTAGTGTTGCTAATTGTGGCTATTAACATATTCCACGGTTCCCAATGGTGCCTCTGTTGACATTTAGGGCAGATAATTCTTTGTGGTAGGGTCTGCTGTGTGCATTGTGGATGCTTAGCAGTATTGCTGGCCTGTGTTCTTGAGACACCAGTAGGAAAAGAACCCCCCAGTAGTGACGACCAAAAGTATCCCAGGTTTTACCACATATCTTCAGGGTGGGGGCAAAATGCCCCCGGTTGAGAACTGCTAAAATACCCCAAAAGGGCCCTCTCTCATCTCTCACCAACCAGCTGGTGCATTTCCACACATGTCCGTCTGTACCCAAGTTCTGTCACAAAACACTGAATCTCAGGCCCCTCAGAGGTCAGGCTGCCACTCCCCCTAGGGCCTCCCCCTCTCACCCACTCAGGGACTTTTCCCCAAGATTCCCTCTTCTCTCTTACATCATAAAAGTTGCCCTCTGCATCTGCTCACTCCCACTGGCTGCTTTTCAAAAGCGATGTGTTTGCAGGCCCGTCTCTCCTCGACCTCACCTCACCCTAACCTACACCGCCATTCCGCTCTGCCCTTCCTCATGGAACGCTTCTCGAGCGGCCCTCCTCCCCGCCCTCTCCCGGTCCATTCCAAAGATGACTTCATTCCCTGATGTTCTAAGGACCAGTAGAGGCTCCCAATGTCAAGGTCCCGAGCGACTTCCCTGTTCCCACAGTCGGGCTCAAGTCCCCGTCTGGCCTGCCTGGAGCTCTTGGGCACAGGGTCCTCCAACCCTCTCTCGCAGGCACCTGCTTGCGACTCTGCGCCCGAGCCCCGTCCACCCTCTGGCCCTGCCCTCCCACCCCACCTCCATGTCCACAGGGAGGGTACCAGCACGCGCTCCTGCCTCCCTGCCTTGCACGGTCTGGGTGATCTCATTGTTTTAAATGTCATTCAGTTGTTGATGAATTTCTGGTGTCCTTGGCCTGGACCCCAATCCTGACGCCCAGACCACCTACTGAGGTAAATACGACTTCGATTTACCCTCCGTCTGCTCTTTCTCCTTTGGCCTTTCAGTAAATGAAACCCACACCCACCCAGCTTTCAGCCCAAAATCCCAATACTGACTGACCCTGAGGCGTCCCCTCAGGCCTCCAGTGAGTAGGCCGGCAAAGCTGTCAGCCCCATGTCCGGCAGATGTCCCTCCTCAATCCCCCTCACCGTGACACCTGCCCACAGGCCCCAACAGGCCTCCCGCTTCCACCACTGCATGGCCGCCAGAGTGCTGCCTGTCTGACAAAGCCCAGCGGCCCACCTGTCCCGAGGTCCACACCTCCCCAAGCCAGTCACAGGGCTCTTGCCAGCGGCTGCTCTCAGGTGAGCACGTGACACAAGTGTGGCAAATAAAACCTGAGGGGGAGCCAGGAGAAACTTCTGGGCAGCCACCTTGTCGTCACAGCTCTGGGACAAGAAAGACTCCCTTCTCTCCACCCTCCCTACCTAGCACCCACCTGTGCGGCAGGTGGCCGCGGTGGGGGGAGGTCAGGAGAGCCTGACAGCTTGGTGGCCCTGAAACCACCGGATGAGCCTCCCAGGGCCTCTTGGTTATGTATAACAGCGCTCCCCTGTTGGCCTCCCCGTCTCTGGTCTCCGCTGGTTGGTCGGTCACCCATGTCCAGTCAGGGCTTTCTGTTATGGCAACTGAAGCCGGCTCACCAGACGTACAAATGGTCTCTAAAAATGGAACTCGGTATAGATCAGGCTCTTTGGTCTCTAGCTTAAATCCGCCCATGACCGACCAACCGCTTGTGAGATAAAACCCATTGTCTCACCTTCACCTTGGAGCCCTCAGCCTGGCTCCTGGCCACATCCCAGCTTAACCCCCCTGCCACTGCCCCCCTGGCCTGCTGGCTCCCTGCTGTGCCCATAGCACCACCTGATGGGGAGAGGCGTGGCTCCTCCAAATTTTAAGAGGACCTGGGCCCCCCCAACCCCCCTCCCCGCACTAAGCACTGCTTCCAACAGTCAGGCACCCAGCCATGTTACTAAGTAGTTAGTGGCCGAGTTATGGGAGCTTCTCAGATGGGCCCTAAACCCAGAATGCAGGGCGTTCCCCAGGGAAGGGCAGTCTGAACGTAGTTCACAGTGACCAGGAGGTCATGGACCAGCATCCGGGCCGGAAAGGCACAGAGAACTCGGGAGCGAAGGTCTCTTCAAAGATGGACTCAAGAGCCCTGGGGGTACCAAGCTCAAGAGCCCTGGGGGTACCAGGAGTTCATGGGAGCCATGGCAAGCTCAGGAAATTGGAGTTAAAACAAAACAAATACACTGATGTAAGCTATTCTGCATCAGGTCTGCTGATGCTGTTTACAAACCGCAGCCGTGACTGAACATTCTCAAGAGACTGAGTAATTAAACAAGAAACGAGCTATATTTATTCATGTTCTTGCAAAACTGAAGGCTTCTGCCATTTACATACCTGAAGTACCACCCCCACCACCACCCCCCGCCCCCCAGAAGGGCATGGCCGGGCCTGCCAGGTGGAATTGGGGTCTGAATGCAGCAGGCGGGGCTCCCCATCTTGTGGCTGCTGCTTGGGTTGCCTGTTGGACGCCCTGAAGCCCTGAGGAGCTTGGGAGGATCGGCCTGGAAAGAGACTAGAATGTGTTGGTGAATCCACGTTTTGGATCAAATGCCTGGAGAAGGTTTACAGGGTTATGTGTCAAGACAGAGATAGTACAGCAAGGCCGAGTGGTCCCCGGACCTCCCTCCCACCTGGCCTCACCCTAGGACGGAGCACACCGGGGAGAGTCATTCCTGACAGCCCTTTCCCTTGCCGCCCCCTCCAAACTGTCCACGTCCGGCAGCCTCCTCTACCCACCTCCTCAGCTATCACCTGTTCTCAGCTAAGCTTCTTTCTACCCCTCGGTGGTCTCTCCACAGCCTTTCTGTCCAGCAGTGGCCCACTATTCACAAGGCCAGAGGGATCCTTTTAGTATGCAAAACAGATCACATCCCTCTTTGCCTTAAAATCATTCCCGTCTCTTTCCACTGCCAGAAATTAAAATTGTGAAGTCTTCTTTCAAGGAACCCTGCTGTTCCAGCTGGTTCTGCCCTTCCAGCCACACACAGCTGCACTGTTACCCCCACTTCGGCCACACCTGCCTTCTTCTAAGCCCCCTTCCTTCCTCAGGGTCTGTGTGCAAGCTGCTTTCTCAGACTGAAGTGTTCTCCCACACAGTGACGTTAGACAGCGACGGGCTGTCCTGCCCCATGCTGCCCCCAGGCTTCCCCAGGCATGGGATGCCCAGGATGGGAGAGTTGGCTCACCGCCCAGAAGTCCCAGGCTTTCTGCCTCAGCGCTGAGCCTGTGCACCCTCCGACTCATGCCCTGTGCTGTCAGCCCTCACGGCACCCCAGGGGTCCCTTGCAGATGCCGCAGCCCTGAACGCTGAGCTCAGCTCCAACTTCTGCTGTCTGCATACAGTCACTGTATTGTGCCTTAGTTTTCCCAAAGCCAAAAAAGATGGATTGACAGAACTACAGCACTAGCGCCCAGAGGGCACCCCGTGCCCTGCCCAGGCCCCTCCCACAAACAACTCTTTGTCAGCCCTAGGGGCAGGGCGAGGGTTTTCTGCGTCAGCACCAGTCCCAGCCCCCCCCCCCACACACACACATACTGGCCCCATGGGGACGGCTCTGTGGGAACCCAGGAGCCCAGGCCCCTCTGCAGTGACTGCTGTCCTCCCTGCTAATCCAGGCTCCTGGCCTGTAGGACCTGCTCTGCTGGACGACTGTTCCCGCTGTATCCTGGTACATAGTAATAACTGCAAATGATTAATAACTGCAAATGGTAGTGCTCCTTCCCTCGGGGTTTCCTTGCTTCAGACGACTCTGTGAACCCCTTCTGTGTGCTGGGAATCGTATCAGGTCCTGGGGTACAAAAGAAATGAAACACATATGCTCTTACTTTCATCGCTTCCAAAGGTGTTTGTCTCCACCAGAGAGCAGAGCTGGGTAGATACACGGTGGTAATGGTTGAAGCAACACCCAGCACCCCAAGCTGATTGAAAAGGGAAATTACCCTCAGTCTGCAGTAATTAACTGATGAGTTTATTGCCATCCCCCAAGTGCAGTAGGAGGAAGTGTGACAGCGGCACAAAAATGGAATCAGAGTCAGGAGGTTTGGACACGCGCAAGTGTCCTGGTGCGCAGCCACCTGCAAGGCCCTGCCCAGAGCACACACCCTTGTCCCGGCAAAAAGCCAGAGACCACCTGTTCCCAGCCTCCCACCCACGATGTCTCAGCTGCTGCATGAAGGGAGCCCAGAGTGGCAGCCTCTGATGGAGGGAAGCAGAAGAGGCACCAAGCACCCCCAAACGGTTCCCCCAGCAAGAGTCAAGGCAGCGTCACCCCGTAAGTGCCAAGTGAAGTCACCGGATCCAGGCTGGCTGGATGGTAGCCTGTCCCCCATTTGGTCAAGGGGCCCGGGGGACACACCCACTACCTTCCTTTGTGTCCCTTCTCGCCACCCCACAGGAGCAAGCCCAGGTCAATAGGCTTTGTCACTCAGGTGCACATGCCCCGGGTGTCTCACCTGAGGGGTTCGCGCCAGGGCAGAGGTGACTCCAGCACCAGAAGAGCTGCAGCCACAAGGCAGGTGACACCCCACCCGGGGCGCCCTCTGCGGGGTGGTCCCTGCCCAGAGCCCCGGGCTGTCCTTCAAGATGCTGTCAGGAATGGTGACATGCGGGCAGGTTGATTGAGCTTTTGACAGCGTCTTCTCGCCAAGAGTATTGTTGAAAAATGGCAAATGTCCAGGTAGGAATGTGTTCCATTAGTACATTTCTAACATCAGCAAACGAACACCAACTTGACAGGAATTTGAGAAATTTAATTTCTGCTGCCGCGGAGCACTGGGGTGCTGGTTGAGAGGGTGCTGATGGGTTTATGAGTGTCTCATCGAGTTCAAGTCTGTGAGAAATAGCGCCTCGTGAAGGAAAAGCTGCAGTGGGAACTCAGAGGCAGTTCTCTAGCGGACTGAAATGCTGTGGCCTCCTGTTTTCAGGAAGGGCTTTTGTTGGCCTGCTGGTGCTGGACCCGTCACTCCCCTGGACACCCCTTTTCTCCGAGCCCCAAGGAGCAAGATGAGTGTGGGGGCAGGGCAGACGGTGAGGGCTGGGGTTTGCCGACGCCTGCGTCTGCGAAACCAAGGGTGTTCGTGCTCTGCCTAGAAGGGCCCAGAAAGCGGCAGACAGAGCCTGCTGTGGGCCCAGCTGGGCTTCAAGCCACCTGCTCTGTGCCCCGAACCCCAGTGCCAAACAGCCCAGCCAGAGAGCCCACGCTGGATACCTCGTTAGTGCTCCAGAAACATCTGTCTTGTGCTAAACCAACCCGCACTGACTCTGACAATTGGGTGGTGTGACCGCGTTCTTCTTCCCTGGAGAAACGGGCGAGGCCCCCTGATGTCAGAAGACGAACCTCTCAGGGAGACAGGGGCCTCACACCGTGAGCCCCTGCGACTCTCTTGCCTCCTCCAGTCTGCCGCGCTGCAGGCCGCCTGAACACCCTGTCTCTCTGGGGGCCGGGGGGAGGGGTGCAGGACTCTGCCCAGCAGTGCCAGGGAAGCTGCTGTGACCCCCAGCCCAGGCCTCCCTCTCCAAGGACACCAGCCTCGGAGAGAGACACCTGTCCACTCTCAGACCCCACTGGGCCAGCCCCTACTGCCCAGAACTGGAGCACAGGGACAGCCGCTCAGAGCCACTGGCTCAGAGATGGAGCACAAGCCCGTGGCCCCGCCCCACCTCTTTAACTCCCTCCTTCACTTAATCGTTCACTCCGCAGAGGCCGGGGGGCAGGAAGGGACCTACCCAAGGTCACTGCCACCTCACCAGCCCAGCCGGGCTAGAGGCCAGTGTCCAGAACCGCAGTTGGCTCTGCCCTGTTGCCTCGTCACTCAATGCCAGAGAAGTCACCCCAGGAGGGGAGTGGGTCTGCAGGGATGGCTTGCGGAACAGTAAATAACTGGGAGGAGGAGAGGTTCGGTTGCCGTTAATCTCTTCAGAATTTTAAAAGGAGCTGGGGAATATTGACACGAATTAAATCCAATAAAACATTCATTTAATTAAACTTTAAATGATCCAAATATTTGCAGTTTGGTTAATATTTGTGTAGCTGACAGGAGCAGAATGACGATGGTTCTGTCGGCGGCGTGCATTCTAATTCGGGGTATCTTCCCTGCGCAAAATGCACGTCTCCAGACTCACAGGAGTCGGGGCTGCCTCTGGACAGCAGGGCCCCCCTCAGCTGTTGCTGCACGTTTGTTTTTAGCCCTGGCTGCAGGCTTCTCCAGACACTGTGCTGAAACCGTTGGAAATCTGCAAGTGGAGGTGCACAGAGAGAAGGGGGCTCCAGCTGTGTCTCAAAGGTCTCACGTTCCAAATTAGGGTACAGGCTGCTAGCATGGTAATGAGGGCTCCTGAGCCAGCCACAGCGCCCCACCCTCCCTCTCTTCACACCCACTGCCCATCTGTCCACCCTGAACCTCCCGACGCCCCTCTTTTAAGGCAGTGGTTCTCAAGCCCCCGGTACCGCAGAAGCTCTTAGTTGCATCTTAAAACCCAGTGCCTGGTGGCCATCTCCCTGGTGGCGCAACGGGTTAAAGCGCCACATTATGAAGTTCTCTGAAGCCACTGCAGCATAAGTTGGATCCCTGGCCGGGGAGGTGACCCGCACGGCACGGCAGACCTCTCCTGACCCACCTGCTGCTCCCCTCAGCAGTGTACTTTGTTGATCTGCCTGTTCTGCTCCCCAATCTGTCTCTGGTGAA